>NC_058034.1:3758407-4094292 GCF_019176455.1 Solea senegalensis | reverse complement strand
CACATTTTGGACGACATACTAAACTTCACTGACATTTTGTCACATTTGGAGCGACATACTAAGCTATGACATTTTGTAACATTTTGGGCTGACATACTAAACTATGACATTTTGACTGATTTAGATGACATACTAACATACTAACCTATGACTTTTTGAGTGATTTTTTTTTTTTCTGTCTGTTCTTTGTTGCTTGTGGCTGCTCTGTTGACTCCGTTTGCCTCTACTTTGTCTTTTGTCTTGAAAAACACGTGGCCAGATTATGTCATTTTTAAATATGCTATACAAACACATTTGACTTGGCTGGACTTAAAGCAAATTTTATCTCCGTAAGCCAGATGTTGAATCACTATCACATCACCACAAAATATGCTTGTATAGCTATGACAATATAAATAACCAGAATAAATGTTATCAGGACTTTTCCGTGTGTGAAAGTGTGTGCATGCTTGTCCAGAAATGTTTCTTTGTGTCTGGGTAGTGGAAAAAGCTGAAACAACGTATTAACATAACAGCCTTATTACATATTATTATTCATTCTACTATACATAGTTAGCCATTTTATAGTCATCCTTCTAATGTGTTAATATAACAAATTTAAAATTAATCATTGCAGCTGTAGTAAAGCGTAGTAAAACAAACTGAAGCATTGTTTGAATTTATCTTTTATTGAACAGTGAGAAATGACTTGGACCTTTCTTACCTTACAAACAAAATAACTGAAACAGTAGTAACGCAGAGGTGCAGTTGACCAACAAGACATAAACATAATTTTTTTGGAACTGCCATCCTTCATCACCTCACACTCAGCCTGGTCTCCCAAAAACACACAATGCTGTTTTTACTTTTCTGCAAACAATAGAGAACATTTACATTTTTACAATCTGTGCAAATATTTGAATTTAATATTGTGGCAACTTAAAAAATGACAAGAACATTTGTTCTGAAGAATCTGAGGCTTGGGTGAGGCCAAGACCGCAGGTATAGACCAATTCTGCATCTTTTTCTAGCCCTAACCAAATGATTGTTGTGCCTAAATATAAATACAGACTACTCACTGTCCCAAAATCTAATATAATCCAGGAAATTGTTATTATCAAAAGTGCCAGAAGTGGTTAAAACTATAAGACCGATAGGCATGTCGTCTAATTTGGCTTTAGCGTTGTGAGCTCATACCAATGTGGTTTGCACAAATCTAAAATGGCAACAAATGGTGACTGGGTTAAATATGTGAATATAAAAGCTTGAGGACAGTTTTCAAGGGTCAAAAATAAAACTCCACATATTGGCATCTTACAAAACTTCTGTCGTCTTTGCCGACGAAGAAGTCAGATATGTCTGTGTTCTGCAAAGTAATCAGAAAACGGTGCGACGCTACAGCTTGTACAATTAGAATGACACACAGAATCCTTATTCCATTCCCTAAAGAGACACGACTCAAACCACAATTTTCTAAATATCATCCTTCTACTGTAGCTCAACAGCACATTTGGCTAAGACGTAACTTGTTTTACACAACTGAGGTGGGAACATTAGGTCACAGTAACAATCTATAAAATACAAAACAAAACAAGTTGATTAACTTTGTCAAAATGAGGTGTGGCCACACTGGCTCTCATGTTTCCCATGTGTTACAATTCGATGAGACAGTCTGTGCCAGGGTAGTCTGGGAGGTTAAGCTCAAATTTCTTCTGGATGTCATAGGGCAGGAAACGTCCGGCCAAGAAGTGCTTCCCCGAGAAACTCATGGAGCACTTCTTTGGTGCTGTGAGTGAGATGAGAACTTCTGGGTTTATCCCGTCCTGACTTGGCTCTTCTACATCCCAACCTGAGACACACAGATAGAGGCATTTACGTATTATGATAAGTTGACAGTAGCATAAGATTTATCTACCTCATGCACCTTTAAACTCCAGCCTGGAGGATCATTTATCGTGTCTTTCATACTTTTTTTTAATTCTGACTGTCCGAATGAAAACCCACCTGAGGGCACATCCACACTGGCAATGGGGATCTTGACTTGCTTCAGAGTGGCCAGAATACCAGGGTAAGGCTCCTTAATATTGGCACAGTCTGCATCTGGGCCCAGCATGGCGTCAATCACTAAGTTGTAGGCATCGTTGATGAGTTGCACCTGGACAGAAGAACACCTCAGTTTGCGCAAATGAACTTCCTCTAATCAGTGGTTCCCAACCTGTGGTGCATGGCCATCCATTCATTTTGATGCAGGTTAAACGTGGGTATCATTCAGAGGCCGAATGAAGCCTTTATTCTTCTGAATTTAACAGCATCTAACAATTGAGTGGTGCTATTTCGGTTCGGAATGCAGTGAGCAAAACAGCATTATATTCACACCAAATATGACGTGAGTATATGGCACAATGAGATTTTATAAGATGTGTTGCCTGGAGAGAGTAAAGCAAACATGACGCAAAGTAGATGGTGCCGTGACGCAGAACTGTTTTAGCTTTAAAATGTTTGAATGTGAACAAAGGATTGAAGTCAGTCGGTGGTGGAAAGAATCCCACGCCCATTCCACGTGTTACTCATGTAAGAAAATGCCAATGATTCACTTCACATTTGGTGTGAATGCACCTTAAACCAGGGTTAGCTCCCCTTTGAAAAACATAATTAAAAAGTATAGGTTTTAGCAAATTGGCTCAGGAGTGAATTTTAAAAACATTTCAAAAACAGGGGTGGCGAGGCTGTAGCTGATCTTTGTTTTTATCTAGTCATTATCACTCACTTGAAATAAATGCCTGCATTAATCTAAAACCACACACATGGAACTTTAACTTGATTCCTGCTGAGTAAGCCAACCCAAATGTGTCTCTTCCAAAGATACAGTCTTTCCTCTACAACATTTCTTCTTTGTGTTTTTTTTCGCTGGGCTTCAGTGGAAGGATGGTAACACAACGAAGAAACTAAACACACAGTAACTTTGGAAAATACCCACTTTCTTTGACTATCTCTGCAAATTGCTAAAAGCTGTGGCTTTTGCAGACAAAAGTGGAAATTGATTTTATTCCCATTCCATATTGGAGTCACTTAAAGATGGGGATCTGTTTTCACAGCCACAGCCAGAGAATAAGTAAGAATAAGTATATGAGTATTAAAAGTGTGAGTCTAATCTTCATTAGTGGCACAGAAAAGAAACCTCTGCACCTCTGCAGGCCTGTATTATTATTGTGCTCAGATTAAAAAAAAAAAATTAAATTAAATTTGGATTTCAAAGTTTTTCAAAAGTTCAATTGTAAAAGAGTTGTAATTGTAAAAATGTAAAAATGTATTCAAATAAATCACAGTGTTAGACGAAACGCTGCTGACCTCTGTGGGGAGATAGGAGAGGAAAGGAATGTCCATCTTTTCACACTGAACCGTGAAATCCTGGTGTAGACTGTGCGAGGAGCGTTTAGGATGGTAGATGGTCGGCTCATATTCCTACAGGGGATGAGGGGGAAAGAGGAAAAAACAGGGAAAATTTAGCATATTTTTCGACAACTAAGACAGTGATTTCTACAAAGGTTGACGTGACTGAGCGTGGATGATCTATCGCTGTACTTTTGGCCTGACAGTGCTGTTAACAAGATATCAGCAGTTGTGGATTTCTCCAGTCTGTTTCCTGAATGAATTCTTTCTTTCTTTCTTACTAAACCGGAGGCGGAGAAGAGTAGAAATCCAGACACCTGCAGTCTGAAAGGTCTGTGCTAAACGGCGACCTCTGCATAGTCACGAGACCTGGCAAAATCTGGGTCCCGGACATTCTTTGGATTCTGTTGATTACATACAGAATATGACAAATGCAGCGTGAGACTGTCTGGCAGTGTGGATTCACAGCAGAAGGAGAATATTAGAAGGACACTATCTGGTATTAGCCGTGCAGTATAGGCCCGAACACTCCGGACACCTGACTGGAGGATTTCTGGAGATTATCCAGAACAACCTCTGCGTACATTTACGCTCTCACATACAGCCCTGACAGACAATCTCTGGACAATGTCCATATGTCATATTCCATGTGAAACCAGTTAATGTCTATGCGAGTGTTGTTGATGCGTTGTCCAAAAAAATCCCTCCTCACATCATGTTAGTGTAAGTTATTAAATTTGAAGGTTCACTGACTCTGGAGGAACTGGAGCCAATCCCAGCAGATATAGGGCAAAAGGCACGAGGTCACACCCTGGACAGGCCACTAGTCCATCGCAGGGCTGACACATTCACTCTCACAGTCACACCGACAGTTCATTTAGAGTGTCCACTATTTACATGATTTTTGTACTGTGGGATGAAGCTCGAGTACCTGGAGAGAAAGTGCAAACTGCACAGAGAAAGGCCCTCAGTCACACCGGGATTCAAACCGGTGACCTCCTTGGTTGTGAGGCAACAATGAAGCTGAGTATTAAGTGTAATTTAGATGTAACTGTACAGCACTTCTCTGTTCTCAGCTTCATTACATATTAGTATTTGGCAGCTAATTTCCCTCATTATGGAAAAAACATGATACATTTCAACCAAAAGTAAAGTAATGATACAAGCAATCAAACTAATTTAACTAGCCTAAAGTTAACCTTAAATCATTGACAACCACTTACCCAGGTGGAGTTTTTATGTTTGTTGATGCATGAATGCAAAAGTGTAACATAATAAAACTTCTGCTCTGCGGAACAATCGTTTTTAGTGGGTGACTCACCGGTAATAAAGGGAGTTTTACAGTTGCATTGTATCGGCTGTGTATTGTGTCGTACTGGTACCATTCTTCAGGTTAATTATTGAAATACTTCTCCAGGCACTGCTTTAAGCTTTCAATAAGGGTTATTGTTGTTACAAGGAGAAGCGGCAAGTCTCACAGACATTACCTCAAAGTCTGGGCAAACAAAACAAAAGTAAACTAAAATCTACATTACTCAATACCCAGTGAAAGTATGTTGTGTGAGGTAATATGTTGTAAATCTGATTTAAAAGGAATTGCATGTTGTGTCTTAACATCTGGACAGTGAATCCACACGGGCCCACTAAATATTTCATCCCATAAATGACTACAGAGGTGGAGATTGTTTCTTTGGAAGGTGGGCGAGCGGTGAGCTGCTCTATGAAGGAAGTGATCTGTCAGGTGAGACAGAACTCTGCGTCCTAAGGGGAATCTCAAACCAATCAAAGCACCACAGCCACTGATCACCTGACATCATCTCCACCATGAGCTCCACAGAGCAGACAGCGAGCAGCTGAGCCAAAAACAATCTCTTGCATGTGTGTGTGTGTGTGTGTGTGTGTGTGTGTGTGTCTCCCCTGGGCTTTGGCCTTGACCTCATCAGCAGTTACACCATGGTGTGAAACGAAGAGCCCACGTGTCTGTCAGTGTTACTGAGCCTGAACAGAAATGAGCCGTGAGACACAAACAAGCAGAGGGCACAGAGAGGGTCTTTTTCCAGTCAACACTCTCATCTAACAAGGTTATACATCCTCTCCTTCAGGGATGCTGCTGCTGTCTTGTATTATTATGTTGTTGTGTTTTTTTATGTTCAACCCACTAAAGGAATGAGGTCAATAAGAAACGATGAAACGAGAAGATGAGAAGATGTCGACTGCTTAAGTTTTGACCTCCATTGAAACACAAGTTTCCAACTGTGTGCTCCAGTCAGTTGATTTTAACCACATATAATGACAATTTCTTTCGTGCCAATTAAAACGAGACACGCTTCACAAATGGGAAGTTTCCACACAGAGACTGAAGCACATGTAGTGAGCCAAATATAACATTGGGTCCACTTGTTTTACAATAATATTGTGCTTTTTTGGGGTATTTTTTTTTTAATACATACTCATCCACCACTTTAATCAAAGAATATCAATGTTGTCTGGTATGCTGCCGTATGTTTTTATGGATTCCTTACAAGATAAACAACACACACAACCTGATTTTGTGAACACGAACATCTCAGAGTGACGTGAGGAGTGAGCTGGCCCACTCGTCTGCAGCTGATCATTCTTTTCTATGCTCTGTCTGATCACATTCACAGCTTTGCATCAGGCGCTGAAAGCCATGTGTGTGTGTGTGTGTGTGTGTGCGCGCGTTAATGTTTGTGTCTAGCGTGTACATGCGTGTGTCTCCCAGCCGACAGGAATCACATCACACCATGAAAAACATACACTCTTACACAAGATCCACAGTCCAAAGTAAGTACTCAGGTTTCTGAAGTCAGCGCAAACTCAGACAAGTGTGGTCTCAGTCGGCCTATTTAAGTTTGTCATCGAACATCATAAAAATGGCAGATGAAGCACATCAAAGATGGAAACAGTGTATAATGTTTTTACAAAAGCGCTATTTCTTTCAAATTCTGATTTAAAACTGTTGAACGCTCCCTCAGTCAGTCCTGATAGTATTGCTTGACAGAGGACACTTTCAGATGAAGTAAGCAGCATACGGAATATTAACATCGACAAACATCTTAAAATATACCTCTCTATAGATGAACTTTAACCTCATCCTTGGAGTTAAAAGGGAAAAAGAGTGGGAGGTGAACCACTCCGCGAGAGGAGCGAGAGATTCCACGGAGAACTATGACTGCACTTAAACAAAGTCTGTCTTATGTGGTTTTAATCAGAGCTATAAATGAATGCAATGTAAATCCAGCATGTCAGAAACATATGGTAAAGTCTATAGATGCATTCCTCTCCAAACCAGAGGAATGGGCCGGCGTCGTGCACTCAAATGAACTGCACAGTCTCTAAAGGATAGCGTTTTAGCCATGTAATGTGTTTGGAGAGGATGAGTCCTGCCTCCAAAAAACAGATTGTCTTGAACTGACGGTCAGTCTGTGGCAGCTGAGGCGCAGACCTCATGCTCATGACTTCATATGGTGGCTGCCGAGCGTAAGGCGCAGACGGCTTTAATGGGAGTAACAATAGCATGATATCATGGCTGTCTGAGTGTGCTTGCAGAGAAGGTAATGGGATAACGTGTCTGAGCCATTTACAGGAGCTGGAGTGAAATCCTGCAAAGCACAGAGGGCCTGTATACAGGAGCCCCCGTTAGTCTTTAAGTGGGTGAAGACTCTTTCTACGACTGAGATACGATCTAAACGGCTGTATTTGCGATGACTCATTTGTGCTGCACGTGTGGTTTACTTACAAATATGCGCAGGTGGCGGGCACACACCAGGCCAATGGAGCCATTTTGATCTGGACCACAGATCACCAGCACTGTTGGTTGCTTCTTTGCTAAAGAGTTGAGAGGGTAGGCCTGGAGGAGAGAGAAAACAAGAGGCAAAAGAAACGTTAACTGATGACTTTGTCAAAGTCCAAGTTGATTTGAAACCCAATAGAATTCAATCATGTGAAAACAACAAATAAAATGAAGGTAGAATTTGCAGCATTCTAATAGATTAATTCAGAAGTAATCCTCGACGATTGTCTATAATGAGCCAATAGAAGTGGGTGGTATTCTTCTTCTGGGTTGGGATATTTGTCGACGGCCAATAACCGCGAGGGGGGTGGGACAAACACGTCTACAGCTCGGCAGGTATCATCAGTCAGAAGCGGCAGTAATGGCTAACGCGGCTAGAAATGCTAGTTTAGTTTAGCGACCAAATGTTGTTAAAAAAAAACCAGCGTGAAGGAGAGAGCGGGACTGGAGAGCGACTGCTAGCGACTTCTAACTGAAGTGCTAGCAGTTAGCCTAAGTAGCTTGAAGCTAAAGTCTTTGTGCAAACAATTGTAAGATTCCTATAGACAGCAGGTTACACAGCATACACACTGAGAACTACAGCTAATAATTGTATGTTTTGACAAACAAGCTCTGTAGCGGATGTCATGTGCTGACCTCTAGTGTCAACGCACAAAAGTGGAAAACTCAACGTTCTGGGCAGATTCTGTCACCCCTCGTTTTTTAAAAATTGGAACACAGAACATTTAAGACTAGCTGAGTTGTTGACCTCACAGCTCCGACTGGAACATGTTGGCGCAACAACTCAGAATTTAAAAAGTTTTAAAAATGCAAAATACAAAGTTGAACTGGATACTGAAACTGACACAAGGCCAAAGCCAAGCAGGCCTGATAGACGACAGAGGGATAGAGATAGAGATGTACAGAAGAGAAAATAGAAAGCGTTACTAAGTGAGAACAATAGTGAGACAAAAACAAGAGGATTGATGGGTGTCAGTGTTATCCCTTGGACTTCAGGCTTCTTATTCAGGGCAGGTAATCTGATCTGTCCCTCGGCTTCTCCCTCATATTCACAGTGACCTCCTGCTGAATGCCAGACATGCCAGACAGGGGTGGAAATGGAACCATGTCCATTGTCTCTTCCATCTATTAGAAAAGGTCCTTTCTCATTAAAATAACCCTGGCAGCAGTGGAAAAAATACCAGCACCTTTGCAGTGGGATGCCTTCATTTATATGCCACACTTTCCATCTCAGCCGTGGCTACAGCGGGTTGCTGGCATCTGCCTTTTTTATTCTGTTGACCACACAATGCCTCATAAAACACCACGCACTCTTTTAGACAGGACAGGTATACGCCTGCACAATTGTCTGCTAATCTTCCAACACCTTGACTGCATTACATCATTCAACAAGAATGATTGTTCATCATTGTGATTGCAGGTTACATTGTAGGTTACAGCATAATTCCCTCAACTAGAAAAACTGAAGGAGACAATTCATGCAGACTTCTGGAAATCGTGTCCAACATGAGCCCAATAAATGTGTGTCAGAGCACAAGCTGCAAAACCAGTTAGGCCCAGAGTTTTACTGCTGTCATTAATAATGTGTCTACTGAAGGTCACAAAAGAGAAACGGCAGGATATTAATAGAACAAAACAAGTCTAAAAAGTCTAAAAACAACCTATAACGTGTAAATGAAAATGTGTTTAACTTTTAGCACATAATAGTTGTGCATAAACATAGTTGTGTTTTGTCTCAAGGAAACAATGGTGAGTCTTGGACCCGGTAAAGCTAGCTCTCGCTAGTTAAGTAGGAATGCACGATATTATATATATATATAGATATAGATATATATGTATTTGTATATACACATATACATACATAATTTCCCATTTTACCAGAATAACTTATAAATATCTGGCAGTTAGGCATGTTAAAACTGTGCATTAAAAACTAAATTTGAACAGTATAAAACATATTTAAAATAACATTTGTTTGAGTTTTTCTCTCAATGTCCAAAAGCAGTCCAAAAAATGGAAACTATGCAAAGGCGTTTTTCCAACTCTTTCCTCTCTGGTGACAAAGACGCTGATTTGCCGGCGCTTGGGAAAATGTGTCGTCTGTGATACGCTCGGTGTTAAAGGGATAATAGTTTAGGGTGCCAGGAGATAGAGGACTATTAAGCCTACTGTTGTCGTCATTAGTCTACTGTTTTATGTCGTAGTATGTAAGTATTCATTCATTTTAAACTTGTTTTTTGTGTTTTAACATAACATCTCTAAAGTATCCTGTAAATCAAAGGTTGTTCAACCTTGTATTATTAACACCCGTAAACATTGTTGTTATTATGATTGCGCCATAAACTACCTCGAATGTGGTAATTTGCAGGTTATGACATATACTTTCACACAAGTTGTATGAAAGGTTTTTGTTCATCCACTGTTGTTGATACGAAAACCTGCCAATTTCAGAGCGTTATTCTTCCACCGTGCACAATCCTGTTAACTTTCACTCCCATGATGACGGGAGAAAATTCATATAAATGAAATAGGACACGCTCCACATTTGATAATTGGGCATAACAAGACGTAGGTTGCATTAACTAGAGTGATGAATGCGGGAGAAGAGACAGCAGCTGTTTTCTCTGTCATAACAGCTCAGCAGAGAAATCATCGCACAGATCCAACGAGATGGAGGAGAGAGCGTTATGGCCACTGAGGGCCTTGGATATGATGGTTATATCAGGAGAGAGGAGCAAGTATTAAAGAGAGACAGAAACTGAAAGCCAATACAGACAATAATATCATAGGGCAAGGTCTTTCATTTCAATATCTAACGAGGCAGAAGCATTTAGTGGGTTTGATACTGTGTGACCTGATCTTGATGAAATGACACCACACAGTGGGACTGTCTCTAAATGTCCTGTTGTCCTTTATATTGTGATCTGCTCTTTAAAAAGAAATGGTAGCTGTAATAAGTGTAACCAGCCAGTAAAGACAATCCATTTCTTACAACTGCAATTTGCCACCGTGCCTTTTCTGCCTCAGCCCTGTGTAGATTTTGTGCAGACAAATAGCTGGTTGTTGTGTGTTATTTCAATGTAAATAAAAACGTTTTTAGACAATTATCACTTTTCCTTGTTCTGGTTGTTAGTTCATATAAGAATTTATGTAGAAATAACTGGGCCTGAAATGAGCTTCCCCTCTTTCAAATACCAGCAACTGCCACTGATAATTACACAGTATAAATACACTCAACAGACACTTTATTAGACACGCAGGACACCTCGTAATGTGGCAGGAGATGCACTCAGTGTGGTGACTGTGGTGTCTCCATCACATCAAACCACGCTCGTCTGACTGCTGGCAGACATTTTCACCCAGCGAACTGCAGCTCACTGGATATTTTCTCTTTTTTCGGACCGTTCTCTGTAAAACCTAGAGATGCTTATGCTTGAAATTCCCAACAGATCAGCAGTTTCCCAGACCGGCATGTCTGGCACAAGCAGACACGCCACGTTTAAAGTGACTTCAATCACATTTGTTCCCCACTCTGACGCTCGCTTTGAACTTGAGCAGGTCATCTTCATCATGTCTATGCTTTAAGCTGCTGCCATGTGAATTGGCTGATTAGACAGTTCTGTGAACGATCAGATGCCAGGCGTACCTAATAAAGTGAGTAAGGTGAGTGTATATTAATAAAATATAATAATGTTAGATTTAACTTAAGGAGGCACTTTTAGGAAATGTGCAGGATCAAGGGCCAGGACCAACCTCACACACACACGTCTCAAAGTGTATAGCTGCCTTGATTGCAATACGGTCCCTAAGGGGGCGTCCCTTTGAAATAAATGTTAAAGACACATGTGCCTTCACTTTCAATCAACCTGAAACACACACAGGGCCTGAGAAAACATTATCAGGGTCCTAAAAAAACAAATACACTCTCAAAGGCAGAAGAAATAGTGCCTTTAATCGTGTACCAGAGGAGCGAGCTGAAGTCCACGGGCTCCTGTAAACTATAGACTAATTTATTGCCGTGTGGTAACAAAAACATCTCCTGTCTCCACTCAGGTGATGAAAAGCCTCAGACTGATAGAGAAACACTCGCAGTCTGGAGCCGATGGCTGCGGCTGCTGGAACAGTAGAGGGATTACTTACAGAAAACCTAAACCCAATCTGGCAACCAGAGGTGTGTGAATGAGCACACACTCGTCTGTGTGGTATACTTGGAAAGGCAGCAGCAGTGGGTCTGTAGTGAAATCAGTGAAATCAGACTGTCTGCATCTCCATCTACTGTAATTTTCCTTAAATAGCGGTGATGTCATCGTAAGTGGTAGCGCTCGGCCGGCGGCTGTGGGCAGCAGCGGCCCGCGGCGTTCAGGCCGTGTTTGTCTAGTAAGAATATGCTGTTGCTGGGGCTGGTGGTGGAGGGTCGGGCGTCAGGCCAGTGGGGGTTGATGATAATCGAGGGGAAGTGGATGTGGTGGGTTTAATCACGTACTCACACACAAAGGCTCCACTTCTGACTAATGCTGCCACTCTGACTGTGTGAGCTTCTACCTCTGGGTTTTTTTTCTTTTCATTTCTTTAAACAGTTACTGATATTTTTGTCACACGCTTTCTTGTGGGGTGGGTGTGGTCAGGAGCTGTTTATGCTGTCAAACTATCAATCAATCAAACGTTATTTATAATGTACTTTTCATACGATGCCATTTAAAGTGCTTGACAAGATAAAAAACAGACTCAAAGAAAGAAACCCACTGGCTCACCCAGCAAAAACAAAAAGAGTAAGTAAGAAGGGAGGAAAGGAAGTGAGGAAACGCTCACAAACAGCCACGAGCTCGGGAAAACCCTGAGACTGATCTAAACAGGAGGTCGAACAAGGTCAAAGAGATATAAAAAAATAAAATCTAATGAAATAAATAAATACACGAGGTAAGAATGTTAAAGGACACTCAAGGGTAGAATAAAACACTTTGTGTCCAACCGCTAAATTGAATAAAAAGTACAAATAAATAATACATCTCAGGTTAAAATGGTGGTTCTTGAGTTTATTTTTAAAAAAGTGAACATTGGTTCTTTTAAACTGGAAATCTGAGCATTCACCTGCCATAATCATGATGAGCTACATTCACCTTGAAAAGATTAGGTATGTGAGGGATGATAAGCAACAAAAGTTTTGTCTGGTCTGGGAACCATTTATTTCCCATTTCCCCTCTTTTCGTGCTGCTGAGATCTCCCCTCAGTCATCAGCCTGCTCATTTTTAACCTTTAACCTTTAACCTTTAACTGGAGAACCTTGTGTGTGTGTTGTTTTTGCTGAAAGAGGATTTAAAGCTTCCTCACCTAAAATCACCTTCCTGCGTGTCCTCACGTGTTTTATTGACTCGTTGATTTGACGACATAAATCAACTTTATTTTCATGTTGTGTTGATGCCTTATGTGCAAAGAACAGTGTTTGATTTCCATTACGTCTCTAGGCCTTTTTCTAAAACATGTGTTTGATTTTTGAAGCATGAAACCTTTGCTGCAGGTGCTGTCGCTTCAGAAAACTTAAAATGTAAGCAGATGGGAAGGTGCTGCATCAGATGGAAGTCAGTGAACCATCAGTGTCATGTTAAGCTCAAATAAAGATGCCACGGTTCAGTGTTTGGGCTTCTCTTGGCCTCCTTTTCTCTTTATCGCTCTTCCTGACACACAACACAGCGTTTCAAGTGTCTCGTAGCTCAGACTCTTATTCATCGCAGCCTGTTGAAGAGCTCACGAAGGAAACCGGTGTGGCATGAATCTAAGCCAGTGGTCTGGTCAAAGGGAAGCACATGTGTTCCTAACAGCCATCCACATGCAGACGCACACACACTTTCTCTCTCTCTTGGCTCAGCACAGTGTAGAAGATCACAGACTGGTGTCTGTGGTTCAGGAGTGCTGAGCACAGAGGGAGCTCAGGTGTTCTGCCCTGAGGTGAGCTGCTCAGATGTTTGGTGGTGGACGTCAATGATCCGACACTTTGTGTGAACGCTAATGCAAATGAGGAGAGTGTTAAGTAGCAGCAGCTGTGACCTTATGCCCTCTTTTATAATCAAATAGTCAAACTAGGTTCTTGCTTGGTTTAGATCAGGGGTGTCCAAAGGGCCAGATTTGATAAGGTGAAGATTCCCGGGGGGGGAAATGATCCCACAGATTTATAATATAATATTTTCTTTTCCACAATTACCATTTTGAAATTGCAATGTAACCTAATCTCAACCACGCAGGAGTGAACAAATTTAAAAATTCTGCCTTTCTTGTACATCTGGAGTCAGATATGATCACATCTATCTGTCGGCAAAAACTGTGACTGTGACCATTAGATCAAGGGTCTCAAACTCTCGGCCCGCGGGCCACATGCAGCCCCCCCCAGTCGATGTCCTGCAGCCCTGCATTTATTTTATAATTCTAATGAAAATTGGCCCAAACTGACCAACAGCGAACATTATTTTTATTATTATAATAATAATATATCATGTTATGTTTATCACATTATTAAATTCAACATTAAATTATAGAGAAAAATATCTTTGTAGGTCACTTAGCTCCTCACGAACATTGTCTGTGTGTTGTTTTTGCTGAGCAGATCCCACGTGTTGTGTTGATGCCTTATGTGCACTTCAATAAAACAGTGTTTTAATTATAATTTTTAACTGCAACATCTTGAAAGATTATTAAGATATGATTTGAATGATTAATTAACAGTTAATTCTCCATCAAACTGTTCTGGAAGTTCACTGGCCCCCCAAGTCATTTTGAGTTTGAGGCCCCTGCATTAGATTGTGGTTGGTTAAATCCACAGCTTGGATTAATTTGAATTGAACATGCAACTGTGGGACTGGATTTGATGGTTTTATGCAGAGAAGTGACAGAATTGGAAGGATTTGCATGACTTCCTTTGATGTGGCCCCTTTTATCCACAAAAAAACACTCAATGGATCTGAAAAAATGCAGGTTTTCTAAAAGTTAAATTGAGTTTGTATTGTTTTTTTGCAGATTGGTGACATTTTCAAACACTTCTGTCGTTCTTGTTGTGCTCGGCTTTGAAATAAGTGGAAGAAAAGACAAAAGTTCAACAAAAAACATGGAAAACATGATTTGAAAATCAATAACGCCAAAGATCATAAATACAAGTGATTTAAAGTGGATGAAAAATAAAGTGGAATTGCTGGCGGAATCAAACGCACGCAGAAACCGATCACAATAAAGAGCAACCACTGTTCAGTGCTTCGGTGTTTCTGGTTTAATGGTCCGAAGAGCTTTAAAAAAAAGCATAATATAACTCCACATTCAAGCATGGGGTCCATTTCACAATAAAACATGAAGCTCGGGGATTTACGAGCTGGAATTTGTCTCAGTTTTGATTCATCGTGTAGTGCGCGGCTGGATCAGCCAATAACCACACAGCTGATGTATGGATGGAAATTATGAATGACTTACAGTATGCTGTGTTGTGCTTGGTGGTTACAGGGGGTCTGAATCTAATGAGATCGGGAAGACAGAAGGTTGTACAGACCTTAGTGATGGCGAGAGCGCATGCTTGTCCCCAGATTTCTATCAGCTGCTGTTGTCCAAACCTGTAGTCCCTCAGTAGCTCTGTCTCAATAGCGGCGGCCTCCCCTTTACTGTCAGACACAGAACAACATGGTCAGTAAGAGATGAACAGGATCATCCATACAAACATCATCAGCTGCAGGTCGATTCAGATTTAGTGCGTCAGCAGAAATGTAAAGTATCTATAGCATGAATCGCATTCATTCGCTTTTACAGATGGAACATTCCTTTTAGTTGTTTAGGTTTGCGTGCTTCGCAGCCTCCAAACAATTACACAACCAAACCAAATTTGTTTTTTGTGTTTTAAATTGCCATGACACTTGTTTATTCATTCCTTCATTGTTTACTGCTTTACTCTCCACATCCAGACAGGTTGTCAGTGCATCGCAGGGCAACACAGAGTCAAACAACCGCTCACTCTCTGCATGTTTTTGCATGACTGTGGGAGGAAATCAGAACCTGGAGAAGAAGAAAAAACACGCACAAACCTGCTGTAAGGCCATGCCTGCCATGTGGACCCATCATTTATGTATTTATTTATGCATGCATGTAAATATGACAGGTTATGAAGCCATAATCAGAGACAGAATAACACAAAATACTAGACCGCAAACATTGAGAGATAACTAAGACAAGAACAAAACAAGAAACACACACACACGTACAGGATATCTATACACAAAGCAACGATGTGTTAAAAGTATGGTGATATTACGATAATACCACCTTACCAAGTAATATATGGGTGATAACAATGTAAAATGTGTGTGAATTTCACCTTTATCAATTCTGATTCACAAACACTTTAGGTAGGTTTTTACGTGGATATTATTACTATTGTAATATTAAAACATACTATGACATTGTTATTACTGCGTTAGAAACAAGATAGTATTATCAACATATTTCCTCCATATGTTACAACACTTAGCCACATTATTACTGTAATGTCATTTAAATGTAATAAATAAATTAAATTGTTACCCTTTTTTCCTTTTTTTCTGTGCCAAGTTTACTTTTTAGTCACTTGTTGTTGTTCTTTATAATCCTGGCGTTAAAAAGAACACACCTGTGTCATGTGCTCTTTTTTTTGCAGCGCTGTATGGTTTTTGCAGCCGCTTTAACCTGATTATTAGTCTGTTTCCAGACGCTCGGCGGTGACTGCCGTACACAGTCTGCTTTATAAAGTGTGGCCACAGAGTTCTTCCTGCGGACTGACTCACACAGGTCTGTGAGTCAAGGTGTTCTCATGTATATACCTTCACAGATTCTATCAAAGCAAAATTCATGAGCGATGAACTGAACTGTGGCCTTCACAGTTTTCGGTCCTGAACTGACGACCATTCCGCTTCCCTTGGCTGATCTGGTGACACCGTGAATGATGGAGGTCCTGTGTGTTCACACTTGTGTCCCCTTTTATCAAGAATGTGCAGAGCAGCAAAGGGCCAACACAGACCCTTGACTGTCTGCCTTCTTCATCTCACAGCCGATCCCCTTATATCCCTTTCACTCTACAGACACCTGGTGGTCATTCTCAGCACTGCAGCCCCTCTTTGTGTCTAACCTATTGACGATCATTCATCAGAATAACCCAGTAAGTGCACAGGACAGAAGGATCAATGCACAAAGTCAATGTGGCACTTCTAATCAGCACTGAGCCAAATGATCACTTCACTGTCTCACACAACAGAGACACACTGATGAACGGGGCTTTGTTTTAAATGACTGCAGGACACATATAGACTGTACACACTATACAATACTGTGTTGAGCAGTTGTCGATCAGCTGTTATTCAGCTCTCGCCAGGAAGAAAAACACAGCACAGCTGTGTTGTGATCATGTGAGCCTGTTCAGCAATGTCAGTATTAAATAGTTAAATAGTACGGACTGCATGTAAATCTGTGGATTCTGAACTATCCTGTGACATTATGTGTGTATGTGTATTTGTATGTTTTCTGTTAATGGGTTGAGGATTTAGGGTTGTGATGGTTAGGTATTTAGTTATGATGGTTAAGGTTAGGCTGTAAACGTGTGTGTGTGTGGGGGCCCGTGGCATTTACCTGAGCCAGTGGAGCAGTGACAGCAGTCGTCACCCACAGCTCACCTCAGGGAAGTTTCCTGAGTCACTGTGACAAATTGATCTTTGGAAAGTTCAGCCCCGTCCACAGGGTTTGCTCTGTGTTTCACTGAGCCCGCTACACTATGGCACCAGAGCTTCTTGCAGTTTGCACTCAGCATGAATTGATTCTGAAAGAGAATGGGCTACTTAATTAGTCAGGCCTTTAGGGAGGAACCCACCAGTGTAAAACAGGGGAAAGAAAATCAAATGTTGTTTTTGGGGTGGAGACATGTCACACTAACAGTACTGCTGCTGCTGCTGCTGCTGCTGCTGCTGCTGCTGCTGCTGCTGCTGCTGAACAGGATATTGATTCTTATCATTACTGGCAGAACAAAGTGCTGTGGGTGTGCAGCTCAATATATATATATATATATATATATATATATATATATATATATATATATATATACATATATATATACATATACATATATACACGTATATTTATATATATATATATATATATATATATATATATATATATATATATATATATATATATATATATATGTATATATATATATACACCAGTAGGATTTACCACAAGGGAGCAGCACAGTGTTCCAGACTGACAGATGGCAGTTTCATGCTGCATGTTAACCATGTCTGATCTAATTAGGGTTTGAGTAACAAGAACCCTATTGAAACTGGAAGGATTATTATTATTATTATTATTATTATTATTCCCCCAAATGAATTGCATATTTGAGGCCTTTCCCATACCCCAAATCTCACAGATTTCTGTGACCACATCAATCCTGGTGTAAATTTACGTCTGAAAAAGGTTCTGGGAATGTACATCGAAGATTGGATGTGGGAGGGGCCAATACGTGCGGCGCCACCTGTCCAAATTCACCATGAACGACACAATTATCGCACATGCACGAAAATCGGTACACATGTGTAGTTATAATTTAGGAGCAAACGTTCATTTACCTGCAGCTATTATTAAAAGACACTGGGGAACTTACTCGTTATACAGCTCTATGAAACCCAATCCTCAAATAGAGTAAATGTACAGGTTTGTGCCGCCACAGAGGAATGGGCTCTCGTGAGTTGTGGCTTTTGTTGCACCTGAAGTCACAATCATGCAGCAGGCAGCAGCTTCTCCCCAGAGGAGGAGATGATTTCCCCACGCTGGGCGTCATGTGCCTCTGCAATGTGTCGCCGTAATTGTAGCCGTGCTCAACTGTGATCATAGCCAGCTTAATGAGTGTGTTTACTTTACACATGAGATAAGGTAAAATGAAACTTTAATGGCCCCTGGGAGGAAAATAGTCACACTGCAGTGGTTAATGAAGATGTGTACACAGCAAAATAACAATAATAATAATAATAATAATAGATGGTGGAGAGGTTTGGGGCTATAGGTTCGTACGTTCTTACTGTTTGTGCAAAATGCAAAGATAAGACACACTGACACCTATTATACAATCTATAACAACCTCTAATGCAATAGATGCACTGAATATAGAAGTGTCAGGTGAAAACACCACTGAAGAGTTTCTATTTTCTACCAGTGACAGACTGAAATAGCCACTTCTCACCACCACCTCCTCCTTGTCCTTTTGATTCACTTCTATCTTTCCAGCATCATCTGCTGGTGAGATAAGTAGCACAAAAATAACTGACGTTAATTTAGATTTTGCCACGATGCAATTTTCAGAAACACTCAATCTCGACACTTGGAATCACGAGGACATGAACAAAACCCATATTGCTAAAAGCTCGTAATACTCGCACTTATCGCACTTACTTACAATTAAAATGTTTCCTCAGAAAATGCTTGGGTAGTAGTTTTATGATTTGGTGTAATAGAGATCTAATAAATTATCAAAAATAAAATATACATACATAACAGAAAGATTAATAATAATAATAATTTAGATGTAGTGTTTATCAAATGTATTAGACCACCACCCAAAACCACAGCTTCCTTATAAATTAACAGCATTGGTAATTATCAAATCATCATTTTTTATCATTCTGTAATGGTTAACACACCAGTTTGTAGAAGCTCTTTAGCCAAAATGATATTTTTAATGCTAAAAAATGGCAAACCGTGTTATTAAGATGTCAAATTTGAATGATTTACTTGCATTCCTGAATAGAAAAATGTGTATTAGTGGGTATAAAAAGGTGAATTCAGTTTGATATTTGCTAAATAAATAGAAGTTTTTGAAAGAGTTCTAAATATATATATGTTTTCTGATGTCTGGGTGGTCTACAAAACAAAATCTTATTTAGAGTCATCCGATGAAAGCATGTCACCATTAGCACCAATAGTTCTCGCCTTAAATATACTGCAGCCCTGTCACCATCCCAGATCTACAGTCGTGTAATTAAGTAAACTGCTCTGTTCTATTAAAGTGCAGGTAACAATTAGTCCCTCCCGTGCTGTAAAAAAAGAAAAAAGAAAAAAGAAGAGGACAGAAAGAACGAAAACACTCTGTTATTAGGTTCACAGCTCTATTCTCTGCCTGTCCTTTCTCCCACTTTCCGTCCACCTCCCACTTCATCCCCATACTCAACTGCTGTTAATGACACTTCAGGCCTTTTACACACAAATTAAGCATGGCATCAAATAGTGTCTTAATTACAATGAAACGTTTCATATTTTAACTCAACAATAATTTATGTTTTTCTCCGTCTACCACTGTTAATAGAAAACAGCGACGATTCGGCCTCAATGCAGTGAAGTGGAGGTTTTTGTGTTTCCTCACTGGTTCGCAAATAATCTCTCAGTGGAGGATTATTTATGCCCGTGTTGTTTATCACTACCAAGACAACAGACAGTCATCCTCAGCAGAGCAAAGATGCGTCTTCTTCCTATTGCCATGTTTGTGGTGTTGTGATAGAACTCGTTTAATGAAGTCCTTTTCATTGGGGTCTTTTTGATTGAGATTATGTTGATTGGAAATTGAACTGGACATTGGTGTGAATGTAATACCTGCCTCACACGAGAGGATTCTCCAGTCTGACTAGATTTTAAAAAGGTGGGAGACCACAGACACGACGGACTCTATATCTTATTTTCAATGTTTTAATCATGAGGAAGCTCAGACTAGACTTCTATTTCTATTCTATTCTATCCTATCCTATCCTATTCTATCCTATCCTATTCTATTCTATTCTATTCTATCCTATTCTATCCTATCCTATTCTATTCTATTCTATTCTATCCTATTCTATCCTATTCTATTCTATTCTATAAAGGCCCTCATTCCAACTGGGGCTCAAACCCGGGTTTTCTTGCTCCAAAGGCATGAGTGCTAACCGCGTTGCCCTCGGATGTGCCCAAAAACATTAAAAAGGCATCAGTTAACCCCTCACACTACAGCATAACTTGGCCAGATAATCTGTTCAAATCTGCCTAAAATCAGAAGACATGATTATCAGAAGTGAGGGCCAGATTTTGTCTTAACCCTGCATTCTGCCCAGCGCCATGTCAGCTCATTTAAAAGGATAAGCATATGGATGATGTGTAAGTGCATCTCTGACTTGCTTCCACAATTTAAACCCATTAAACCACTTTATCAGGTACCAGTTTGCTGAAGTGCTGAATGGATTACGTCAAAAAATGGAACATTCGCGTTCCTGTATTTTATTTTATGTTTACTGTATTTAAACTGTGACCTGTGTTAAAAGTATTCTCATTTAAAATGAATTTAGTTTTCATGTATCTCTCATAAAGACCAATATAAGCTTTCTAACAATTATGCATAAATGTGCATCCCTGTCTGTGGAACCTTGCAATGCTTCACCTCTTCTGTACTTCCCAAACTCCACAAGGGTTAACACTGATGAATTGGTTTTTCCCTCCGTCTTTGAGGATACAGGCAGATGTAGGAGTGACAGCGAGACAAGAGACACGTGCAGAGAGAAAACAGAAGGGATGACTCACCCCGTTTGATTCAATCTGCTCTGTTGTGTGATTTATATATATATATACATACAAACATGTTTTTGATCTGAGGAATGCCTTTGAGGGAACTGCTCAAGCTAAAAGCAAGAACACACCACTTTATTTTGAGTCTCACTTTCATCACTTCCCTGAAGATAATCTCGTTACAGATGCACTCAGTGTTCCAGCTAAAAGGATTGGGTCATAATTTTGGTCATGCTCGTGTTCTACAGACCATTACAGCAGGCACTGTGCTGCTGGCTGGTATTATAATCAGATTATCAGTGGGTTTTCCACGTGTGTGTGTGTGTGTGTGAGTTCTTGTATTTATCACCTATTTAGGACTTAAACACTGACCTTACCAGGACCAGTAGTCCTAGTGGAGATCAAAATCTGGTGAGAGTAGGACGGGCTGGACCATGGGCGGAGCTAGACAACACCTGGACAGAAGACTGTAAATGACAGGTAGCCTCGTCAGCTTTTGCTTGTTTGCAGTCATGACTTTAGCACTGTGCTCTCATTGGTTACTGACGTGATGTAACACAGCCAAAGCTGCTAACTTAAAAATAGCCTGTGAGACTAAATCTGCCACATTTGCATCACAAATACGATGAGATACCGTGTCTCCTTCGCCACCATGTGATGATAAAGCTGTGCGGGAGCCTCATAAACAGCCTCAGCTGGCAGATAGCAGCTATAGCCCATGTGCCTGCATATGTATGTTCTGACTTCCCGGCATGATCCCCCTTCATCCTGCTCAATTCTTATCAAATCAGGATGCATGATTCACTTTGTCTCCAGCCTCGTCTGAGCAATAATCTAGCTCTGGCTATATGTGGTGGTGAGCATGAGAGACACAATCACGTCCACGCGGCCGTCTCCACGAGTCTCATTCTTTCAAATTGGGCTTAATCAGTTTATCAGCCTGCTCATGTTCTTCATATCCGGTACAACGAGGCAGTGGCTCCTGCATTTTGCTCTCATCCATCATTTTGACCCAGATCAGACGTGCACCTGTAACACAGAGGAGATGACGGAGAGGCTCTACCCAAAGCCACAGGTGTTGCACAGCTCATTTAAGTGCTTCATTTCCCATGGGTTGAGCGTCCCTGCTGCTGATGTCCGTCCATGAGTCATTGGTATCCCTCACTTTAAGAGGTCACGTGACTGAAGAAAGGGTGAGGTCGGCGATCTATAAGAAGGAGGGAGCACCCAGCGACGAATACACACAGATATCTCAAAGATATATCCATATATTTATATATATATATATGTATATATATATATATACACATATATACATGTAGATAGTCATTTAGTCACATCCCATTCATTTTCACTGTTGCAGGGAGCAGAACAGTTAATAAAATGTCTAAGCCCACTGGTAAAGACATAGCAGATATATGCCGCTGAGTTTAATAACAACAATCCATCAGCTGCACCGCGCTTCAGGTGGATCGTTGTCTTTAGAGACAGATCTGGATCTACAATCTCTGTCTCTCTGATCCTGCTTTATAACCACGTGCATCGACGGAAAACCCGAGACGGACTGCATCAACAACGGCTAAAACCAAAACATCGATTTTCTTACTCGAGATCAGAATGAAAGCATTGATTCTGCTGTGTTTCTGTGAGACCAGCAGACAATAATTCATTCCGTACAAGAAAAGAATGACCTAATTCTTTTCTTACTGGCGTGTCCCCTACGCACGTTCCTGGTGCCATGGCAACAAAGTTGCCATAGATGTGACAGCACATGAAAAGTGAGAAAAAAAATAAAATGAAACAAAATAATACATAGCTCTCACAAGAATAAGCCATAAATCAATTTTAACAACTACCAGATCAGAATTTGCATTTTCCGATCCACTTTCCACAATGTCACACATGCTCTGATTGTCAGTGTTCTTTGAATGTGTGCATATTATTATTATTTTCTGCAAATGTCCCTTCAGTGAGAGCAGTTAGGAGCCACTGTCTGAATGAGGCCATGTAAAATGAAAGTGGATCTTTCGCTGGTTCCCATGAGGTCCACTGAATATTTGACTCTATTTCATTGTGTGCATCTATCTACTGTAGCTGCTTAGCACCAAAGAACAGACCGGCGCCAGCTGGTAAACATGGCGACGCATTCAGCTGTTAAAGAAGCGGACATTTGTCTTGGGAAATGGAGGAGAGAGCAAGAAAAAGACGGAAAAAAGAAGGAGAATATTGAAAACAGCCTTGTTTTGTGATTTTGTGTGACCAGGGCCATGAGAATGTTTGAAACTGAACTGAAGTTCAGTCACCTGGAAACATGCAGGCACCTATTGGACGTTGATTGACGCTGTCAATCAATTTGGATTTCCACTCATATGTGTTGTGTTTTTATCAATTTATCAATCGAACGACAAACTCAATTTAGAGTGTCCAGTTTACCTAATCCCCAAAACCGAATGTTTTTGGACTGTGGGAGAAAACACATGCACACACGGGGAGAACATGCAAACTTGAGACCAATAACATTTTACTGACATTAGAAATCAAGTTTCCCATCAAAACAGATTTGGTTTTTTTGCAACCAGCAGCAGAGTCGCCCCCTGGTGGCTAATTGCTACTTCCAAAGCTTCACCTTTCAAACAGGGAAGACAACATCCATTTCCATTTGCAATCAAAGTTGAATTGTATCACTATATTGGCACAGTTAGTACACAGCTGTGTATTTCTCGTACGTATGATATGATGTCTCAGCGCTGCGGCCACACTTTTAATAAACACTATTTGTTAGTTAGTTGACTTGCACTTGTTCTGTCTGACGGCAGTCGGCACAAACGAGCCTCCCCAGTGCTTAGAGGCTCACGGCTGAATGAGTCTGTGGCTGAACAAACTCCTGAGCGTCCTCAGCTCAGCGCAGAGAGGATGAAAAAGCACCTGATAAAAAAAGCACAGAGTCCCCCACTGACTTTTCTCCCACAAAAACTGCAGATTGTGTTTTGTTGCAAGTGCAATGCTTGTTATGCCAGCAGGAGTGTGTGTGTGTGTGTGCGGAGGGGGGTCATATTGTAGAAGAATCACTCTTCATCTTCATTTTATCAGCTGATAGAGGGGGAAAAAAATGACATCTTAACCTTACCTGGGCATTACATATATATACATGTATATATATATATATATATATATATATATATATATACATATATATGTATATATATATACACATATGTATGTATGTATATATATATATATATATATACATGTATATATATATAATAATAATAGGCTGCGAATATCTGCAGCACATGCTGACATTTGAAAAAAAAATGCACAAAAGTGCCTCTTAGAGAGAGGTCATAAGTATTATGGCAGCATAATGGAAAATAAGTGAGGGATAGATGGAGAGAAGGTGGAGAGGCAGGAGACAGCGAGAACAGTGGAGAACGTGACGGGGCATAATTAGAGGAGCTGCCACGGGCATGACTGAGGTGAAAAGGAGGACTAATAGGTCCCTGACTCGAGGAGGACGGCCTTTCAACGGCCTTCTCTGCTGGAGGATGTGACCAGACAAACACTTTCCTCCCAGGCTGCAACCCAAAGAGCACAATACTTAATGTGAGACACTGTTTAATCAGTGTCACTCAGCGAGCATTTGTGGCTAATGTTCACCGAGAATGGACAGAAGCACTGACGCCCACAAGAAGTGACTAACACTGGGTCTGAGGGTTTTTCTTCAGACCGCTGTGGGTCTGTGGTCCCACCAGGCCTCTCTCTACAGCTTTGACACCCATTTGGTTGCTCATGTCACGGCTGGTTAGCTACAGTGCACATGGAGGAGGAGGAGGAGGAGGAAAAGGAAGTAATGCAAATAAAAGTGGGGACAAATGTGTTCATGATGGCACAGATGCACGTAGTATATGTGGAACATGTTTAATGTTCGCAAGCGTTGTCCTGACCTCAAAATAAAGAAAACTATGAAGTATTAACCCTTCATCAGGCAAGTGACTATAAATAGTAACTTCAACTTTAACTATAAATGTGGGCTTTGATAATCATGTGACTTCTCTCAGCCAATCAGCAAACGTTCCCTAACAATAACAATAAATGTTCTTTCAACATTTTTTTGTTTATTTTGGAATATACACCACTTTTAGAAAATGTTCTAAGGACAAGGTAACTTCATCGATCTTGGTTTGTGGACAAAGCATGATATTTGGGGACATTTGAAGACATTTTGAGGTTTAGGAAAGACATTTTTTGGCATTTGTGGACCAAACAACTGATCACGTAAACAAGAAAATGATCAACAGATTAATCAATAATGAATATAATCAATAGCTGCATCCATGATGCATATTATAGAGTGGGATTTCTCAATCCTGGTCCTGGGGACCCACTGCCATGTTTTAGATGTTTCCCTGCTCCAACACACCTGATTCAAATGTTAATGACACGTTTATTTGTACATACATTTGAGCGTAAATCCTCAGCGATTGAAGCATGTGACGCATTATCGTATGATTCTTATCTTATCTGACAGTGAAACAAGTACTATTAGTCTTTCTGAGGTAAAGTGGATTTACTGAGCGGAGATTTGTGAGTGCGACGGCAAAAAGCCAAGCGATTCTTTCTCTTCCATTTAATCAGTCAGGAAGATCTGTGCAACTCACAGCTCACATTCCATTAAATCTGTATCAGCAGCACGGAGGAGGACTTTAATCTGTCTCAACACCAGGTTCAGAAAAAAATACCACTGTGAGGCGTTTTTGCAACTTGACAATGAGAGGCAAGAAAAGACAACGGCTGGCTTTAGTGTTGATGACTGCAAGTTTACCGCTTCACCAGATATTTACTAGTGTACAAAATGATGTTGTTTAATAATGTGGTATAAATGTAAAGCTTCAGTCGGAGGTGTTATGAGCTTGAGGGCTGTGCATGCTACAACCCTTGCATCTCTCCCTCTCTGCGCCTCATCCCTTGCCAGTTCCTCCTTCCTTGGGGAGGAGCAGCACAGCAGGTTCAGCTGTCAAATTAAAAAAGGCCACAGACATCTCTCGTGTCCCTGGTGGTTCCTGTTTGTTCAAAGTCATAAAGAGAAAGCTGGAGCAAAACACAGGTTTTGGAGACAGAGTAATATAGCTCCGTAAATCAAGCTCTTCTTCTTCTTCTTCTTCTTCTTCTTTCATCCCAGTTGCAAAGAGTAAAACACTGAAAGCAGAGGCTTCTGTGGATTGGTGTTGTTTTCGAACAATTAGTTTTGACATCATATTTACAGGTTTTACACAAAAATGTCCATTTCAGCTCTGGGTGATTGAGAGAGGGTCCGATAAGAAGCCTGCGTTTCTTCAGTCCTGTTGTCAGTGCTCAAAGAGAGAGCAGTTGTGTTTTCTGCTTAGTGTAAAAAAAATATAATGAAAAGTAGAAAAAAACTCATAGTGAGAGACTGATGATGAAAACATGGCACCATTAGTGTCCCCACTGCAGATTTTGAAGCCCCAGCAGGAGAGCGCGGTGCCTCATTTCCTCCCATCTCCTTCAGATACAAAAGATGACTAATCCGGCTAATCTCCTTTTCCTGCCTTCACTTTATGGATCTGTTTTGCAGCTTCGCGAGTCGAAGGCAAGTGAGAGAGAGCGAGAGAGAGAAGGACTACCCCGGGCTAAACCATGGGTGGACAAAACAATGCCGTTTCTGCCGCCGCTTACTCCACTCTCTGTGAACTCTCTCCTTCATATCAAGTGCTCGCTCTCCTCCTCCTCCTCCTCCTCCTCCTCCCTCATCATCCTATGATGATACAGAACACACAGCACACATCAACAGCCGAGAGCACGCTCATAAGCACAAATTCAAAAACCACAGAGCTGCTGTGTCTCTCGTGTTTGCTCATGAATCTGTCAGCGAGTAGTTTTGCTTCTGATTTTCTGCTGCAGGCCCACACAAGTGCACCTGCACACACACACACACACACACAGATCTACACAATGCACTATGTATAATTGATGAGCACAGCAGTAGAGGGAACCATGAGAGGGACCAGAGAGCCATCACATTGAAATTGGCATTCGGCCGACCTTTCACAGCTGTGTGTGTGTGTGTGAATGTATAACTTTGAGAGGATATTTTGTCTGGTCCCCACAACTTTAAAGGGCTTTTTAAAGGTTTTTAGGGTTAGCGTAATTGTGGTAGTTAAGGTTAGGGTAAGGGGCTAGAAAATGCTTTATATCTATGATGTGTCCCCACTAAGATATAAAAACATGTTTGTGTGTGTTTGTGACGCTTAGATGGCGGCCAGGCGGCAGGTGGTCGGGAGAAATGTGTGAGAGACGTAAAGAAGACGAGGCTAATGTCAGAGATGATGACCAGAATGAGATTGTTTGAATAAAAACAGTGAGGATGATGATCAGATATAAAGTTAGTTTTTATTAATCCCCTTAGGGAAAGTATTCCTCTGCATTTTGACCCATCCTAGAATTAGGATGGCTCAGGGGTACCCCAGCCCTTTTTGGCCGGGTGGGGATTTGAACTGGCAACCCTCTGGTTACAAGTCAAGTTCCCTTTCCACTTGGCCACAGGCTGCCCTATATACTATATTATATACTATAAAAAAAAAACACTAAAACAACCAGAAACTCGAGTTAAAGTTTTCATTTAAAGGCAGCGACTGACTTTGCTTGTCATATTTCATCTAACAGGGAGTTCCCGAGTCTCCCAAAGCTCTGACCCCTGTAGTACTTGTATAAATGTATGACCAGGGTTATACTGAGATAAAGAGGCTGCAAAACACTGTGGAGCTATGGAGAGGTCTGACTATAGAGCACTGTGGGGCCCCTACACAATGTCCCCCACAGATGAGTATATCAATTCCAAAATGCACTGGAAGCCTCTTTAAAGAAGATGCAAATGGATGATAAAGACTAACCAGCCCCCGTGGCCAGGTGTTGCGTCACATGTGACAGCGTTGCACATTAAATTTGAGCTGCTGCTCAAACTTTGTCCCCAGCTCGGCCCCTAGAATTGCTTCTCACTGACAGAAGAGTTAGTTAAAGGTCTGTGTGTGCGACTGTAGCCTCGGGCTAACAATGGCTTTTGCACTGACAGGCCAGGCTGTAATATATGCACATGTGGCATTTTCCCATACATTAGGAACAGAATGTCACACATGCTGTGCAGCTAGAGGAGCTTCACGGGGAGCCGTGTGTGAGGGTCGGTGGATGTTTGTTTGCATGTGTAGGACGTGAGAGATGGCGCTCAGATTGTAATGTGCGTTGAGTCAATTTTGCTCGTCTCCCTCTGAGATGATGAGGGGTGATGAGCAGCCACAGATGTGTGAGGAAGAGGCAGGACAGACGAACCAGCAAGGAGGAACTTTAATTATTTTATAAAGTCTGCTTCGGTCACTGCTGCCAACTCCACTATATCACTTTAGCCGAATGGAAACTGTTCCAATGACGAAAATCATTGAATTTGAAAAGTGAAGCCCCTGCAGAAGTGGCTGAAACCTGTATTTGTAAAGTTTGTACTTTTCTGAATCAAAGTCCATGTTTTTTAGCTCACAGGAGCTGCTAGTATATATACTATATATATATAGGATTTCAAACTCCAAACTCACAAAATAACACACTGATAAAGGCACCGGTGGATTCACAGCTGCTGTGTGCCGTGATGTAAAATCACTGATTTTTGGTGAAATTAAAAAGCTGAAAAATATCAAGAACAGCAGCAAATATATTCAAATATCGTAGTCTCAAGTAAGTGTATAGATTTATAGATTTATAGTGCACGGCTTAAATCATGGCTCTGCGTCTATGTTCAGCCTCATCCACGGACGTGTTGGCGTGTATCAGGATCTCATACAACCACTGAAGAAGAATTCAGAAAATCCCAGGCTGAAAATGAGTCTCAAACATCAGAAAAATAAAAAAATAAATAAAATCAACAGACGATATGTAGTGGCTGTTGATTAACCCTTGGAGCTCCAGCGTCACAGATCAGAAAAATATAATAAGCCTCTGTGTTCTAAGGGTTAATGATGGGACACCGTTTGAAATCATTATACAGGGTCTGCAGGCATGGAAATCAGTAAATATGTGGGTGGAATAAGATGTTCATTGAGCTCATGATTATGCATGTACATATGTGTGTGTGTTGGTGATGTGTTACGAGTGAACTGCAGAGGAATTAAGAGACTGAAGCTTGAAGGATGGAGCGCTCATTATAAGAGAAGATGACACGCACCCAAGAAAAAGCTCCCCCAGAGATGTCTTCGTACGTCATCACTGACCACTACACTGACCCCCCTAGAACACAGACCGCTCTTCATACTCCTGTGGAGGAAAGATGTGGGAGAAAAAATGTTCTACCATCTGACAGTCACTCCTGGTGACATATGCTGCGCTCTTCATCACAATAATACAAATAAAAGTTTTTAAAAAGTTTAAAAATTAAAGTATTGCTGAAATATAAAAGTACAAACAATTAAACATTTAACAGCATTCTAAAGTCCCTGACGCTGGCTGCACCTTCTCTGTGGTCTTCCTCTTTTCCTCCTGTCCAGCAGCTCCATCTTCTACATCCTTTGTCCAATATAATCACTGACACATCTCATACGCTCATTTCTAACCGTGTCCATCCTGGTCACTCCCAACAACAATATCAGTATCTTCAGCTCTGCCACCTCCAGCTCCACCTCCTGTCTTTTAGACAGTATAAGGTGTCACCTCCATCTTGTAGACCAGGGGTGTCAAACTCATTTTTGTTCAGGGGCCACATACAGCACAATTTGATCTCAAGGGGGCCGGACCAGTAAAAATTGCAATATAATAGAATAATAACCGATGAACAACAAGAACTCCTTTGTTTTTTCTCCTTTGTTTTACATTTAATGAAGGATAATTTTACAAAACAAAGAAATATAAGTGCAATTTCAACAATATCGTGCATAAATGTACTATTTACACAGCACACGGGATCTATAAAGGCACAAACATTTAGTCACGGGTATCTGGAGCATTTGACATTACATTTAGATTAGTGTGAAATTTTAACAAATTCATCCTGTGGGCCGGATTGGACCCTCTGGCGGGCCGGTTCTGGCCCCCGGGCCGCATGTTTGACACCCCTGTTGTAGACCTTCCCTTTCACTTTTGCTGCTATCGTGTGTCCAGAGCGGTTAATACAGCAAGTCTAACCACAGATGCAGCTAAGAGATATATCAAAAAGACCAGGGATCTGTCTCCACTGTATTCCCAGTCAAGAAGGTGGTGGTTTAGACTCCCACAAAAAAACAGATCTACAGGAAATCTTATCGTAGCAAGTGCAATTCAATTGTTAAAAGATAAATTATGAAATATATCAAATGCAATTAATGTGAAAAGAAACTAAACCATCAGACCTGATGGACTGAGGGAGCATTTGTGAGTAAACAGCAGCAACAGAGGGGTTAAGAATTGTCTCTTGAAACTTTTTGTAGGAACTTTTTGTGTTTTTTTGGCATAGACTCCAACCCATTTGCAGCAGTCTTGGTTTACTAGTGCAATATTGTTATTGTTGCCTTCTGTCTGTCTGTCTGTCTGGACTTAAAATGAATCACTTCCTGTGTGCAGCATTTCTAATTATCTGTACTTGAACTCCAAGTCCTCCATTTTGTGCTCTTTTGTTTTAAGCAGTCGTTTGTATTCAAAGACAATTAACCGCCTTGAGAATAATAATGTTCACCCTAAACCTAACCTTACCTAACCTAAGATTAAGATTCATTTTAGTTTAGTTGTTAGAGGAAAACAAAGTAGACACATACAGATGTGAGCGCATTAAAACAAATGCACATATGGAAGTAGGCCATAGAATAATAAACATTGCAATATCCAAATCAAAAGATAAAGATAAAATGTGTTAGGAAGCAGCTTTATGATGAGATTGTTCATTACTGCAGTGGCATCTTGCTTTTCAGATGTGTTGTCTGTGTGTTGTCAGACTTCCTGTCTTTCTTTCCTGCCTATATCATGCGGCTCTGTAAGGAAGCGTAAACAAAATGAATAAAAAACTAAATGAATAAAAGGCAAATCACCGACTCACGTCCATCTATCAGTGTCCCATTGTCTCATTCCCTCCTCTGGGCTAAACATTTCTTTGATTGTCAGTCGGTTCCTTTGTCCGGCTCTGCAGGTTGCTTTCCCTTTTCACCATGTCTCTCTTTCAGCATCACCATTAACCCACCGACTCAGACGCCACGAGGGAGTCCAGCCTTAGCAACTATCCATCAAAGCCTCCCAGGGAAAAGAATTGTCCTGCACCGTCTACAAATGTCTCGTTACAGGTGCCAGAAAAGCAGCGAAAAATAGACTTAAATCTGGGCTTTGACTGAGAGTTGTTGCTAAGTGAGGGCGAACACATCATTCCTTTGTGTCATTAATCTCTTGGCAAACAAAACACTAAAAACACTCTTTCATGAACCTTATAGTCAATAATTATAACACAGGTATAACATCTGTGTTTTATGAGCATAATCATTCCCAGAGTTTTAGCTCGACTCTCAGAAGGCGACTTGTTAATAATACATCAGTGAACTGGGAAAACAGAGCTGAAGAAGAAAAGATGAGTCATTTACATAACCAGAATTCACTGACGGTCCTCCTCCTCCAACGGGGAAACAAAACAGAACTCAGCAGAGCGAGAGAGCGAACCCAATTACTGAAAACTGGGAGAGCATTCCTGGCTGCAAACGGCGGTACACACTCAACATGCTGTAATGCTCCAGCTGGAGACACAATAATACACACAGACAAAACCTCACAAGGACAAAAATGCATTTCCACAAATCAACACTTCATTTCAGCAGTCAACTCCTTGTTATTTTCTTTCTGCAAGTTCAATTTAATTTTCCATCGCGTACTCCTGCGACTGCTTCACAAAAACAATCTTGAGTGCTGAGATGGAGACGAGATTTAAGCTGTGGTGCAAGACTTTTATATATAAAGATGCTGTATGTCCTTTTACACTCTAACAATTGCCAAACGTGTTCACAAAATGCGCATTTAAGTCTATACTGTGTTTCTCAGTATAGCAGTGTTTCGATCTCGTGTCACGGGGTGACATTCCCGACGTGCACACAGGAAGTGATTTGTGTTAAGTTTATCTCCTATCACTTTATCCTCCACAGGAGGGTCGCCAAGCTCAGCTGACATAGGGCGACAGGCGGGGTGGTTCGCCAGTCCATCGCAGGGCCACATATAGAGACAAACAACCATTCACTCTCACTGTCACACCTGTAGTCAATCTAGAGTGACCAATTCACCTAATCCCCATATTCCAGAAAGAAAACACACACACACACACACAGGGGGAGAAGTGCTAACCACTACACCAACTGTGTGGCCCAGGTTTAGTTTACGTTCTCATCCATATATATGTGCATGTGATTTCTGATGTATAGATTGTAATACGACCCTTTATGATGTGTTTTATGTTATTTATGTTTATGTTTATTTTGCCACACTCTTTACGTCGCAACAACAACATTCAAGGTGTCATTCTTCGAATCATGGCAGATGAAGTAGGAAACGCGACAATTACAATACAATACAAAGTAAAGCAAGTGGGCAGCTAAAGACGCAGCACTTTTATGTTACTGGTTTAGTTAAGAGGGAAAATGCACATTAATAAACATTACTGTAAATGAGCCGGAATTAGCTAATAGGCTATTTTTCATCTGTTGACAGATGTTAAAAAGTCAGTGTTACATCATTTCTGTTCATGACGATCAAACAGAGGCAGAACAACCACAAAAATCAACACACTGCAGCTTTAAAAGACCACCTGTGCGAGGGTGTGGACAGCTGGTGCAAAAGTATCGTGAGTGACAAGTGGCAATAAGTGCGAAGACGCCCTCATTGGATCTTATTATCAGGTTTGCTGTGTTTTCTTTGTCTTTTACCTCCATCAGAATTTGCTCTCCTCTCCCCTGTCTTTCTATTTTAGTCTCTCTGCTCTTGATCTCTGCATGTATGCTGACTTTTGTATTCCCCATGGAGACGACATAGGGCTACTTGTGAGTGGGCATCGCTCCGATTCTGTCACCATGAGAACGCTTCTCTCTTTCGCCTCACGTTCCCCGAGAACAGCCCTGACTCCTGCCAACAACTGAGATGAAGAAAGAAAATAAAGAAATAAAAATAAAGAAATAAAGACGAGGGTGTAAAAATTAAAAGTGGTAAGTTGTTGGGGTTTTTTTATAAAGAAAAAGGAGACACAGTGTCCACCGTTTGAGACAGTACTAAAGATACTCAGGGTTGACTTTTTGAGAGTCAGTAGATTTGACATAGTTTACTTTACCGTCTTGTTTTGGAGATGTACGTTTTAAATATAAACAAATGTCGATGTCATTCAATCCAGTGTTGAATCCAAATCAAATCAATGCTGATTTAGCCTGGATCAGCTCCACACAGATCTCAAATCATGCTACACTTTAAAGCACTACTGCAAAGGCTCTCATGCTGGGTATGTGGAACACTCAGGTTGAGGTGTGGCATTACTGGCCAGCTGTGAGATGAACTGCAACGGATTGAAATCTGGCTTTCATTGTTGTTTACTGTAACCCTCTACCTGTTCCAACCACCCTCATCCCGTCACAGAGACCCACACTTTGCTCCAAAATCTCACCCATTTACACGTTACATTAATTCATTTATTCACTCGCTAACGTTTTAATCCTTTGACGTCTGCTGACAGTGGGCAAGAGGCTACACATTATTTGATTATATGTATATATATATATATACTGTACATATGTATATATATATATATATATATATATATATATATATATATAAATATACATACATATGGTAATAAAATGATTTTCAACTTTTACTGTGGGTTTATTTATTGTTAATATCAAATGGGCATATCACATTTAAGCAGCAATAATAGCTTGATTAGTAGCTAATTAAAGCACAGCGTGAACCTGCCACATGAAATAACGGTGGGTGCCTGGTTACAACACAGCTCTCTGTTTCACTGAGTCGAATAAAAGCCTCTCTTGTGAGTGTCAAGTGCTCTCAAACCTGCTTTGGAAAGAACAAGTGATCTGAAAGTAGAACCGTGAATCTTTGAGTGGCTCAGTCACACCATGATGTAACCGTGTCAGGTAACATTATGCTTTGCCATCATTGCCACAGCCACCATCTCCACCGGTTTGAAAATGAGTCAGTGGTCACTCTTCTTTTTCAACTCCAGCAAATATCTTATTGGCACCATACACTGATGGCACTCTGAAAACATAGATTTAAAGCAGAACTATGAAGGATTTGTACCCAAATTTAACAGTTTTGGACTGATTTAGCACGTTTGCATGCACACTTTAATCGAGTAGTACTAGTGCATATTGAATCAGTTTCCTGTTGACCTTTATGTCACAGAAAAATGTATGGTGCTGTGGTTTCTGTGTGTTTCGTACCTGCTGTGCATGTTTTAGATGAAATTAGATGGAGTGGTCGCTGTGTTGAAAACAAATGTACATGAGCAGGAGCAGGGAGCGTCAGTGGCGCATGCGTTTATACAACGGTGAGGATAAAGTGGTATGAAATAGTAATATGCACTCCAAAACTGTAGGGGGAGCTCCGTCGAGAAAAAAGAAGGGGACCACACTTTAAGATCAGCATGTTGTCATTGTCAGATCATGTTCAGAACTATGAACATTACTGAGTCTTTGCTATTATTAGAAGTAGAATTGACTTCTATTCTATTCTGTATTCTACTGTCACGTCTACGCTTTAACTCATTAACACTGTATAATGCATATGCAGCTGTATTGTTCCATTTTTAATCATCTTTCCTCACACGTTACCTTTGTACGTGATGGGGCAACGATTATAAATAGCATACTTATTACAGATTCTACTATTGACTGGAAACCAGGCATCGGTCCTCATTCTGCTTCCCGTTGAACACACACTCTAACACATGCTCCGCTCTCAAACATAATGACAGAGATTTCTCAATAAACTCAATATAATGGATGAGAAAAACTGTGGACAAACACTCCACAGGCAGCAAATCATCTCTCCCGTCTTTTCTCACGCCTCCCTGCATACCCAGCTCTCTGTCCCACTCATTACATCTGGCCTATAAATGCCAGAGTTGTCAAACAGGCAAATGGAGCTGCCAACAAGGGAATTGGCAACAGGGATCTGAAGTGAGGGAGGCAAGAAAAAAAAATTGATATTGAAATTACAATGACTTTGCCGTGGCAAAGTTTGGGGCTTTCTCTAGTTTCTCTGAAAATAACTTGTAGTGGTGAGGAAAAAAAAGGTAAATTTTTCTTTCAGAGACAGAGGTCAAGTCTCCTTTTTCACAGAAATAATACACACACTGAATTTGCCTTGTGGATCTGACTCAGACAGATCCAAGGCCGAGCCGACTCAGAAACCCTGCTCACATTTACTACAAGCTTTTCTACATCCTTCAGCATCTCGTGTACTGAGGCGCTCCAACAACGCCTGCGCTTTACAGAGAACAACTTCTACTGCATACATGCTGGTGAAATTCATTTTCATACCTTGTGTGAATTAAAGATAAAGGTACAGCCTGATACACCCCAACCTAAAAGTTGCCAAATTATTAACGCGGCATATTGGCAAGAATCTGATGATATGATACACATCTCCATACAGGGACGGCATTACAACATATTGCAATATGTTGGGTTACTATAAACAAGGCCATATTGTAATTTCCTTCCCCCAAATTATTCTAAGAAAAACAAAGGTATACATGCATAAACAATATTCAGTTTTCTTTATTTGGAGAGAAGTGGAAGGAGTTGCCAACGAGTAGTTACTAGTTGCCAAGACTTAAATATGGCACAAAACCACTCTCAGAAAACCTCCAACATGCCAGTACACCTGAAGTACTTGGAACAAGGACGTTTGGCAGCACTTTCCCGCCAGATTTTCCAATGAATGGTCTTATATCCTATATCAGGGTCAGTTTTACTGTGACCCTGTTCCTCACCTGTGGAACAAACCTCTCAGACTGTCAGCACATTTAAATCATTACTTAATACTCTTACTTAAGTGCATACATTTAAATACACCTTTTAACGGCAAATCACTTTTATCTCTTGCGATTTAATGTCATTATAGTGTCTAGTGTATGAATGGTGCTACGCAAATAAACTTGCCTTGACTAATGATGGTCAAAGTATCGAAACGTTGCAATAGATTTCTTTGTTGTTTTGAGTGTAGTATAGTATAGTATAGTATAGCATAGCATAGCATAGCATAGCATAGCATAACATAGTATAGTATAGTATAGTATAGTGCAGTATAGTATAGTATAGTGCAGTATAGTATAGTATAGTGCAGTATAGCGTAGTATAGTGCAGTACAGTATAGTATAGTGCAGTATAGCAATATAGTATAGTGCAGTACAGTATAGTATAGTGCAGTATAGTGTAGTATAGTATAGTATAGTGCAGTACAGTATAGTATAGTGCAGTATAGTGTATTATAGTATAGCGTGGTATAGTATAGTGCAGTACAGTATAGTATAGTGTAGTATAGTATAGCGTAGTATAGTATAGTGCAGTACAGTATAGTATAGTGCAGTATAGTGTAGTATAGTATAGCGTAATATAGTATAGTACAGTATAGTATAGTGCAGTATAGTGTAATATAGTATAGCGTAATATAGTATAGTGCAGTACAGTATAGTATAGTGCAGTATAGTGTAGTATAGTATAGCGTAGTATAGTATAGCGCAGTACAGTATATTATAGTATAGTGCAGAACAGTATTATATAGTGCAGTATAGTGTAGTATAGTATAGAGTAGTATAGAATAATATAGTGCAATATAGTATAGCGTAGTATAGTATAGTATAGTGCCGTATAGTATAGTATAGTATAGTGCAGAACAGTATAGTATAGTATAGTATAGTGCAGAACAGTATAGTATAGTATAGTATAGTGCAGAACAGTATAGTATAGTATAGTATAGTATAGTGTAGTATAGTATAGTATAGTGTAGTATAGTATAGCGTAGCAAAAGCAGTTTTTTTTACATCAATCTCATGGACAAGCGCACTTAAATAAATGGATGTTTACACAAACAATATGCATGTATTCAAACAGATGGCTTTTCTTTTTTGCTAATTATTCATAAAGACAGAGATAGATGGTGATGATGGTGGGAGCACTATACAGTATTTAAGTAGCTGCTCAAATGTCTACACAAGGGGAAAGAATGTAAATGAGTCTATTGTATGTGTATGCATGTACATACACACACACACACACACACACACTAATTGGCAATAACGTATTGAAAGTGATTAGCGGGAGCCCTCAGTGGTAGCCAGTGTGAGTTACAGCAAAGCTACGAGTTCTCAATATAACGATCTTTGAGCGCCGTCTGTAAAAATCCATCAGAGACTCGCGGAGTGATTTATTGTGTATTTAAAAACAATCAACAGAAAAGGAAGCAGTGCCATATGTGCCTGGCCACATTAGCCACGCTGATTAATGAAGAAATGGAACAATGATGGTTCCTCCTGAGTGACAACACAGCCAGTTTACAGAAGATTAAGCAGAGACAGAAACAACAGGGCCATAAAGAATTTGGGCACTTGATGACTCCTGTCATCACACACAATAACACCACTGCACATTTTAAAGAGGGGGGAGGGTGGGTATTATTATCACTATAACACCTTTATGTGTCATGGAAATTCTACTTCTGCAATTGAAGATGACACCCATGAAGGGGAGCAAATGATTATTTCTCTATTTTATCTCTGTAGCCAATATTGATTATGTGAACCTGCTTTTATTTGAGCTTCACAGGGCTGTTTACTCAGTGTTCAGCAGCCTGGAAGGACAACAGACTCTCAGAGTCTAAATGGAAACCAAATAAGAGTATAATCAATGTGCACATCTGCAGCTTGTGTGTCCTTAACTATGGTTCAAAATTCAAAGATTGTCACTCAGAGGCTAAAACTGGTGCCACAGAGGCAGTCATGGGGCACACACAGACACACAACTCAATAATCTTCACTTGTGTAATAAACTGATTATTTTGTCTGATCCTCAGAGATACTGAGGGATCTTATTACTGGTTTGGTTGAAAATATGTTGCCTGACAATTGACTTCCCGATTCAATAATCCCTCATCAGTGTAATCCAGTTTGAAGATTGGAACGGGAGAAATGAAGGAAATTAGAGACTGATGAAGCAAACTATGACTTTTTTGGGGGGGATGGACAATGATTATTTATCTCCCTCACCCGCATAAATGACTTCACACCTCTTATTATTGCCTCAGATCTTAAAAAAGTACATCAGACCGCTCGTAAGGACATCTCTTGCCTCTCCTTTCTAATTATGTCCACCTCTATGCATCTCTTTCTGCACAGTGTATGGATTTCAGAGTACTTCTGTCAAGTCATGTGACTGTAAAACAAACAGAATGAAAGGGCAGCACAAAACACACACACACACACACACACAAACATCAGTGGGAGCTGTAGGAGCAGAGAAGCAGTAAGAGAGCAATGCATGAGAAATTGGCAGGTGTCTTACCTGAGGTAACGCAGTGGTTCTATGGTTTCAGTCTCTGCCTCAGCTGAGCTGTGGTTCATCTTGTCCATCTGTTCTCACCCGGCACGTCTCAGCAAATGAGAAAGAAGAGAGGGAGAGCTGTGCCGCTCCAAAGAAACAATCACTTCCACTCTTTCACCCTGCGATTCTATAACTCTCTTTCCCTGTGAACACACTGAGAATCTAAATAGACTGTGGCTCTTGATTGGCTCAGAGGCTGGAAGATGATGACTGGCTGCTACACACTGAATCCTGCCTCTGTGTCACTGCCTCTCCTCTCGGTCTTCTTCCCCGTGTGGCCTCAGTTTATTCTCTGATAAAACCAGCTGGCTCTCCGTATCAGCTGCGCTCACCGGGAAAACCAGCCAATTAAGAGCCAGGAGGCACAGTGCTCACCGTGTGATTGGTTCAGGCAGACGTGGTCTCGGTTTTTCAGTCATCCAGGGTGCAACCCCCACCCTATATATCCCACCTCCCCTCTGCTTCACACACACATAGACACACATTCCTTAGTGGCAGAAATAATCCCTTTGATGAAGAATCTGGAGCGAGCATCAGAGTGAGGAGACACTTTTTTGTGAAATCACTCACATTTTTGGGAGACTTGAGGGAAGAACAGCACAGTTCCTAAACGCTCTGGTACCTGAATGGCTTCACACGAACCATTTGCAGCTCCAGCACAAAAGATGGGAGACAAAAGGGAATGCAAATGATGAAAAGAGGACTGCGTTACATGCAAAATTACCATGTGGGTTTAAGGCAGCTGAGAGAAACATCATTAATGTTCTTATAACACATAAACATTATTATTAATAACATGTTATTACAGTGTCACATACAGGAACAGCGCTCACTAGTCACTAAGAATTGCAGCTCATTAGTGGGTCGTAAAAATAAACTGCAGTTAACAATCATTTTCATTATCATCTAATGTGTAGATTATTTTGTGCTGAATTTTAATGATTTCTTTAGCAAATAAACCAGAAAATATTGACATTTAAGAAGCCGAGGAATCAAAGCAGAGGATTAAAAAAAAGTGTCTTTCTTCTCTGCCGTCTCTGACCACATACAGGTCACTTAGAGTAACACCCTACAGGCGTAGGAGGGCGTAGATCTGTTTTTCTGCCAGGATACACAGTTGAACACCATGAATGTTGGTATACTCTGCCACCTAGGGATTATATATCAGCATAACGGTTTCATAAGGAAATGTTTATTTGGACACTAGTTATCCGAAAAACAAACAAAAAACAACATTCTGTTGGATGGTTGTTTGTCTCCGTACGTCCCTGAGTGTCCCCCGCCTTTTGCCCTATGTCAGACGACATTGGCACCAGTGCCCTGTGGCCCTCGTGTGGAGGATAACGCAGTAGAAGATGGATGGATGTGAATCCAACTATTGTTTACTTGGAGTATGACATTACTTTAATTAAGATGAGAACATTGTTCCTTGTCTGAGCCTGGTTTTAATAAGGGTCTAATGGGGGGGATTAAACCAAAAAGAAACACAAGTTTGAATGAATGCGAGTAATGCAAATGTGTTTTCTCTGCAGGTCTTCGACATGATTAGCCGTTCTGTGTGAGAAACATATTTTCTTCAGTGAAGTGAACATTTTGATGTAATCAATCTTGTGGATCAGGACAACTTTTTCCTCACCTGCTTTGTGTTAGCATGTGGCGTGCTCTGCAGATTATCGTTTTATTTACCTGGGATCCAAACTTGTTTTTGGACACAAATAAAATATGGTATAAATTCAATAAACTAAAACAGACTAAGCACAAGTGTCATCGTATCCCACCGTTTTTGTTGACGCCAGACTACAGTTGAACAAGTTACACAACAATTCGGGTGTACGTAAATGCACGAGAAAACTTACGAAACTTAGTCTGAATAAAAAAAACTAAACAAAAACTGGGAAGGGGTTAAAATTAGTTTTTATTATTATTTGATAGAGCAGAAAAAATTTTAAAAAAATTCTCATACATTTGTTTTCTTTTCCATTCGGGGTGCACTGCTTTTAGGGCAGCATTTTGACCCAAACATACGGAATGGTGATATTGTTGTCAAACAGCTGCAGCAGCAGGAAGTAGTCACAGACAGCACAGGGTTACACTTAGCAGGAGAGAAAATGACGGGCTCATACCATTTTTGTTTATTTTTTGCATCCACAAGACGCGAGCTGCTACTTTCTGCCCGTCAGGAAAGATTTCCAACGCTACGTTGAGACACTGAAACATTAAATCTCGAGCGATTTGGATTGCACCGTCCTAAAATGGAACCCCAGTGTGCAGCGATGTTACCCCAGGACAAAGGGATACGCGTCAGCTGATGCCCTTGATGCTGGTCAGTGAGTGCATTCTGGTTACTGGACATAAATCCTCACTATGTCACATTAGCACATCTCATCATGGATGTATCAGGAAATCCAAGACTGAGAAAACAGAGCAGCAAGACTCCAGGTCTGTAATTACACAGTGACGGAAAAATAATTATTGTTTGAATGTGAAAAAGATTAAAAAATAATAACAGCTGGGAGGGGTGGTTTGCTGCTTGTCAGTTTAAGAAAAGTGTTTACTAAATATCCATACTTTGCTTTCATTTCCTCGTTTTCTTTTCACCATTATTAATTATCATTATATCCCTCCCTGGTCACTATGTCTTCATACAGGGTTCAACCAATTTCAACAAGTCACACATCAAAACAATCGGCTTGTTCTGGGCCCTAAACCTTTTTAATTTAGAGACATTTTCCACTTAATACAACACCACCCCGTTAACTGAAATCCAAGACAGCGGCACAGAGTTGCAAAACAATGCAACCCGATGTGCAATGGGAATCCCGTTTACTGTGGGACAGAATGAACATCACTAGCTTATCCTGTGCTGCTGCTATGTGATAGAAATACACTGTAGCTCATGTGAAAGGCATAGTTAGCTCAATTCAAGGACCTGACATAAATCATACACCTTGATGTTAAAGACTAAGAAGTTTGTGTAGTTTGTTGCTATAAGGGTTTTTTGCATAACTACATTCTGAAAGTTGTCCAGCTTCTCTCTCTGACCAACCACGGGGTGAGCAGGAAACCCTGGACACACAAAACGAATCTTTTTATGTAGAGATCCATTCAAACTCAGGGCATTAGCATATATCTTTACTAACAAGACCCTATAAATAAACCCAGACAGTTTGTCTATAGAAGAAAAAAAATGCACCACAACCTATGACTAAAAGCAAAACGATGTCAAAAATCCGACATTCCTTACACCCCCTCAGTTTAGCATGAATTCATGTTTATATTCAGAGAGGGCTCAAATAAACTAGAAACCTTCTAGCAGAAGGGATTCCATTTGGGCTCCACTAGTTCTTTGGAAGGTTTTTTTTGTTTTGTTTTCAAGAAGAATAGTCCTCCAAACATATACTATACTCCGTATTTTTTTACATGAGTCAGTGAAACCTTACACTTTAATCTTATTCTTCATCTTAGAAAAAACAAAGTATTTAAAAGTAGGCTGCGACATGGAACCCAGCAGATGTAAAACCACCTCAACAGTAACATTAGCCTGTAAATTCAGACCTCAACAAGAGGCCACTTCCAAAGTATAAGGGAGCACAATATTCAATATTTCAAACACAGTATATGACTTACAGAAGAAATGACAAAATCCTAACATTCAGCCTTACAAAATAATCCAACGCGCATCGACTTCTCTACCATACACGGTGTACGTTCGAGAGAAGAAGAGGCAGTCTGTGTGCACATTATTTTTTACAGTCTTTTTTTTTTTTTTTCATTTTTGCAAAGCTGAAGCAGTTATTTTTGTGGATGGTCCTTGAAGCTCAACCATAATCCCTGGGATGAGGTTTTTAAGTTAAGTTCAGTTCAGCCACCACGCTGGCCTGAGTCTGACTGGCTCAGACTGGAGAGGGTCAGGATGTAAGGCAAATATTTTACTGTGTATATCAGGGAGTATTATTTATTCCCTGCCTAATCCAGAGGCAGATGAGCTCAAGAATTGTGTGGCTACTTTCGCTTGGTACAACTGGGAGGCTAAACCTATGCAAATGGAGGGTGAGGCAGCATCACTGGAGAAGTCCGGAAAATCGTCTACGCCCGTGTTACATCCAGCCCTCAGAAAAGGTACCCGAAGTTCTATTCGACAATCTCCTTGAATCCCAGAGTCCCAAGGTGCCACAGCACAGACTCCAAACTGGGATGCAGGAAGGTATTAGCAGAAGAATCGGTGGAGGTCATGAAGGAAACATATCCATCCAACAAAAAGGGGAAATAGGCTGACCATCCCCTGCACCATTTTAGCCAGAGGCATAGAAGTCCATAGAAAGGATTAGAATGATAATGAAAATGGCTGTTATTGATATTAAGAGGGATAATAGTTATGGTAAAAGAATAAGATTGCATTATTTCCATGTGTTGGCTGCTTGGGAGATCGAACGGGAGGGAATCATGTCCAGCAGGTATTCCCGCTGACGCTCCACAGCAGAGGTGGTCTTATGGGCAGACAAGCTGGGGTTCACGTAGGCCATAGATACACCTGACAAAAAACACATCAGTGGTCAGTTTAATGGACAGCAGTGACCATTGAGCCATTTTACAGAACCTATGATGAAATATTGACACTAATGACAGTATTTTGATTTGAATCAAAATAGGATGAAGGCACAGATAACCAATAACACGTTGGCATTATGTGAAATGAGTGGGGGTGAAACATTATTTTGTCTACAGCACCTTTTCAGAATTTCATTTGAAGGGTCCAGTGTGCCAGAATAAGTGACATCGACTGGTGAGGCTGCAGATTGAAGTGTTGCCGCTAGCCGTGGCTACATGTGTTGCACGGTGCTTGCATACAGTTGCCGTTATATCACACACGTTCCAAACCAAGATGGTTTGGTATGCTTATTTAATTCCTGCCATTAAACCTTCCATTGAGTTACGCAGGGGACTACAGTGGCCTTCACATACCAGAAACATGTCGTTCTTCTTGCTGGTTTGTACATTTGGGCTGAAACATTGCAGTACCTCTGTCAAGCAAAGCTCTTGCTTCAGTTATATATAAAAGACTATAATTTATCTTTTTTTTTTTTACAGCGATGATTTACTTAAAAAAATAAATATACTTATGAGTAGTATGATGACTTTCTGCCAAAAAGTCCTCCGAAACATTACACACTGGACCTTAAAATGTACGAAAACTTCAAAATGGAATGAAAAACTATGAAAAAGGCTTGTCCTGAAAACTATGGGAAGAAAGAACAAGAAAAACAAAGAGGAATCCACTGCGGAAGAGGGTGATAATCCCAAAGAGTCGAAAACAAGTGCAGGTGGAGTACGCGGTACAACCCCACCTCACGGTTATCTACCTGTATTGGCGCTGTTCTGCTTCCTCCAGGCAGCCACGTTGCCCTGGTTAGTGCTGCTGCTGCTACTGGCGCCAACCTTTGGCCCGTGCTGCAGAGGGCGTGCTGCAGCATGCTTACCTGCCCTGCTGCCCAACGCTGCTGCAGTCACAGAGCTCTGCAGCTGAGAGGAAGGGAATGTGTGGACCACACCGCGAGACCTCACTGCGGACTGGAGGCTGTGCGACAGCTGATTCTGTGCAGAGACACGAGTGATGCGAGAGACGATGATTAATTGCATATATCAAAAATGAACCTGGTTTTAAACTTAAGCCACAGTGTTTAGGCCTTTAGGCAAAATTTTGAATAACACAGACACATTTTAATACCCCTTCCGATTCAGATGAACTGCAACTCGAAGATTTAAGTCCCAAGTGTGTAAGTTTGATTAGCTGAATTTTTTGAAGTCTAACCAACAACATTTATTCTTATTCTTTAGCCGTGCACAAGTGAAACTTTGAGGAAAAATGCTGCACTATTGTCTGAAATGTTTCCTGCTGATGGAAAAAGCTTGATACAGGTTTAAAAAATAAATTAGTTAGTTTGGGTTTATGAGGCAAAGCTAACCTGCTTAATGGAAGCATGGTGGGCAGTAATAGATCTGTGCATGGCAGCACTGGCCTGCTTGTACGTCTGGGAAATCAGCATGTCACTCTTAGACAGAGATGGGGAGGATGATGAGGTGGTTTTCGAGATGGAGGAGGAAGAGGCTGCCTGCTGGAGGATACGCTGGTCAATCTCCTGCTCCTGTTGAAGTGCCTTCACAAAAGCTGCTTTCAGGCGACTGGTGTGCTCTGCTTTCAAGACCTTTTTCTGATTGGATGACATGCATTGGTCACAGAAGATGGCCCCGGCCTTCTCTTTTCTCCAACGGGAGGTAAAGTCTGTCTTACACTGGGCACAGGTGTATGGCTCTTTGGGAATGGAGCTGGCCATTGCAGCAGCTGGGCCAAGATTGCCTGTGAAACAGAGACAAAATGTAAACATTTACAAAACAAAAGTACATCCACCAACCAACTACAAGTGTGTGACGGCGTACTCACCCCTGCCGTGCATCTCCAGAAGCGTTTGCACCACTTCCTCTAACCCTAACAAGTAGATAAACTCATTATTGGCTGCTGAGGGCAAGAAGTTGAAGTCTGGGGCAGGGGGTTTGGGTGGAGGAATCTCCAGAAGCGTTTTCTCCAACTGCTTCCGCAGTGCCAGCTTGGCAGCCGCCTGCCGGCTGGCTGGAGAATCATTAATGCTGGAGTTAGGTGACGCTGAGGATCCCTTAAGGCTGGATGGAGAGGCCTGTATACATAGAAGAATAGAGTCAACAATTGAGATAACCCAAAAGAATTATAATAAAAGGGATTCATAATAATCATACAAAGTCCTCACCTGAGAGATGTTAACCATAACATTACTGTTGGCCACATTAGCCACCCGAATGAGTCCCTGCTGAATGATCCTCTGACCCTGGACCTGGACATTAGGCACAGAGGCCCGAGGAGCGAGCAAAAGTGGAGGCGGGCCAGAACCACTATGCTGCTGCTGTTGTTGACGTAGACTGGCGATTTGCTGAGGAGTAACTGCAATAGGCTGAAAAGAAGCACACCGGTAGAGGACAACATGATGATACGATAATGGCAAACAAAAAGAAACATGAACAACTGAGAACACAATAAGACAGTGCTGTGACACACTAACCGGGGCTCCTCTCACCAGAGGTGGCATGACAATCTGAGAGTTGTGTTTGGACGGGACATGCTGCCCTCCCCTCACCAACGGAGGAGGGATCACTGTGCCTGAGCTCCGACCGGTCACCTGATTAAACAAGAATGAAGTTACACAATAAATGACAAGTTCACATTAAAAGGTTATGGTTCAAAGCAAAGAAGCTGAATTCTTATTTAGGAATGTTTCTGAAAGATTATGTGACACATCAGTTCAATCCTTAAACAACAAGTGGCTCTAACCAAGCAATATAACTACCTGGAGGGGTCCTTTGCTTGATGTGATGCTTCCTCTCACCAAAGGAGGAGGAGTAGCTACTGAGCCAGTTGCCTTGAAATGAACGGAGTAGAGTAGCTGTTGATTAAGATGTATGTTCTCAAGGTACAAATTACCAGGTACCAGAAGTTACACATCAAGGCCAAATAAAATCCTTCTGTGTGTGTTTATGTAACTGTTGTTACTCTTTAGGACGTTTTATGGCATAAACACTGAGCTTGTCAGGATCAGTACTCATGGGGAGTTGAGGTCTATGAATTTAATTGTCGTTGGGTTAAAATTAGAATGTGGCATTCACTGGTTATAGTTGAGGTTGGGGATAACACATTGATAAGGCTATCCAAAAGGAATGGAAGAAGAATAGCTGCACAAACGTGTGTATATGTTTCTAACACCTGAATTACAAATAAACACTACTACTGTGGTGTTTTTTTACCTTCTGTGAATTGCTCTCCTTCTGGATCTGGCTCTGTCGTAGTTTCTTTAGCAGAACTAGCTTGGCCTCTTGCAGTCTCAGTTCTTCCTTCAGCTGTTTGATTATGCGTTCCCTCTCCTCAGGAGAACTCTTCTACAAAGGCCATAACAGGAAAAAAAACATTTTAAGGGACATATATAAACAAGTTATTTTCAGCCTTTGCGTACCTATTTTTGAGATAGCAACAACAAAGACGACTAACATGAATTTGCGAAACTCGGGACAGTAGATTAAAAGCCATTTTATAGACAACTAATCCAAAATATACCTTCAGATTTACAGGGAAAAAATGTGTCAGTAGGCACCATAGCCTCTTTTGGGCATCAGGATGAAGACGGTGAAGTCGGTGAATAGGGTAGTGTACAAAGTATAAACCGCGCTTTCTTACCATAAGTTTATCTGTGTCAGTCTTTGTGAAGCAGTGACCATTCATGAGTGGACTGGATGGCTCGTTGTCTGATAACACAATCACATCATCTGGTGATGGAGGCGGCCGCTCTTTCTTAATGTTACTGTGGAGAGAAAATCACAGACCAAAGATTATTACTGATTAAGTGTGACTGATTATTCTTCATCATGCAACACATTTTGTGCTGTTACATTCAAGTCTTGTAAATGTATTTGCAAATAATGCAAATAGGTTCAACTGAAACTAACTGCAGTTGTGTCCATCATCCAATAGATGGCGATATACAACAGCGTTTTATCATTCTCTGTGCCAGTGCACAGTCGCTCTGGGACACAAGACAACCATGAGATCAATAATGGTGTAATGGCGACAGGGGAAGATCACAACAACCCATTATCTCCAGCTAAAGGTAACAACGACAGACCTCCTGCCTCTCTGCTTTCCAACAGACTCAGTCACAAACCACATGCAAACACAGGTCACATCAACAGCATCGTCGATTAATATATGAGGAAAGTGGTTGTAGTGGCTTTTTCCGAGGGCTAAGAAGAATAAAGGCAACTCGTGGCACACGACAAATACATTCATGTGAAGGCGGCTGGAGATGAGAAGTAACGTTTGGTTGTAATTTCACGGCGCATAATTTATGATGGCATAATAAATCTGACTCAGCAGGGATCGTCTGGCGTCTTGAGGGTTTGAAAAAAAGGGTTAGTCCAGGAAGAAGTAAGAACTATTGGAAGATGTGATAAAGCAGAGGTAGTGATTTTATTCAGAGGAAGTTTGCATCATATTTTGGAGTTATGCATGTTCACATGTAGAGCTGTTATACAGTTCAGGCCCTGTCGCATCTGAGGCTTCATGTCTTACAGCCTAGGCCCAGTTTACCACCCAGACAGGGCCTCACCCCTTTCCTACCTCTGTGGCTAGGCCACAGGCCTAGCCAGATCGGCACAGCCTGGGCCTTGGCTCTCTCCTCCCTCCCTGCTGCCGACACCAGAGTCACAAGCTGAGAAGAGCGGAGGTCCGCTGGAGACACAGGAGCGGGTGACAGTGAGGGGGAGGGGAATACATGGCCAGGAGCCAATCTATTGTGTACACTCTCTCTCACTCAGTCACTCAGTCACTAACTACTTCATCCTCCCCTCCCCCATGCTTACTTGTTCATCTTTTATACGCCAACTCACTGAGTCAGTTCTTCACACTCTTCCCTTTGCACACTCCTGTCTTCTGACACATTTCTCTACCATCCACACAACAGCTGCCTCAGAGGCACCCACATGCTCGGTTCAACAAGGTCAGACATGTTACAATAACCATGTCGTTTATACAGGCATGCATTATGGGATGAGACTTTCAGCAGACTAAACTATCATTAAATGGACCACAACAAACACTTAGTTATTAACATAACTTTGTCAAACTACTTAGGACACAATCAAGCTGCATCCACACTACTGCGCCAACAGTGCCTTTTCACATAAAAAAACGATGTGTCCAGCCGAGTGTTTTAGCTTCATTTCATAAGAAATCTGCATCCTCTATACTAAAATGCCTAAAATATATCACATGACCATTCAGGTACACTGGGTATGTACATGTCGGTGTAAACAGGAAGTAATTTTTTTCCTTTCAGTTTCAAAGAGTATTACTAACAAGAATCAACAGTATTAAAAAGCAGGAAACAAGGGATGGTATCGACAAAGAGTGAAACTTAAAAACTAAGTTGATAGTCAAGTCATAGCTGATAAGTACTGATCAGGAAGCGTAAGCAAGTACGTGTATTTCAAAATGTCTATGTTCTCTATAAAAAAAGCAGCCCCGGAGTTCTCAAACAAAAACAGAGACAACAGCATTTTTAAAATTCTTTTTTGGGGGCCTTAATATGCCGGGGTCGTGTGGACATCAGGGTTAACCTGAGCAAAAATGACGTGTTTTCTAATAAAAACATAGGGGTTTCAAATCATGTTAACACATTACCATGCTGCATTCTGTGTTGTGTACATTTCCATTTAAAACTAGAAAGACGTCTGACAATCTGGTACTTTGAGAACACTGCTATTCTGAGTTATCTCCTAAAGCAGTGGTACTTTTCCTCCATAGCTCAGTTTGCATTTACACAAAGCCAATTTTTATAAAGTGGTCCAGTCCAATAACTGATAGGTACGATCCCATTTTCAACCTAAACGTTGGAGCTACACAGTGTAGTCCATTGATAAGTTGACAGAATTGTCACTTTCAGGTGACAACAGGAATGTAATGAGGGGGAAAAAACTTGTCACTTTTGAATATAATGTGCGTTACATCACAGAGTGGACTGCACTGTTAAGTAACTCCAACACACTGCAGGGGGAAAATCCTTCAATGTTGCCATCCATCCAGCCAACATGCCCCACAGTGTGGGAACAAGTCAAATCGTGGACAGTGGGATAGGATTTAGCATCGACTTAGGCAGTGACAGAGCAAAACTTGTCAATAACACAGAAACTGTCTGCAAGCATTGCTTGATGAGGGATCAAGTATGCTTATGGTAACACATACAACACGAATTGGATGTTTCCTATGCATTTCCGTGGCTGGAACGAGAGGAGTTTGGCTCGGTAGAGAAGAAACAAGTTCAGCTTTTCTCTGTTGCTCAGAGGCACTTTCCCACCAATTCAGACATGTTCATAGCAGAAGACTTGGAGCCAGTTTGACTTGAGTGACGTGGGGTTTTGCCATCCATTGAGAAAGCCTAAACCATGATACACTGCAGCCTCCCTCATGCACCGGCTTATCCCTGAGCTCTATAATAAGACAAGTGAGGAAATACAGAAACAACTGGTCAAAAGCTCCTACACAACTCTCACCAGTGACAGCTGGATGTCCAGGGCAACTGTGAGTTAAATGGTCATTTTCCACTATGGTCCCAGCTCGCCTCGGTACAGCACGGCACAGGTTGCCTTTCTACTGCAAAAAAAGAACCTACTCAACGTGGACGGAGTTATTACTGCGCGGCTGCATGAACCTGCGGTGACTTCGTTGTGACACACAACTGAGTGACTAGTGACTTGTAAAGAGGTTGTTTTCACTGTAACTAAATCATTAGAATCAGTTAATTAAAACAAATTTTCCAATATTTCCTCTATGACCGGAGCACAGGCTCCATCTGACACAGTCACTGGACTGACATACAGTGTCAGGGTTTGTGATGCCAGACGTGATCAGCAGTACTGTCACCAAATACACCGGACTCCTCTGTTAAATATTGAGATTTTAGATATTTCACTGGCAATTGTTGGAGATTAAGCCACATTTTTAGGATTGTTAAGACTTTTTAACTGATCTACAGTTTGGCACTGTTTGGCTTGATTCTTGTGGGACGTCTCTTCCTGTGATGGCACTCTGACCAATCAGTGGCCAGCAGTCTGATGATGTCACGCATAGTGCCTATAGTAGAGCCTAACCAGGAGCAGGAACAAAAAAAGTACCTGGTACCAGGTACTGTGGAAACACAACTCAACCATGCTGTGCCGAGTCGAGCCGAGCCGGTGAAAACATGCCATAAGTGTTTGATGAACCGTGCACTTTTACAAACACTTTCCCTGTATGAGAGCCGTGAAAGCACGCGTCAAACTGACAAACTTATGAATGTAGTAACTGAGTGGGAGCTGGTTAGGCCCGGCATTACAATACCAGTTGCCTCATAATGCACAAAACATGGTCAATGCTGTGAAAAAAAGCTGATGGACACAGTGAGCCATTTGTTAGAGAAGGTCAGAACGTCTCAGCTAGCTGTAATACTGTACATGACATGCTTGAAGGTTATGTGGAGTAGCAGCCTGCACTCTTACTCTGCCTTGATGGACAAGACAGTGAAGCGGTCCGTCAAAGACATTGCCATATTGACTGACAGTGAACTGAAAATGGCAGAGGAACTGACTGAACTACACAAACCACTGAGGAAAAAGGGACACCTCAAAGTGAGGTTGTTATGTTGTTCATAATACAGCCATATTTCAAGTGCTTTGTTTTTTTTTGGGCAAAATGCCTTATTTTATTTGCAAGTAAAGTCAAAGCAAGCTAAATGTCTGGAATTATTATCATTATTATTATTAATGATAATAATTCAATTTACATGCAATTCCATAGCTGGCTTACCTCGGTTTGCACTTGCACTACATAAACTGGTGAAATTGAAAATAGAACATGTTATTTCTTTGCAAAAAAATAAATAATAAACTAACCCCAAGGGTTTAGCATTTCAAAATGTATTGCAATGAGCTGCACTGCTACATGCGATACACTATGCCTTGTACAAGAACAGTATGTAGAGAGAGCTCCATCATCTCAAAAAAGCTTAGTAGTGACCAAGAGCTTTGACTGACCTGGCCTCTGATGTGGACAAACTTGTGATGGTTGCGACTACTTTATTGAGAACAGATTACACAAGTATCACAACACACACAGCTTTGTTATATAAAAGTCCAGTGTTTCTGCATGCTTCAGCTTAGCTCATCATGGCTTAATACTTTCCCCACTATTGGACTGCTGAATCAGTCATTATTAGGTGCAGTGTTGGGTATAATGCAATGTACTAGGCTCTTAACCTAAGTAAACTACCTAGATTATAAATAGACACGGCAAAGATGTCTTTCATTATTTATTTGTGAAAATGTATACACGGTAGAAATGGACCATAGGAACAATAATGTAAGTAATTTTAGACCACAAAGTATCATATTATCTTGTATAATTTATTTCTATCAAGTTTGAAGACTACTGTTAGCTCCAAAACAATGTATGATTATTAATTATTATTTAACCAGGTGAAGTTTCGTTGAAATCAAAATTTCTTTCTCAAGAAAGATCTGGTCTGTTGCTATTGAACAACACTATTAAAACAATATTATAATGTTTTCACCACACCATAGTTCATGACTTCTTAAAGCATACAAACTTCCACAGATTATAAGAGCACTGCACCATTTCAGTGATGCTGTATTGCTATGTGGCAGGGGAAATTTGGCCTGAATTGCACTTTGGTTTTACAAAGTTTGTTTGTATACACCAACGTGATAATCATTTTACAATAAGGAAGCACCAACTTATGCTAAGTGTTAAACAGGGGCCAAAGGTGAGCGCACGTCGGATACAACAGAGTCAACACAACCAGCTTTGGCTGAATCATCTAATTTTTACATTTTAACTGCCATCACACCACTGGGTGTATTTATCACTCTACCAAACACATCACATGACATCAGGCATTTCTCTGTGTGGTCATGTGACACACCCACCACCCCTCCTGGCCCCTCCTTCCTCCAACTGCTCCTTCCAATGTGGAAACCATGGCAACGGCCAGTTGGAACCAGTTTGTGACACACAGCCTTCATTTTGTGTGAAGTGTGAAGCAGAGTTCAGGTGCTGCTGTGGGAGAAAATGGAGCCCAGGCCTCAGGAGCCTCAAACTTTTCAAAATGGGGGCAGGCTGCCGAAAACCACACAGCAACTTCCTGTATGACTCCTGTCAGACCACTTGTTGGTGCAAAGGTAGAAAGAAACCCAAAACTCTGATAGACACATCTCTACACACAAGCCGTGCATGCCTGCAACAAAGCCAAGGCATGCTGTAGTACATATAGGTTTTTACACATCATCTCCATGTTAACTCAACGACTGTAGCCATAAAACTTCTTATTGCATCTTTTATCTTAGAAACTAGATGTGAGCATAAATTTACCAAGCTTCTTTGAAGTTGACCAAGTAATGTTATGGCCCGGTAGAAATAATTAGAATGTCCAAGGCCAAGTGTTTCTAGTATTCCTTTCAGTCTGTGAGAATAAACAACAAGTTCAGGAGTTCAATGCACTAACAGGGACTCAACAAGTCAAACTGTAATCATTTTCTAACCTTTTGGATGTGCTCATATCAACAGGCTCGTCTCCAGTCTGCACCTCCACCTTGATGGTTGCCTTCACCTCTCCAGCCTTTAGGATACTGGCTGCTACCTTTGCAGCCTGTTCATTCTTTAGCTTGACACCCTCATCTCCAGATCCCATCAGGGCCAGAGGAGCATCAGCTGCATCTCCCCTCTCCAGTTTAACCCTTTTGCCATCCATGTCCCCAGGAGACCCAGGAGTTGCATGGTCCTTCTCCAGAGCCCGCTTCTGGCTGCGTGTTTGACGCACTGCCTCCTCTGACATGGCTGCTCTCACCCTGGAGAAAGACAAGATGGAGCAAACTGTTACAAACGGTATATATAAAATTAATAAGACATAGTGTAGAGTTTTGAGCAACACCACAGATCATATCACACTGTACACAACTCATTCATTCACATTAATGTACTGGTTTCTTGAAGAGACTAGTTCATTTGCAGAAGTGCCTCTGTTTTGCCAATGAGGTTGCCATAACAACCATTGCTGCAAATTATGGTGGGCAACACATGAAATATATTTTAAATTTGTGTGGTCCATTCATTTATTCATTAATATTCTACAACTTAATCCTTCACTTAAGAGTTGGTACACCCTGTCCAGCCCTGCTTGCAACCTGGGCTGACATACAACCTTTCACGTTCCATTGTCTAATTTGTCCTGCCACCGTCCAACACTTCTCTTAAAAATATGGTAGCTCGCCAGTTTAGTCACTGCTCATTTGTTCCACACAATAGAGCTGTGTGGTGCACTTAGGGCTATTGCAATATCTACAAAAGTAAAACACCACGGTAGGGACAGGGCAGCCCTTGGCACGCAATTTTCCCTGTGTTTAATTGAGCTATGATGCTAATATACACTTGCAATATCATAGCTGTAGTTCAATATAACAGATACTTCCAGCTGTATCAAAACATATTCTGTCCCTACTGCCATTCCCCAGGACGCTGATCCAAATCTGACTCAGTAAAGTACAATCAAAGGATGGAAAGAGCCACTTGACATTCTGAGAAAAACCTATTACAAAGCACCATTTGTGTCACATTCACTTCAATGTAGGCCATGCGTTCATTATAGAAGAGAAAGTAAAAGAATAAAGATGTTACCATGTAGTCATGCAATTACGCTACTCATAAACTTGGGTGTTTCAACAGCCAAGCATATTTAGAGATAGCGATATAGCAGCATCATTACTGACAAAGACTGATTAAGACTTTGCATCTGTAATTCACAAAGTCTTTGCAGTCAAACATGACATTATGGCGGCTCCACATGACCCTGTCCCAGGAAAACCGGCTCAGACTGGTCTAATTGTGTACAAGTGCAGGTTTAACCCCTAGAGAGACAGAGTGGCAGTAAAGAAGGAATGAGATGGGAAAGCAGAAATTACAAAAAATGTCAAGCCCCAAATTACATGTGGGGCTGACATAAGGCATGCATGTCTGTTTGTTTGTCAGAAGCACAAATAACAAAAACAAAGGACACATTTTGATAAAAAAATATCTGGGGGTATAGTTTATGGCCAAAGGGAGAAACTATTAGATTTTGCTGATAACAGACATAGATCACCACGACTTATTAACCTGTAAGATAAGGGATAGTATTGCAAGTATGGGAGCAGCATTGGCAAGGTTTGTATGCTTTCTCTAGTTGACAATTAAAATAAGGACACAGTAGATCCACATGTGTTTCTTGTTATCCATTTAGTCTTAATACATTAAAAAGCTAAGCAAGGGGTATACAAAACTTGCATACAAAATAATTCCATAAATATCTGCAAGAATACAAGAATTTGCCTTTATGCAATTCTACATCTATAATAATGAAGCCAAGCTAATGTTTTACTGTTCTATGAGGCACCAGTATCCCTGACACTTTGCAAGATGTTAGTATGAGATAATAACTAAATAATTATTAAATCAACCACATCTAAAGCAACTACAACAGTTAAAGGAAAACATGTGTTTGTGGAGACTTACAATCCACCCTGCTTTCCTCTACAAGGCCAGATGTGCACTGCCATACCATTCCTAGACACAAAGACCACCTATCTCCCAGAGATGACAGTCTGCGAGAGGGTAAATGTGAGCATGACCATAAACCACACAGTGCTTGACAAAATGTACTTTATCCTGGAAAACGGTTACAAAACTGCTACACATTGCTCTAGTTGCAACAGTGTGCCAGTCAGGAAATGACTGTCATCCTTTGAGACAATGCAGATCTGAATGTAACTAGGTGACTATGGTTGCTAGTTTCAGGTCTACATTGCTGCCCTTGTCCCTGAGGATATGGATGTCATCTTTAATCCAATGTTCAATGTGCTTGATTCATTGTTGGTTAACAAGGCAAAACTACATTTGATTGATGTCCAAGTGTGTTGATAATTAAAATTTATCAACCCAGAACTGTATGGTCATGTCAAACCTGTTTAACTAAAAACACTGGCTTTGGCAAACCATTCAATAACTGCAATGCACTACAGGAAGTGCTGGGGGCAGAAGGCCCATTTCTCCCATTGTATACACTACCTGCTTTCTGAACCAACAAAGAGTTATTAAAAAGGGGTTATCACAATGACCACATCACTGCATGTCATCCAGCTTAGAAACAAAGTACTGTTTTAAGTTATTTCCCCAAGTATGACAACTGCATATTGCGTCCTTGTAGTGAAATAGTCAGTTAGCTCACATGGGGTTTGAGGACTGTGAATGTTTCCATGCCCTCAAAATAAATTGTGTTTTATTTATTTACACTGGGGGCTTGTCAGGGGTAAATCACACTGCTGCGAGGAGGTAGAATAAAAAGTCAAGTAAAATCAAGTAAACCATAAGAATGACAGTGTCATGCTAACAAGCCCTTGCATCAGCACAGAAACATTTTTAGTGGATATAAATGAGACTGACAGTAGTAGCTGAGCAGCTTGTGGTCAGCACGACACTGTTGAAGATGATTCTTCAACAGTGGGTGGGGGTGGAGTGGCTCAGTGGTTAAGACCGGTACCCTATGTGCAAAAAAACATCATGGTCGCAAGTTCGATTCCACCCCTCGCTGATTGTACTCAATTCCATTGTAAGTCGCTTTGGATAAAAGCGTCTGCTAAATGACATGTAATGTAATGATTCGTTTGTAAATAAATTCCAGCTAAAAGCAAGGGTTCATGTGTGTCTTTAGCCCTGGAGCACTACAAGTCTACTCTGAACTCCTAAACTACTTTTTAACTAGAAAAATGAAAGCATGTCTCCGTTTATCCATATATTTTCTAATAGGAGGTCTCTGACGATTTGAAAGTAAAATGACCACACTTCTGCACATGGATACAGTCGCTCTCCATGTGATTAGTCCCCAGCCACAGTCCGTTACACAACGGTCTATTATACAGAACATAACAGACCACTGAATGTTGCTATCGACTTATCATGATTAAGTATTCAACCAAGCCATGTAATAAGCATGTTTGATGTGTCAAGAGGAGTAAATTGAAGAAGCAGCTGTAGTTCATATTTTGTTTGTGCAAATAACATTATCTGAATAAACACTAATGTTAAACACAATAATACTAGTCGACTTCTAGAAAAAAATCAGTCAACTGATTTTTTTACCAAAATAGTTGTGTCTTACTTGTAGGCACTCAGTGCTCAGGAAGTAGCTCAAATCACAAACATCTGATGTCAGTCACATTGCTTGTGTAGACTAATGTCCGTGTGGTTTGAACCAAGCTCCACACTCTGTAACAACAGCTGAAACAAAAAAATGGCCTGAGCACAAACACACTGTACTCCATTAAAATAATTTAGAAACAACCCTTCTGCTGTGTTGACCTAACATTAGTAGACATATACAAATCACATAGTAGATCATGTGTTTTCAGATGTCGAGAGCCCAATTAGTTACTGTACCTGTTTAGCTCATTAGATACACGGATAAACTCCTCAAACGAAGTGTCCTATTGGGGTGAACATGAAAATGTTTGGGTCTATCTTAACACTATCATGAATAGATTTACAGTAGACTAACCAATGACAAGTCCTTTAACTTTTGCTGCATAGACCTTCAGTGCCCCTGGCCATCTGCACATGAAAGGAATCAAAAGCAAACAGTGAAGCACCGCCACTCAACTACACTGTGGTCTATCCGCCAATTCATTAAGAGTTTATGATTTTATCTGTGTCACTTGAGAGGGGTAGGGTGGAAGAATCATAGCATTAATACTTCAGAAACCGTGTTGCACTGAGACACTGTTCAAAGTATTATGTAATGGCAGGTGATAGCACATAACACATCTTCTAAATTACCAAGGCTCCCCTGTCATAGTTCTTCTACATTTAAAAGTCTTGTCATATGAATGAATATTTGCACCACAAACAATTCTTTGCTGCATAATTGTATCTATTTACATATATCATCAATGCTAAAAATACTAAACTGATTTGGTCTGAATGAGAAAATTAGGTAATGATTTTTATTCTTTGTTGTGGCTGCATTGTCAGTGTGCACCCAGCTCTGTTAAGGGTGCAAAACTAAGTGTAACTCAGACTTGACCATTATGAAGTCCAGCAAGTCAAACCTGGAGGGCACTGGTACCACAAATGGCAGTTCAATTCAAGGATCAGTTCTTTCCATTACCGATCGATCCTTGGCCAGTATCTCACTCTTCCACCATCAACCCCATCATGAAATGTCACATTACAGCCTTTGCCTTACACTTACAATTGGCCAATTCACTGTGGAAGACCAGTTCAGATTACAGAAAACTACGAAGAAATGAGTTTTGAAATAATTTGACACATTTGTCTGAATAATGATACCGTCAACTTAAGTGGTACACGTGACTGGTTGGCATATATCTCACTGTGAAGAACTCCATTTTGTTATCACGGTCAGAGATATTGCTGTGCACTCTTTTTACACAGGATAAAATAGAACCACTTTATTGCACATTTTCAGTGAGAGGGTTGAAGTGGCTGAGTTGAGTCTTAAAACTTACTGGCAAAAGATATAATACCTGCAGCTAATGTGCATGTTGGTGCCATTAAGCTAAATGTAAGACTATTCATGACAGCCATATTAAGGCTAGATTACCACTGGATGTCAATAACTATTGATTATATTAACAGTGATGCTGACAAGTTTTCAATGCAGTGAATCCCACAAGACAAGCCCACTTGAACACTTCCCCACCATATTCACAACCTGTTAACTTACTTGTCTTATGTTCTGCCAGCAGAAACGTGTCATTTGGTGATTTTTTTCCTAACTGTGCTGTAACTCCCAACTGCGTCCTTGGGGTTTAATTCAAGGGAAAACAACAATTATACAATCCTGAAAAACAATAAAAGTATGGGCAAAAAAAATACCAAAGTGACCACTCTTGTGTGGCCAAGGGGCCCTGGTCAATTATAATTACTCAAAATGCCAGTTATCATACTGGCAGATATGATGAGGTTGTGAATATCTTACATTTAAGGTGCCCACAACATACCTGCTTCATGCAAACCAATATATGGTTTCCAATGACTAAGACAATTTAAAGACTATTGTTATTTTCCATCTAAATCTAAATAGAAAAAACTGCCTACCTAACCTAAAAGCAAGGAGTGGGGGCAGGGACCAGCTGAGGAGGTGGCATGGCTGGGGGAGGGAGAAGGGTGCAGAGCGCATGTGGTTAGCTGAGCCATAATCTAACTGTACCCATGTGAAAAATACTCTTCCTTGTCTTCTCCTTCTCTCGCTTGCTCACTCTCCGTCCTTCCCTCCGCCTCTCCCTGCCTCACATATTCCCCTCCTCTTCCTCAGTTGTTCTGTTGTAGGCTCTGTCAGGCCAGAAGTGAGTGTGTGTGTGTGTGTGTGTCTACTGGTTTGGTCCTGAACACCAAGGGTTAAGCCCCTGCCATTTTAACGCCACTGACAGATCAGACCATTAGGGTGTTACCTAACAAAATGGAAGCCTTTAACCCTGGATCTCCCAGTGTGTGTGTGTGTGTGTGTGTGATAGAGAGAGAGCCACACATATGTATGTGTGCGCATGTCTCCACCTGGATTCTCACTAAGCAACGTGACAACGCAAAAAAACAGTAAGTCCAGGAAGTGCAGACTAGATTTTTGTTCATGATCATACAAGAATGCATAAACATAATCACATTAAAAACAACATAATATTATTGTTTTTAAAACAGTCCCTATTTATATATCAACCAGTACTAACCAAAGAAATAACCAAAATAATCAATGTTCACAGTAAATCTCAACCTGGGTTATGGAGAGTATGCACAAATATAAACAGAAAGCATTAAAGACTTGTAGTACTATGAGCAATAATTTCATTACTCCTAAGAGAACACAATCTGAATGACGTAATTCTCATCAACATTACAAAGACCTTAAAAACACCTCACTGTAACAGCTCAACCTTCTCTGGTAACCTCATTGAGCCTCTGATCACAAAAGCACTGGATACATTACTAACCACCATTGACATACATGCTATTCGCTTACCTGTTGTGACGTTTTCTGACCCCAAACTCGCTAGGCTTGCAATGTTTGTATACAATGAAAGGGCCTATAGTCACAACAACTATTGGCTTTGTTCAAAAAGGTGAATTGCTTTGTATTGTATCTTAAATGGACTACAAATTAAAGATCTTTATTAGCACAAATTAGCCAAAAGGTTATATCATGATATATCCAAAATTAAGGTAGGCACATTCAAACAATACACAAACCATGGGGTAAAAACACACACATCAGGAAACGAATTTACTACGTGGACTGTAATGATGCTTAAGATACAAGATTATCTAATGGCACTGTATGGACAACCAAAATCAATATGGCTAGGCTTGCAATGCCACTGGTACATATAAAAGAAAGACCTTTGTCACCCTTCGCTTATCTGATACACAAGTGAACATCTCATTTACAGAGAATGGTCTATATCGATGTAAAAAAAAGCAGTTACAGTATATGATTATATGCATATAGAATTTAAATCTACCTTAACAAGCAAGTTTGTTTGTTTGTTAGATAAATTTGTAACATACAGATCATAGGTGAATGTCAAGGAAAAATTGACTTCTTTTAATGAACAAACCCAACAATGTTAATGAGTTTAGAACCATGTGCTGTCTGCTGTGCTTGTTTTCACACCCAACTACACATGGCTGGATTGAATGGAACCATGGGCCAGCCACTTTTATAGTAACCTTTTATAGTAACCCCTCATAATAGATAGCTACAATGAGCATAAAAAAATGTAGCACCAACATATCTAGGAGAACCAGTTGTCTTAAGTGCAAGGGCTAAAATACTATTCTGGGCTCATTGTGGGGGCGTTAAAAATACCATTCGTAAACCGAGTCATTCCACCCTAACAATTGTATGAAGCAGTGGGAATGGCAGTGAACTTCAAGGATGACAATCTGTACTGTCATAGGTAATGTGATCTGGTGGAAGTGTGTGAAAAATAAAAAGTTCTCCTTTTCATCTCCAATCCAATGAATACATGTTTTTCACGAGTATTGAAAATATCTTTAAACGAATGAAAATACACTGACACACCTTGCCATGCTGATGTTCTCAAATGTATCGTTTAGTCCACCTAAAAACCCAAATTAGTTTGTTTATGGAGCAAAGAAACATTTAAGAATCAAGAAAAAACAGAGAGCTTATTTGAATTATTATTGTTATTTTTTTTTTTCAAATAAACACTCAAACCAATTAATTAACTAATCAAATTAGTTGGTGCTTAATTTCAATGCTGCAACTAATGATAATTTTGATAATAGATATTCTGTCGATCATTTTCTCGACTAATCGAGTAATCATTTGGTCCATGTCAGAAAACGTTACAAAATGTTGATCAGTGTTTGTCAAAACTGGAAATTATGTTCTCAAATGTCTTGTTTTCTCCACAAACCAAAATGATTCAGTGAATTAATCATTTTTTTGCTTTATGGAGCAAAGAAACAAGGAATATATTCACATTTAACAAGCTGAAACAATCAGAAATCTTGTTTTAAAAGCTTTAAACTGATCGATTATCAAAAAAAGTTGACGATTAATTTAGTAATCAATAAATTGTTGCTCAATCACTGCAATACTACATAACATGCACCTATAGTGCTGTGTAAAAGTCTTGGGCCATCATTACATGTCCTGTTTTAGCAATGCTATAATGACTTGACAGTAAACTTATTTCTCAGCTTCTATATACAAAGTATGTATTGTGATCCACCCTTTCACTTGCATAGCAGAACCCCTGCTCTCTTAAATCTGGAGCAGAACTAAATACCTAATTATGTTGTTGTTAAAACCTGACAAATACCTGCTGTGAAGAGGGTCCATTACACCAGGTTTATTCAAGACATGCTTGAGTATTACATACACATGTATGAGATAAACTCATTGACACCTTGCTAGTATACAAGACCACCTCAGTCACATAATTCAAATCCAAATACGAATGATGACAGAGTTTGACTGCCACAAAAACAACAAAGCTTCACAATAGAGTGCCCCCACTACACCCATGGGTATTAGCACGAGACTCCAAGAACATACACTTCTTACTTTTTTATTTAAGATTATTTGCCAAAGGAATATGAAGTTTTGAGGCCAGTTATTCACTGGTCATTGGACATCAGCCAAACAAATATCAGACAATAAAGCAAATGTTCTGTTGACTGTTAAGTGAACAGTGGCTATGGAACTCAGGTGTGACAAAAAGTGTGCTTACTTTAAGTTCAGTTCAAATTGCCAGAGGTGTTGGTGTCATAAAATTCAATTGCGATCTCATTACTAAACCTGTCTAAACCTTTATCTCTCTGAGACACGTTCACACTCTACACACACGTGCTTAAGTCAATATGAAGTCCAACAGGGTAAACAAGAAATTGTTCAGTCAAACATTGGAGGGTTGCACTCCTCCAGCTCCAAGAATTGCCCAAGGCCTTTGGGTGGGTCCCCATGGCCAGTATGACTACTCGTCCTCTGGCATGTAAGACAACAAACAGTTTAACTGTAGTCAGACTACTTAGACACGGCACAATTACTACCTGGTACCTAGTACCTGGTACTATGCTAGTGGAAATGCTACTTAAAACGTGGTGTGGCGAGGCGAATAGAGCCGGTGGAAATGCGCCATTAGACTTACACCTTCAGTCTATTTCCTATTCCACTGTGGCATCGTACTAAAGTGGAGAGTAAAACAAGGATCCTCATTTCATATCCAGATCAATTGTAATTTTTCAATTAAATTCAATTTTCAATTCTAAATCACACAACATACATTATCTCAAGGTTTGCACTTTGTTGAGACTTGGTTTCAGCAGCATTTCCATTTGAGATGAGATTCAACTTTATTGTCATTACTCAAATACAAGTTTCGGGTAACGAAATGAGGTTTGCATCTCATCAGAAGTGCAACAAGCAGAAAGTGCAAGAATAAGAATAAATATGTACAGAAGTAGATTTGTTCTATGAATAAGTATAAATATACAAAAAAACAAATATGAATATAATATTATGAATACAATATAAATTTTAATCTTTTCACAGCAACTGTGATGATTCTCAACCAGACTACTGTGTTTAAACATTACCCCACAAAGAGCTCACAGTTTCCGTTATTATAACGATCTCAGCAAGATGCAGTGTGTAATCCCTTGGTTTCTGGGGGTTGCTGGTGTGAAAATATGCATATTGTATAATTTGTGGATCATTATTATTCTAATATTCATTTTAAAAAAATATGTGATTGTTGTTTTTCCACGATACACAGACACTAAGAAATAAAGTTAAACAAATATGTTTACTGATGGAGAGGGCCAAGTCCTGCAGTTAACCTTGACAGTTTGGTGTGTACTACAAGGAATGTCAAAAGTACAACAGCTATAGTCTGTGGCTGCTTAAACATTTTAGGTTGGGTGTCTGCAGACTGCTCAGGAGCCAATATTCAGATACTTTTGCCATTCGATTCTTATCTTTGCTTTTTTTTACATTAATCGCTTTGAGCTCATTATCCAAGATGAACACAGCACTTCTTTGTTATGACAGATTTTCTGTCCTATTCATTTTTGAAGTAAAGACGTCACATTATGATACTTGTTTTCACTCATGAATTTGTTTCCACTGTAGCTGTAGAACATGCTACAATCAGCCTCCAGAAAACTCCTACAGATCAACTGGACCACCAAAACACATACGGTGATTAACTCTGGGTGACTCACTACAAAAGTACTTGAAAACACTTACTAGCATAGCAACAATAAATGACAAAATTAAGTAAAATACCACTGTTTAGTTCTGAAATACAGGACAACCCTCATATTTTCATAAATATGTTTCAAAGGAAAAAGTGACTTATTCTGGTGCCAATGTGGCATCTCCTCTCACCAGAGCAGTACAGAGGTCCAAGTGTTTCCATTCATTAGTTCAAGCACCGTGCACAAATGCTCAACTGCTGCAGCCTGAACCTAAGACTTACAATGATAGGGAAAACACTGAGATGTGGATGGATGAAAACAATAAGGGCTATGTCATGACAGCCTGCAAAGAGTTATAACCACTATTAGAAATACATGGTGTTTATCATTAGAAAAGACTAAAAACAAAAAGGCACACAAAGGGAATCTATCTTACATTTCCTTGGCTACGATATAAATATAAAGAGTTGCTCTGTGTGTAATTTTCATTTTAATATCTCTCATGATTCAAATAGGAAGGAACAACACAATGCACACTGCATAACTATGATTTTGACAAGAACATCTTTAACTTTAACTGAGCATAGTAGAACTCTGTACACATTGGATCCCCACTTCAATAACCACGGCTAAGCATGAAGGTTGAACAGCACATGGTACAACTGAGCAATAAGAAATAAAAAAAAGAATGCTTAGAGCAAGTCAATTCCATAAGAATACAGTTGTATCGAATAAAGCAGAATCAAAGGGGATCTGAAGTCACGTCTGTCTGGATATCCTCTAATGCAGGGGTGTCAAACTCATTTTTGTTCAGGGGCCACATACAGCACAATTTGAACTCAAGGGGGCCGGACCAGTAAAAATAGTAAAATAATAGCATAATAACCTATGAACAACAAGAACCCCTTTGTTTTTTCTCCTTTGTTTTACATTTACTGAAGGATCATTTTACAAAACATGAAATTTCTTGAGATATAAGTACAATTTCAACAATATCATGCCTAAATTTACACAGCACACTGGATCTATAAAAAGGCACAAACATTTAGTCACGGGTATCTGGAGCATTTGACATTTGACGTTTAGATTAGTGTGAAATTTGAACAAATTCATCCTGTGGGCCGATTGGACCCTCTGGCGGGCCGGTTCTGGCCCCCGGGCCGTATGTTTGACACCCCTGCTCTAATGTAAAGTGACATGTCCCAATGCTGATGCTATGCTAATTTTCTTCAATATCAAAAGGTCCAATACACAATATAATGTGCATGCACAAGCAAATTTTGAGACACAGAATTGCTATGAATGGTTTGTCTCAGATTTGCTAAATGTTTCTATCTAACAAGTGTTTTTCTCTATTGAGCAGTTTAAAACCATAATTTCTTCAACATTCACTCAGGAGCAAAACTCAGTAATCAACTATCTGACATTGTTTAGTAATAAACAATATCAACTCATCTTTTTTTATCCTTTTTCTCTTCATGATCATAATTTTGGCCAGAAAACCCTGGCCCCCATCACTAGACAAGAGTGACAACACTAATATATAAACAGAGGTGTTCAGCCTAAACGCACATCAAAGACACGTGAATACAATATTAAGTGTCCTCTCAAACCCATGCTTTACAGCTTGATGTTGATTGAGGTGACAGATTGAATACATCACTGAATACAGAAGCCCTACGAGAGACATCTTGGAGACAATACATCCTTACATCATCAAAGAATGCGGATCACAAAAGAGGCTTCAAATGGCCGAGTTCAACGGGGACGATCGATATAGTAGTTTCAGAGAATACCTGCATACTTGAAAGTAAGATATTTAAATGCACCGAGTTGTACATTTTAATAGAGTTGACGGACATTAATAATCCGATATAAAACAAATTAACCATTTGTTTGCCTGTGGTCTGGCGTTGGCGACAGCAACTAATCCGTGGTGGACAGACACACACACACACACACTCCGACGGAGGCACAATCGTCCACCATTACGCCTCCATAAAAACAGGCTTTTCACGGTTGAGCTAATCTGACAAAGTTCTGAGATCAGTGGCTCTTAAAGCCACAACAATACTCACCTACGTCTAAGAAGCGATCGGTTAAACAATAACTGGTGGTAATTCTGGTCACAATGTTTTGCACAAACTTTGGTGACCCAGCGTCGCCTGAAATATCTGGCTGTTTATCTTCAACTTACCCATCAACAACAACAGGCTATCACATGCTAACGTTAACTTGGCTTGCCAACAACAACCTGTCCATCTGTCCGGCTACAACCCCAGTGGCTAACTAAAGCGAGCTAACATTCAATTGTGGTTTTCATCAGTTTTCACAGATTCAGTGAAAGCCACCAAAAAGCAGAGTAGGTGTTCCTTTAAGTGTGTTGTGGCGTGTGATATTTCGCGTCGATGTCAGTGTGAGTCCGCATAGCTTTACACGACAGACAATGAAACCGACACCGTCCTTACTGAGCCGCTAGTGGCTAACTAGCGAGCTAAGTTAGCCGGCTAACGCTACCTCCCTGGACACTCGTCTGCCCAGACACTCGCTGAACATATTCACAAATAATCGTCCTTTAATTATATGCCGGGAATTAAGATTTTCTCTCAGAGTTTCGTCGCTCCAATAAAAGTAAACACAAACAACAACTTACATGACATCTTACTATGTGGGCATCCCAAAAATAAGTTTGTCGGTGAAGTTTGTTTTTTTTATTAGTCCACTTTTGAGGCGGTTTGTGTGTAGCAGTCCATGCTCGGAAGGTGTATGTGCGCCGCTGGGCGACACACAAACTGCTACCTTGCACGTTAGCTGAGATCAAGCCATGCTAGCTAGCTTAACTTACGTTAGCCGAGCTAACGGCGAGAGAAACTTCCTCCGTCGTCACAATTTAATTGAAAAATTAAAAAATATTGAACGAGTTAATATGATGATGAAATGCGCGAACTTACGAAGTCTAGGAGGAGCTTCGTCGAGTTCCCCCGCGATTTTCAGATGTTTGATGCTGGCTTCGGCGTAAAAAAAATCCCGGGGATCCCCACTCTTCTGTCCGCTGCGACTCCGGTTGCCAGATAATGTAATGAGCCACCACAGGCGGCGTCATGCTGCGTTCATACACACCTCGGAAATTATAAGTTTACAACTGCTGAAATACAAGGAAAGAATGATGCGTTTGGGACTACAAATCGGATGTACAACAAGAATAAGCAAATAAATAAATACAAAAACCGGACAATTAAACGTGAACATCAACTTCATAATTTGAGGAGATTAATGAATCCATGATTTAGATAACACCCAGTTGGAAATACAGCGTTGTCTTGTGTCATACATTAAACACATTCGTGATTATCCTGAACAAAACTAACTGCAATTCACCATATTATTGCAATAATTGAAAAATAATAGTATGTAAGATATGCAATGAGACAAAAGCGATGTAAGACGAGAAATATATTTTTTCAGTGAACATTTTTAAAGTGAAAAACAAGAATAAGATAATTAAACAAATTTGCTGACCCTTTATGGCACTTCAAAGTAAATCACTAGGACTGAATGCTGGTGAGTTGGATAGCTTTTTCAAGTCACTCAGGACAGTTTTCTCTAGTCATATTTATACTGATAATGTAAATTCACCACAAACAACTTTGTGGTAATACTATTGTACACACTTTCAGTATGCTGTGAAAATGGCATTGTTTGCTTGTAAAAGACACAATGAAGTTTCTGTAACTATGCATAGAATAATGCATTAAATGTAATGAGGCAATCTTGCGTACAAGTAAGCTCAAAAAGCTTGCAGTCTTCTGGAAGTTTAGAAACCTTCGGATATAAACTAATCCTAAAATGTCATAGACCTAGCTGACCCTTTAATTTCTTGAAGTTAGACACACACTTTATGAGTTTCTATATACTACATGCTTGTCAGTCCATATGGTGATTATTAGCTGTGTTATAGAGCATTTGCTTTCACAACAATACCCAGAGTTGCCATATTACATTGAGCACAGTAATATGTTACAGCTTATTACATGTGACCAACACATGTCACATGTCATGCGGTATTTTGTGTGTCTTGAGACTTTATTGTGACTCTAGCTTTTGTGTGCAAATGGAAGTTCTTAGAAAACTACTTTTGAAATTACCATCCACTACCACATGATTCAAATTGACACTTTGACTGTTCTGTCAAACATTTTTTTCCTGAATAAATGACAACACAGTGAAACAAACCCAAAGGCATCCTTTTGGAGTAAGATTGATGGATAATCATTGTCCTCGAGGTCTTTATGATCCCCATGGTCTTCATATCTTTCGAGACACGTGCACTTTCCACAGAACTGCACTGCACAAAAGGCCCTGATTTTGACCTGTCATTTGTGTGGGATTTCTTTTGGCTATTCACTAAATACCTAATTTCAAAACTTTACAGAGAGCCTGAATGATAACAACACTAAACACTGAACAATGCAGAACATTTGGGCATCATTAAACTTCTATATGAGCTTCAGGATGGATGGTGGTTGAAAGCACATGTCTCCCACCACCAAATTATTCAAGAATTATAGGAATGAAGGTGAAGCAAATACTAGTCCTGGTCCAGCTTTGTGTTTGTGCAGTGTTGATCCCAGAGGAGGCATAAAAGGCTGAGTGTGGAGTAGGTATAGTTTACTGTTCCACGCTGGTCTTAAAACGTGTTTTTTAATGCTCCTCAGGTGCACATGAATGGCTGCACAGTGCAGTTTTTTTCTTTATGACAAGACCAAAAAGCAGGAGCGAACAGGACAGTTGTATGCATTGTCAAGTTTGGCTTCCAATCAACATAATTATCTGAGCATACGTTTTCACACAAGCCCATAATCCCGACACAACTAATCCAATAAACTCAACTATTTTATCTACAAAGTGGAAGTAGAATCAGTGCATAAAAACTTTCAATCGTATTTTTATTGGAAAAAAAGAATTAAAATCAATGTAAGCATTAAAAACAGAGGCATTGGATAGAATGTGGCTAGTACTTAAGTTTAAACTGTGTCCGTACAGAGTGTCTTAAATACCAAGCATTGTGATTTCTAGAGAGGATACCTAAAAATACATTAACACACTTTCCTAAATTGACTTCATAAAAAAGTCACTGTACAATAAACGTTCAACAAGTGGTGAATCTATACAAACATACAGTAAAGAAAGTTGATCTATCAAGACAAATTAAAACATAACAAAATAAAATAAATCCACTTTCAAATATTTGAAGATTATTGTAAGCTCCAAAAGTCTTAACATGATTTGTAAAAATGAATACATCAATAAGGATTCATACATTATGGAACTTCCAAAAAAATACATTAGTTGAAGGAGTATTTTTTTCTTTTTTTTTTTTTTTAAAAGGTAGCTTTCAAATGATATAAAACCCAGAAGTAGTTAAATGCTGCTCCTCATTAACAGACCCAACAGAGGCATCTTCTGGTCCAAAGAAGAACTGCACACAATTGATAGTGTGCTATCCCAAAACAATGTACACTGCCAACCGATCAACTGATTATTCTGTGAAAATATATTACAAGAGGTCTCCATTTTATTTGTAATATGAGATTTTGTACAAAAATGATCTACCAAGAATTAATTGTTAGCAACCCAGGTTAGAAAGTACTGTACAAGGGGTCCTCCTCAGTAACTTCATGCACGAAAAAGAAAAACTGCATCCATACAAAAAAGGCAAGATGTAAAATATTTACCAAGAGTTATAAAAATATCAACATGAATAAATTAATTTTTTTTCTACATTTCTTTACTGCCCCACCCAGTTATCGCCTAATTTTTTCCAACAAATGGGAAAAAAAACAGTCAATTGTCGAGAATGACGCTCCATTTCAGAGGCAAGGAAGCCATTTTTTTTGCAAAGGTGCTGCTTGTAGCAGTCCAACCGTACCCCTAATGTCCTGCCAATCCAAGCCATCAGAGAGGATGAAATACATGTACAACAGTAGCTGTGACTGTTAAACAACTTTTGAAAATGTAATAGCAGACAAAAAGGAATCAAATCAATTGAAGGCTCAAAGTTTGTCACTGGTTAAAGTCCTCTAATAACATGCTGTTAGGCATCAATCTGTTGCTAGTGATAATGCACCAGCTACTGTTATTATGCAAAATAGAAGCCTCCTCATAGCAGGCTTGCAAGGCTGGTGGTGGGGCCGTTCTGAGCTTGGATCTGGACAGGAGGAGGGCCATCAGTCCACTGGAAAAACAAGAGAGAAATGCTGTAATCTCAGCACTGCAGTACACAGGTACACCCAGAACAAAAAACAGCAAAATAAAATGATATAACATTTCAAAAACACATTTGTCTGGTTGACATACACTGATGAGGTTATGCTCGGGGAGGCTGCAGGCAGCGATGTGGTCCTGCAGCAGCTGCTGGGAGAAGTTCTGGTGCATCTGGGCCGCTTCATGTGCATCTATATTGTTCCCGAGTGCCTTGTTCAGATCTGCAAGCAAAGCAAGTGGTCAAACTACATGGTCTGACTACAGTTTGTATCTTACAGCAACACTGCACAGTTATTTTACCTTCAGTTTCAAAAACATTTGATGGCTGACTGAAATATTATCCCACTATATACATTAATGAGTGGGTAGTAACCACAGACCATATATACAAGTGGTCTGCCAAATGAGGCTAAGGAAGAGGTAAATTGAAAAGCCACCAGGGGGTAATGCTGCTGGTTGCAAAAATAACTGTTAGAACGGAAGTTTTCAGAGAGTAATGCATTCTTCATGGATTTACAACATCAATAAACTGTTTTCCTGAGGAGTTCATGGTCTCAACTGTTAGTTTCTTCTTCTATTGAATTTGATGTTGACTTTGTAAATAATGTTGACATTTAGAGGAAAACAGACAATAAATCGTGGCGAGTGGACACCAGCGTGATTGACAGCTGGTATTGTCCAACAGGTGGTTGCGGGTGACGTCTGTCAAATTCCAATTGCAAAAGCTCAACATGTCGCCGGTCAAATTGCAAATCAGATTCAGTTCAGATTCTTATGGGTGACATCATTACTGGTTGCTACTTGGTTGGTGCACTGTGAAAAATATGTCACTCAAATCAGGCAAAGTAAGTTCAAGAGTAACTGAGGGTCAGTTTAAATGGCTTGAAGGTTGTTAAACATCTGCTCACACCGTAGCGTGTTTGCAACAGCACATCCAGAAAAAGGTAGAGAGAGATATCGTGACCACAATGTTTGGTATCCCAACTGCTGAAATAAGGGTGACAAGCCAAAGAGCATGAATAACGGTTCACATGATAGACAGGAGAGAGAATTAAAATACCTTTCAACAGAGCTGAAGACCAGAGTTGAACAGACATGTCGGGGATCTTGCTGGCCAGCTGCATTGCAGGCACAACCATGTTGTTGCTTTCCTTTAAACAAAGTGAACATTATGAGGGGTCTTGAAATGTATGTGCTGCATTATATCTGAGCAAGGGAATAACTCAGTGCCCTTTGGTTATCGGGTGGTTTTACCAATTGTCAGTTTTGTGTCCAGTAATAGATCTATCTTACAAGTCCGGTGAGTAAAACAAATAGTAAAATGGCAGAAATTAAATCTATAATAATTATACTTAAGTTTTTAAAAACTACATAGCTACATAGGTTCTCCAACACACGTGAAGGAGAAGGGTGACGTGAGGGATATACAGCTGCAACTTGCAACTTCACCAATTACTAAAGTTTACACACTGTACCTTTAACTGTCGTAGTTAGCATACTAGATTATTAAGACAATATAATCTGTTAAAATTAATCATAAAGTGATCATACTGGTAGTTTCTCATAACAAAATAATGTATTTCTTAACAAATGTAAATAGGTCAACAATGAAACCCAATTGATCACTCAAATAGTAACAGATAAATACCAATTCTACAAACATATGGGTTGAGCATTTGGTCTTACTCTGTGGTTGCCCAGTACATAGAATATGTGTCCCAGCAGAACCAGAGAGCAGGCAGTCAGTCTGTTCAGGTCCTCGGCATTAGACATCTTCAGGGTTTCTCTTAGGAAACGTCTGAAACACAAATAAATACAATTATGCATCAATGCACAGTGGACCAGAGGGTTGTGTGTTTGCAGGAATCCATTGAGATTGTGACATACTTGGCCTCGTTATAGCGTCCTTGAAAGAAAGACAGGAGACCCCTGATGTAGAAGGCAGCAGCGCGGAGGCAATGGGAGCTGAATCAAACACAAGGACCAGTAAATCAACACATAATAACAAAAACACCTTTCAACTCAAGACTTGAAATGTATTTTCTCTGTATTTCTGCTTACCTTACTGGGAAGTTGTGGTCAGGGTTTATTCTCTCTAAAAGGCTGTACAGCTGAAAATCAAATATTAGTTATTCAATTTCAGGGGTTGTCTCCATGTATATTTTCAAAATAAGAGTGCACTTTTATCCAAGGTTACTACAATGGCCATGTGTTTTGTTAAACTTAAGTCAAGACAAGGATGTTTTCAATTGATTATCTGTATGTAGTATGGTTTTCTGCCAACTGTTGGAAACACAAGTGCCCTCTGGTGGACAAACCAGGTAATGGTAAGATTAACCACTCAAACAACAAACATGGGCAAACTACTTCTTTCAGGAGTCAAACTACTTCAGCAAACATTACAATTTTGTAATTGTTAAACAAGCAACTCATTGTCATTATTGTTTAACTGACCTCCTGGTGTCGGTTTCCTTCCCTTATGTAGACACTGGCCAAGTTGGTTACAATGTATGTCCACAGTTCCTGGTGTGTGGTAAGCTGCAGCAACAACAACATAAGAAATGTTTAAGATGAAAGAAGGTAGGAACAGCAGATGGAATAAATACAGTAGAGAAAATACTGGTGAAAGTATCTTAGGAGAGACAGCAACATCACCACATACTCACCCGCAAAGCTGCAGTGAACTGTGCCTCTGCATTGTCCATACAGTTCACCGAGATACAGTACAGACCCTGGGATATAAAGAACAGGGAATATCTTAAGAGGATCGAATACTAGAGATGTAAAAGTCTAATGAGGTTTCTTTTGTTTTTTTTATAGTTTTTACAGTTCATAACGTTAGTTTGCAGTCTGTTCTTTGGATGTATTACATTTCCGTAGGGAAAACAATGTGATTATACTACTTTCTTATTGTTGCTAATATGCTAAAAATACATTTCTATCACATGGTTGTCCTGCTGAAAAACAAAAGCTTGGAAATATAACTTTCAATTCAAGTATTAAATTAGTTAAATCGGTAAAAGTTACTTTAAATAAAACAACCACAAAACCACTAAAAACTACATCATAGTTTTGTTGACATTTCAGGTAAACAACAACATTCTGACCATGTCCTCTGAATTTTCACACTTGGCATTGCAAACAAAAGTCGAAGCCAGTTTAGGTTTGAAATACTCACTAAAAGCGTGTGAAGCTGAGCAGCATGGTTGGTAAATAACCTGGGGGACTGTTGGCACAGCTGGCACACCTGTGAGATCTGGACAAAGAGGACAGAGAGCCACTGTTTATTTACACATGCTCATTTGAGTGTGCAAATCACCATCATGAGATGCTACAAAATGTAAGCCTCCATGTTGTTTAACTGTATCCTTTGCACAGTTCAATACAGCAAATCTCAACGGATGTCCATTTAAAGCAAAACAATGTACCTCTTGTAACGCAGTGGCCTTGTGGCCCGTGACAAGTCGACACATGATAATGTGTTCCAGTAGGATGACTTGAAATGTAGAGAGGATGGGGCTGCAGTCCAGCACTGAATGAATCACAGTGAAGCAGAATGTGTTTAAATGCTGAAAACAATAGTTGCTTATTTTTCTGTTAATCATGCTGACATTTGGTTTCGAAAAGCATAGAAACACAGAGTGGTAGTAGCTCACTTTTTAGTTTCTCTAGCTGCATTAGAGCCTTGTCTGTGTACTTCTGGGCTTTCTCCAGGTAGCCTGCTTGCATGGAGTGCATGACTGTCACCTGTAAAATGACAAGAAATAGTAAACATTTAACACTGCAAACCAATTCATTTCACTGCTGTTGTATAAAACTAACAATGGAGGTTAGTATAGTACAAAACACACGTCAAACGCAAGTGTTTCCCATCAATTATCTAGACTATGGCAGCCCGCCAGTCTAATTTGGTTTCACCCCTCATAATGACATAAGAGATCATAACTCAGTGTTCCGTCATGTATTTGTGTACTATCCTATTTGGAGCACCGTTTGCTCCGTGCTCACTTGCACCATCGCTCTATCCTGTGCTTGAGTTATCAACAACCGTATTACCTTCAGTGTAGACAGGCCGACCTTTTCACCTGCGACTGTGCATGAGAGGCACATAGGAATCTCTCTTTCACACTCTAGACTTTGTACCCTTCACTGTGCAGTGCAGATTGTCAGGTCTGGTAGCTTGTTTTACTAATGTAAAAACAACAAAAGCTCTTTGACTAAAACCAAAGGTGAGGGGGGAGAAAAGTACAGTAGAAGACTATAGATAATTGCTGAAATGCCGCATATAGACAGAAGAAGTGGCATTACCAAGTAGACGAGGACACACATGTGCTCCTTGGGCAGCCAGTGGAAGAGGTCGGCTGGGTTGGTTGGAAGAATCTCATCATCATGGAGTGTCGAGATGGTCTGGATGCACTGCTGCAACTGCTTCAGACATGGCTTCACACTCTTCACCTGATGGCACAAGGGCATAAAAAGCATTTTCTCAGTAACCATTAACATGCCTGTTAAGTTTTCCATCTTTTTCAGATTGAATCTCCTACCTGTCCAGCATCCAGGTAATGTGTGACCTGTAGGACCAGGAAGAAGACCCTGAGGGACTCCTTTTGGATCGGGTTTCCCTGCCAGTTTTCTACAATAGTTCCGCACAGTGTGAGAAGAGGATGCACCTCCCCGAGTTTCCTCTCCATTAGCAACAACTGCAGAAGAAAAAGAAAAAGAACATTTTTTTCATATTAAATATGCAAGAAAACTGTTATTGTAATGGAAAATGTATAAGGTACAAATAAAGTATAACAGGACTTACCATTCCTTTACTAAGGAGAAACAGTGCCCTAAAAAATGCAAAAACATCAGGTCAGTTTTCCACAATATTTTAAAATTATTCAAATTACTTTTGGTTAAATAAAAAAAAAACATCACTTAAAACAATACTTTCTATGTGATGGCAACATTGTAGTGCTTTATGTTAATTTGTCCCAACAAATGGGCTTCATTATGTAATTTGGAATAGTCTTTAAATTAACATATCCTGTACATGAACATGGGAACAAGAACACAGTGGTTCCAAAAATGGCCAGTTTAGGATTCATTATTTTTATATAAATATGTGTTTTCTGTGTACTTCAGATTAATAGTGAGGTGTCATAATCAAAAATGGAATGGAAACAGAAATTTGCTAATCCAAAAAGGCAAATCTCGGGCTTTAATAATAGTAGTAGCAAACCAGGGCACTAAAGAGCATGCAGTGTGTGAGCAGTTTGTTGTTGAGTGACCTTTACCTGGTATATTCTGAGCCCACCACTCGAGCATACTCCGCTCCAACCCCCAGGAGGTCACACGCTGACACCAAGTCTTTCTCCAGTGTATGAAGTTGCTGAGAGAGACAATACAAACATTCCTGTCATCATTTTGGAGTTGGGAGTAAGTCAAGCGACAAGCAAAATGTAAGAAAAAGAACATGCACAAGAGCAACATAACAAAAACACAAGTGTAAGCAGACTGCAGCCACACTTGTTATCACCACTTCAAATGCCGTTAATTTGCTGTCAGTTTAACTGTGACCATATTCCTTGGATAACAGTAATCAGACTATGGATATACATACTCTGAATATGACATTCAGATCATGCTGCTCATGTGGATTCCTGCTAGAAAATACCATTCATATTCCTGTTTACATGACACGGAACATAGTGTGATTATAATTCATGTCTGAAACATGACATGATTAAAACATATATATGTCAACATAATATGGTCAGAATACCTCACATAATGTGATTATTGCTTATTCAAAGTATGACCGTGTACAGAATAAGGTATTTACTAAATGCTGTTAACACTGTTTGATTCAAAATGTTGTCATCAGCAGGTTAAAATCATCATAATGTTGTCCATGTAAACACAATCAATATCACTCCTTATAAGGACGCACTGATACTTGTACATACCGCCAACTGGAACAGCAGTCTGCAGTGCCAGTATGGTGTTTGTTGTGAAATCTGAATGGCCTTACGCAGGAGTGGTTTTGCAGAGTCCACCAAGTTCTGAAAATTGATTGCAAGTATCAGTAGATGTTAGTCAATAACAGATGATAATGTTTATTCTGCTTGCAACATCATAAAAACACTTTGTTTCACTCTAAATATTCAAATACACAATGGGTGTTTGTAGCTAAGCTATGGTGTCCTTTAGCTGTCTTTATAATGAGAGCAGACAGAATATAAACAACCACATAGACAGGAATCAAGAGCATAAACAACATTTTTTATTGGTGTAAGTTATAAGGATAATTATACCCCAAAGAAAACATGACTGTTTTACTGCAACAATATATGTTAGTATGTTGTCATTGTGTCAGTTGATCTTCTTCAAATGTAGATAGAGGCTGAGTATTATTTATCAGCCAATTATGACATACTTTTGCACTCAGAAATTTGATAAATGTCGTAACTAAAACTTTGGGGGTTTTGTTGACTAAAATATTTGTTCTTGTTTTTTGAAGACCCGCTTATGTATTTAATTTGAATATTATGTTTTTGAAAATACTATACGAAAAAAAAAAAATCGGCTGCCCTAAAAAATTATCACCAGCAATCAAAAAACCATATCAGTCGACACACAAACTTGATTATAATTGTGTTTGGTTGATTATTTCTTTGCTGTAACAATGCTTCTTGGTAGTAAATCGTATACCATTGAAAAGCCACATTTGTAAGGGGAATGCATTTGTGAGTTGAGCAGCAGAGTTGAGTATGTGGGTTGCCTACACGAAAAAAACAAATCTTCTCTGTGAATGCCAACCAGCTTATTCTGCTATTGACTGAAGTCTGAAGAAATAAGACATATTGGCAATTGAATAATTTAGTCATTTGACAAACAGGGGGCTCAGTAGCATGTGGACGAACCATACACAGCCACAACAGCCTGGCACCTCCACTTCACACTGGTCACACAGCTGTGGGATGGCATTCCATTTTTCAACCAGCATTTGATGCAAGTCAGTCAATGTGGTTGTGTTGGTCACTCTTGCACGAACAGCACGCCCAAGCTGATCCCACACAAGTGTGGGATCATGGGGTTGAGGTCAGAACTGCAGGCAGTTCATTCCATCCTCTCCACTTCCAAATTCTGGCAGTAGTCTCTGATAAACCCCGCTCTGTGGGGGTGAGCGTTGTCATCTTGGGAGGATACAGTTTCCTCCCAGACTGTGGAGACATGGAATTGCCACTGGTTGCAGAATCTCATCTTGATATCTCTCTGCATTGAGATTGCCTCAAATGTTTTTCCAGTGAGTGAGATGCTGATGCCTCAACTCTGCTGCTCATAACCACAAATGCATTTACCTTACAAAAGTGGTACCATTCAAAAAGGGATGTAAACAGGCTGTCCAACAGTATAATACGTATTGCCAATAAGCACTGTTGCAACGAAGAAATAATCCACCAAACCAAATGTCCTTACTTGTTGTGCTAAATTTACGTATAGTATATCGGGACAATCGATACACAGAGCGATCGTCTTGTCAAGCCTTATTCCATGACGTGTTTCCGGTTGAAAAACGCATCAAGATCGAGGATTTCCACAGAAAGATCATTTGAAAACGCCAGTGAACGTCCAAGCATGCATGCACATAGTGAGTGCGAGCAGACTGAAACATCGGTGCACAATCACAAGTGATTTCACCTCTCACGTTCTCTTTAACGGTCTACATTTCTGTACTCGTTCTTGTTTGTATTCTGTGTGCACACTCATAATAAAAGACAGCTAAATGAAGCCCTACTAAGCTAACACTTTGTATACTATTGGAGGAAGACGAATACTCATTCTCATGACTTACCTGTTGGCAGAACAGTTCTGACAAAATGCTAGCAGCTTCGAATTTGACATCTTCAAACTGTGGGACCTGCTGCGATATAAACCACTGCAACACAAAAAAAAGATGCAAAGAGAGCTGTGTTTACAATATGTATGAACCAGTATAATCCCACACAGCGGCTAGGTCAACAGTGGAGGAAAAAAACGAAAGCGGTCGACTCGGGACGATTACTCAGGCTACAGCTGAAAAAAACGGCTAAAATGAATATAAATGTATAACTTCTGTGAAGATTATAACCCTGTTAAATTAACTGCTATTAAAACGGTTCCGTTGTTCTGTTTTTTGCTGCGTGCGGCCTACCACCGTCCCCTTCTCTACAGCATCCCCGCTCTTTCCTAGAGCAAACGTCCCTCACCGCTTTCTCCAAGTGGCTGCGGGCCAGCTCGCTGTTCTTCGTGTGGTGGTAGAGAACCGAGCCGAGCTGAAGATGCGTCCGGGCCTCAATCCTCTGTGGAGGCTTAAACTGAAACACGGCCTGTAGACAGTGCACACAGAGGCGGATTTTGGGTGGACTAGATGTTCGGAAATGCTCCGCAAAGCCGAGTAGGGCGAGGTACCAGCGCTCCGGGGCCTCTACGTTGGACGCCATTTTACCCGACGACAACAAGTTTTCAGCGGTATAGCCAGATTTGCGGGTTGCCAGGTCAGGCCAGGGAGAACTCGCCTCCTCCCTCCCCCCCAGACAAAAACGTCCAATGCCAAAGAAAGCTTTGTTTGTTTTTTTATTCATTGATAATGAAGATGCATATGAAATCATTTCAGAAAATACAGTGGCAGACATACAACTTTTATTTAACACAGAGCTACATTTTAAACAGTGGAGCGAAGTGGACAGTGTTTTGTGCAAGTGCACAATATTGTGTAATATTGCGTACAAGTGGACAATATGTCAAACTTCCATGCACACAATATTATATTGAGTAAGGAGTGTGTACATTTCACCAGTCACACCTTGGTTAAACACTGCAGTTTACTTCAATCTTTGGAGATTTTAGCAATGATGGTCACTAAAAGTAATGTGTGAGAGTAGAGGCGTGAACTGACACTGTGGAGGTTAGTGGAGTTTTTTGCTCTCCGGGTGCTTTCTGTAGTTTATTTAATCAATTTATTTTATGTTAACCCAGCACTTTACATTGTATTTACTTTATTGTGTTACTCTTTTATTTATCTTCTCTGAAGTATTTTTAAAAATGTAATTATCATAAACTCTGACCTAAAAGTCTCCTCATTCCCAATCTGTTAATATAGTGTATGTGCTGCTCTCGACAAAAGAGTCAGATGAATCAATGGATAAGTGTTGGCATGAGTTGACACTTACAATAACAAGTTTCCTTTTATGAACAGATCAGTCTGGTGGTGAAGAATAGTACCTATCCTCTTCCTCTCTCCATCTTGTTACTTATCCTGCTCTCGTGAGCAGCCACTAACAAACCTATGGTAATGAATTAAGTGAAATTGTACTTCGTGTAATTGTATAATGTTTCGACTTCTCTTAAAAAAAACCTGGTGACTACAATGCACAAACCTGGCAACCCAATGTTTTGCTAAAATCGCGAGATTTCATCCGAGTAACGGAATTAACGTAGCAGAAGTGCTGGGGGTTGTAGTCAAAAATAGAGAATCCGATGCCCCAGTTTCTCGAAAAGCCCAAACAGACTCGTGTGCAGAAAGAGGCAGAGCCTGTACGCAGTTGTTCATTGGAGGCGTCGTCTATAAATACACAAACAACACATTGCTGCAGCTTTTCACCTGTCTTTCACGATCACGTTCAGAAACGTCTGCAACGCGAAGAGACGACACATCGTTTTCACTCTGTGGCAAGTTATGAGAGGGAGTGCGCGAGCTCCAGCCTCCAGTGTGCAAACAAATGTGTGCAAGACTCCGCAGAGCAGACTGGTGCTGCTGTTGACTTCTCTGAAACACTGCGAAGATTTGTAAACACTGCGCCTTTTCAACACAAGAAAGGTAACTTATTGCAACTGTCAGATTTAAGCGCAATGACGATGCACGGGCTTGTGTACTGTAGTTATGCATGATTGTTTGTGTTTCTGTGATTCGCAGTTTATTTATTTGAGGCGTGGTCACCAAGTTATTTATTTGTCCCGTTTTAGTGCGTGTACGTGTGTAACGTGTGATGGTTAGTTATTTTTTGAACAGTGTGACTGGTTTAGTGCTGCGGAATAACGACGGATTCATCCGTGGCGATGCAGTGTCCTTGTTTTCAAGCCTGGTTGTTTGTGTACTTGAATATGGACGTGCGCGTAATCACGCACCCGTGTTATGATACAGATGAGGGCGAGGGCGACATGGCGGACTGTTATTCTCTCGAGTAAAGTGCGTTTTTGTCATCCACTGTCATCTGCAGTGTCTTCCTGAAGGGGCGATTGCTGAGTGTGTGGACATTCTTTGGACACCCGTGACGTGCACACACATGGCCCATCGTGTACATGACCACCAGAGCCGTCTGCCCGTGGCGCAGGCCACGGTGCTGGCTCTGCCACCGTCCAGCCAAGCAAAGGTGAGTGATACGTTTCCTCATGACTCATTGACATGTTCAAAACAGTCTGCAACTCTTTACACCTGTTTGGACACGTTACAGAGGCCAAATGGGCATGTCTGTAATGTGTGAGCTGCAGTGTGTTTAGAAGATTTAATTAATTAATTAATTAATTGGGCATTGTTTTTCAACCAGAGAACATTGTCTCTTTTTCTGCCTGTTCCCTATATTCAATCATGCTACATTCAAGGTCACTTAAATCACATTTCTTCCTCATGACCAGTTGCTACAGATTTAGTTTTTTTGGGTAACTATAAACTGGATGAACGAGAATCTACACAAACACCTTTCTTACCATATGCTGTCATGCTATAGGTTGACTAGTTTTGCATTATCAAGTGGTTTCACAGGTGTACCCAATAAAGTGGCTGTGTATCTACTTATGGGCCACTTTATTCGGTACACATGACTCCTAATAAAGTGATAAATATTAGTGGCTCCCAGTGTGATCATCTGCGTTGACGTTCAACATTTTGTGCTTTCAGGTGGTTTTCTGCATTCTTTCTTTGTAGCAAATGGCCCTTTGAGTTACTGCTTTCCCGTTTTTCATCTCAAATCAGTCTGGTCATTCTTCTTCTGACCTCTGGCATCAACCTGGCTTTTTTTTCAGCCAGAGAACATTGTCTCTTTTTCGGCCCGTTCTCTATAAATCCTAGTGATGCTTTTATATGAAAACACCCAAAGATCAGCACTTTTTGAAGTCCTCAAGGTCACTTAAATCACATTTCTTCCCTTTGCCCAGTTTCTACAGATTCAGTGTTTTTGGATATCTAGAACCTGGATGAATGAGAATCTACACAAACATCTTTATTTCACATATGCTGCCATGTGATGAGTTGATTTGATTTGTATTATTAAGCAGTTTAACAGGTGCACTTAATAACAAAGTGGAGTGGCAAGTGTACTGTATGTACTTCTATGTATACAAAATGTGCACATGTGTCACAATGTATAGTGCACAAGTTGTAGCTTAAGCAAAGTGACTGACAAAAGTAAAGGGAATGCAAAGATCCATATACAGTGACAACACTGATGGCTGATCTGTGTGTATGTGTATTTTTTATATATATAAAATAATCAAACGGCACACAGTGGGACTCAGTGTGGCCTGTGGTGGTGGTGGCGGTGGTTGTTGTTGTGCAGTAAATCCTTCCTGGTACTGTGCAAGGACATGCCTCTCCCACTTCATAGCTGTAAATAGCAGGGAAGTGCCTCCTAATCTAAAGCTGGCCTTAGTTTACAAAGCAATGCAAGGCGAGGCAAATGTGTTTGCATAGCCCGTTTCAACGGCAACTCAGTCCGTGGTGCTTTACAGAGAGTAAAGGAGTCATCATAGCAAATATTATAAGCACCATAAGACAACATGAAGAAAATAAAAACACTTCAATTAATAATTAAAGCCAATCAATAAAATAAAAAAAGTGTAAAAGTAAGTAAAAAGTTAAAAAGTGTGTCTGTGTGTGTGTGTGTGTGTGTGTGTGTGTGTGTGTGTGTATATATATATATATATATATATATATATATATATATATATATATATATATATATATATATATATATATATATATATAGATTGGCTCTAGCTGTAACTGTCATGTAATTTATAAAGGTTGTTATAGCTGCTGAACTAAAATGAATGGCATTCTAAACTGTGTCTTCCCTGGTGGAAGTTGAGGCACGTGCTTGGGTCAGATGCTTTATCTTATCAGTGAGTGGGATTGTTTATTGGGTTCAACTGTCCGTTCTCGCTGAACGAGTTTGCACACACGTATGCGTCCGTTCCTTATCACTGAACAACAGTTGGGTCACTCTGGCTTGAGCTCACGTGAAAAACCTCCCCGCTCTGACGTTGTTGCCGAGTGACAAAGGAGTTTTTATGTGGACGTTTGCTCGTGTCTTTGCTCCAGAACATCGTACAGTTTGTGCACAAAAATATGCAGCGGCCAATGATTAAACTGTGTTTCTTTGTCCACACTTGAAGAGATCTTGTCACGGTCCAAAATGTCTCCCAAGTAACCCACTTAAAACACGTCTGTGTGTCCAAATAGGACTTGAGGCCCAGATTTACTGCTCTGGACTCACTGCTGTGTGGTGCGTTTGCCGGAGCTGTGGCCAAAACAGTCATTGCACCACTGGATCGTACCAAGATCATTTTCCAAGGTAAGACGGACACTGTGTAAAACTTTCCAAATACAGAGCATACATTTAAGATGATTACATGTAAGGGATACTGTATGTTCTGTTGTGTTCTACTCTCTGCAGAAAATTGAAGCACTGTTTTCATGTTTTCACTTAGTTAGAACAGCTCTTAACTAATTGCTAATCCTCTTAGTAGATGTTTAGCCAACATGTGTTTGGTTTTGTTTTTTGAACCCTGAGATTCATTAAGTCTCTTTTGTTGTTTCAGTGTCCTCAAAAAGATTCTCTGCTAAGGTAAGCTGAGTTTCCCCATCCTAATTAATTAACAATACCATGTTAAATATGTTGACTGATTAATGAAACACAAGGATGTAGTTGGTTGAACTAAGCCATTATTTCACACACTCGTATACAAACTCAATATGTCCTTGTGCATTTATACTGTTTATAACATTTATAAAATGACTAAAGTATTATATCTATATATTATATTATATATATGTGTATTCTGTATCCAGGAGGCGTTCAGGGTCCTTTACTGTACATTCATGAAGGATGGGCTACTCAGTCTGTGGAGGGGAAACTCCGCCACCATGGTTAGGGTCATGCCCTATGCTGCCATTCAGTTCTCGTCTCATGAACAGTATAAAACACTGCTTGGGGGTTACTATGGCTACCAAGGAAAGTGAGTAAAACATTTTTATTTTTAAGTATTAATGACTTAAATCAAGTAATTATACAAAACTAACTCACTGCCATGAGTTTTGGTGCAACAACACACATTTTTCCTGGATGATAAGTTACAATAATGGATTCCCCCACTTCTATTTGAGGTGCATTGTGAAACTGGACTATTTTATTTTCAATTTTATCTATATTTACATACAAACATGTAAACAAAACAACATAGCATAGTCCTCCCCCTATCAAACAAAAAAGCCACAACTTAATTAAAGGAAATGCTATTTTTGCCAGTTGTTGGAATGTGACTTCTTTTTTTCTTTCTATTTTCTTTTTTTCAAATACTTTACAAATAGTCATTGGATGCACAAGGGTTATACAGTAAGGGTCACACATGCAACAGGAAATCACACACAGGTACAGTGATGGCACTAGGGCTGCAACTACCTCATCGTTTGGTCCATAACATGTGAGAAAACGTTGATCAGAGAGGATGATGTTCTCAAATGTCTTGTATTGTCCAAACACCAAAAACTCTTCTGTTAGAATGATTTCTTTGTTATATGGAACATGGATTTATGGAGAAAATATTCACATTTAAGAAGCAGAAAAACCAGGAAACTTTTAATACTTTTAACTCCTTAAAAACACTCAATCCGACGAATCAATTATCAAATAGTTTATTCATTTATAACTAATTTAGTAATCGAGTAATTGAGTTCTCACCAGACCTGGAACAAATCCACATGTGGCTTTGACTGAACAGGAAAACAAATATAATAACTACAAAAAAATATTCTGCCTGTGACTTAATGGTAAACCAATCTAATTCTAAATCTACAAATATGGCATATGATTACATGATTTAGCTCATTTATTAGAAAACAAATAAAATGTGTTGTTTGTTGACAGAGCGCTGCCTCCTTTCCCACGTTTCCTGGCTGGCTCTCTGGCCGGCACATCTGCTGCTATGCTTACTTACCCGCTGGACATGGTGCGAGCCAGGATGGCCGTCACTGCCAGAGAAATGTAAGCTCCCCTCTAATGTTACATCACCAGAAATCTCATGAGTGCAGAACGTCTCACATTACATGTTGTTTCAACCCCCCCCACACACAAGATTCTGTACTCTGTATTGTTTGTGTTGTACTTTATGTCGTTACTTAAAGCTTGTTGTGATTAGCCCACATTTAGCTGTAGCTGTAATGTGCATGGATGTAGTAGAAGCATCAAGTGTTACCAAACTGCATTGTGGGTCAATTGTGGGTCAAAGTTAAGTACATTTTCCCTGCAGCAGCCAATCAGAACACGTAATACAAATACTTCACGAGCTCAGTGGTCTCAAACCCAGTGTCGGACTTTGCTTCGCCCCAAGTGTTAAAGTGAAACTTTCGGCCATAAATAAATAAATACCTGCAGTGCGTTTGTTTTGTGGTTAAAAAATGTACCCGATATATTTTCCACAATTTACTTAAACGTTAAACGAATGTCAAAAAATGGTATCCACGTTCGGCGTTGTTGTTGAACGCATGCCTTTGTTCGATCTGATGCAACAGGTACAGCAACATCATGCACGTTTTCGTGCGCATCTCCCAAGAGGAAGGGGTGAAGACACTTTACAGAGGTTTCACTCCCACCATTCTGGGTGTCATCCCATACGCAGGAATCACGTTCTTCACATATGAGACCCTAAAGAAGCTGCACACGGGTAAGGAAATTCTAAATTCCCTCTAATGTTTGCATTATATTTAAGTATATAAGTGTTTTATTTTTATTATACCTGACCGATTTGTTTTGTTTCTTTACGCTCACTGTAGAAAAAACGAAGCGATCTCAGCCTTACCCTCATGAGCGTCTGGCCTTTGGTGCCTGCGCAGGCCTCATTGGTCAGTCGGCCGCATACCCGCTGGACATTGTGCGGAGGCGGATGCAGACTGCTGGTGTAACCGGCTCCTCTTACAGCACAATTCTGGGAACCATGCGTGCGATTGCAACACAAGAAGGAGTGATCAGGGGACTATACAAAGGCCTCAGCATGAACTGGGTGAAGGGGCCCGTCGCAGTGGGGATTAGCTTCACCACATTTGACATCGCGAACAACCTTCTGCTCAAGCTGCATCAGATGGGCTACTTCACCCAGAGTTAGTTTGGACGGAGCAACAGGGGGAGGAGAGTAACGGCACAGATGAGACTGCTGAAGTCTGTCACATGGCAACGGTGTCTGCACTTGGAGCAGGGACACTCTGCAGAACACTGCTTTAGACGCGATGTCGTGGAGTCGGCGTATATTTCTAGACACGCAAACACGAGCGTTTGTAGCAAAAATGTGTCTTTGAGTCTCTGCTCGTCCCACTTTTGCTTTGAAATCATGGACGTCTTCATGGTGGATGAAGTGAAACAGTTGATGGAAAATGACGAAGAGGTTTGTGTTGGTTTAATACATTAGGCTTGCACTTTATTGGACCTGCAATGTTCTTTCATCTTAATCCTGAATCAGCTGAGAGAACAGGGTTTTAAACGGCAGTATTGTTGTAAACATGACTTTCTATCACATTTTCTTTTGGATTTTTTTTTTTTAAATAATCTGATGTTGTCAGATATATGATTTGCACCTGGTAACAAAACTGGGATTATGTAAATTGGTGCCTGTGTGCATTTGATGGAACAAATGACTGTAAGAGGCTAATGATCATGTCAGCAGGACTGCACTGTTCGACGAGAGTGTGTGTGTGTGTGAAAGTATTAACATCCAAAAAGTGGAGGATAATCAAATATGGCAAATAAATAACAGATGTTGGTTTATGTGCATATATTAAGAGTTATGAATAATGTACGTTTTATGCTGTCCCTACACTGCAGTGCATATCCCATCATAGCTTTTGCTTTAGTGTTAGGCACAGTTGAAATAAAAATATATAAACATGCCAAAGCCCTTAACTCGGTACAGTTAATATTTAACTAACGGTGGTATTAAGTAAGGAATCATCATGCTTTATTTACCATGTATATACTCTTCAAATGTGCAGTATTTCCAAACATGATATGTTTGCGTTTGTGCTAATAAAGTTTCCATCCACACCACTGAACAATGACTCGTTTTGTCCACATGAGGGAGCTATGTGATCAGCAAAGGTACTGTACGCTGGCCTTCAATTAAAAATATAAATGTGTAGTTTTCTGAAATATTCATGTTAATGTTTTGGGGGTTTTTTTTGCTTTTTTTTATCATAGGTAAAACAGATTATTATTATTTTTTTAATAAACAACCACATTTGTACAGTGTTAAAAAGTCACAGGTAACCAGTAATAAAGGACTATCCCATAATAACCATCACAAAACATTTAGTGATTTAGTTAAAAATCTTAAGGTCTTAAATAATAAGAGTGAATTTGTCAAATCAAATCAAATCCACACACATTCTCTGTCAATGTGATGGAAACTTCTGACCCACATGGGCACAACACGTCCTGTACTGCTTGTTTGCAGTAGATGGCAGCATTTGTCCTTCTGTGTGTTTGCTGAGCTATTATCGAGGTTAGTTAGGCTCTGATCACCTCATGGCCTGAACTTGACCTCTGCCCTCTGCACATTCACACACTCTCTTCACTTTTTACAACATCATTCGGCTTAAGATTTGTGTTGCTTTATAAATGGTGCAAATATAATTATTAAATTTTTTTAAGAATCTAAAATGACTTGAGGAAGAAAAAACAAATATACAAACCACCACTAAATCACTAATTATTATTTTTTGTATCATAGTGTGTTTTTCTTATACTTTTATACATACATATTATAATGAAAAAAATGATGGTGGCAGTGGATATGACATCGATTTACAGTCACTGAGATGATGTAAAATCACACCCCTCTTCATTCATTCATTCATTCATTCATTCAAATGGCAGCAAAATAACCTTGTAGTTATTGTATTGAACATAAAAAAAACACATTTGGTTTTCATAACTCATTTATTGGCATTTTTCATCACGCTCTATACAAACATTATACATTATATTACATACACGGTCTGATTTTCTATCAAATAGATTAATATAATATAAAATATGGATGACACAATTTATATCTTAAATTGTAATGTATTATATTTAATATTATATTATAAAATATAGTGACATTTTTATAGTATACTATATTTTTTATTTGCTTGTGGCCAGTTTCAAATGTATTTAAAAAAAATAAAAACAAATAAAAATAAGATGCTGCATTCAAATGTGCTCAGTTTTTTTTTTTTCTGTACTCATTCTGTTTTGCAGAACTGGATCATGCGCATAAGCGGTGACAAAATGTGACCAGCAGTGGAGCGTGTTCCCGCTCTGTCGCATTGATGATAACATCGTTCACCACCTGAAAACACTTCCTCCTCTTCACCAGTCTTGTCTCCCGAACTCTGCGTCCAAGCACCTGGATGGAGGGATCCTGCACTCCTTCCATCTGTCCATCCCTCCATCTACCATTCTCCCATACATGACCTTGACTGTGAATTATGGGATACCCTGCCACCCTACAGTGTACAGCCGCCCTGCCTGGTATTGCAACAATCGAAACAATACCACTGGGTGGATAACATGGTTGGAGGGCGGGTGCCTGCGTGAAGCAGGAGGAGGAGGAGGAGGAGGGATGGAAAGATGCTTCTTGAAGGCGCCGTTGCCATAGGTAACCTGGATCTGTGCCAGGAGAGGGGAGTGAACCATTTGCATGTATTCAAATCTCACATGAATAATTCACTTTGAAGCACCCGCTGGAGCACGGGCAGACAATAGCTGTTCACACACATACAGATGCAGAGTATATGGGAGTATATGGGCGAAAAAAATGCACACAAATTCAGCGTTTTCATACGCACAAACCTCCGCCTGATCCTGTGTGAGAGAGGTGAGGAGGTTAAATTGGAAGACACACAGGAATAAAGCGTCTTGCAGCACTAAATCAGATGCGGATGCACCGACAAAGTGGCTGCGGCTGAAATATTGTTTTTGCATGTTCTTCCAGAGCTCATAAAACGTTCTGTTCTGGTTGGATGAGGCCACCTCGAGCAAAAACACAACAGATGGCGCATAACCAGGCATAGAGGCTGTTTAACTTTGGGATTATCCTGTAAATGTCACAGTACAGGAGGTTCAGGCGGGAATGTATAGCATCCATATGCATATGCACACACCCACTTTGAGGTGCTATGCTGAGCCCGGCTCCGGCTTGAAGATTTGCTCAGCTTTTTTTTTTTCTCCAGCACCTGCCCCTCACGGCTGCTTTCATAAATTCAGCGGCATTAAAATGCCTCGAGAGACATTTTATCTAACATAAACGGGCCTGTAAAGGTTTCACCATAAACCAGCCCTTAAAAAGCTAAGAAATGAGTGAGAAAATATGAAATCACAGCGCCGTGTCTATAAAAGTCAGTCAGGAGTGGCTATAATATCACACTGTATGCTGATATTTACAAGTGCTATAGGGACACTGTCCTCTCCTGTCACCACTCTCCCCGCTGCCTCTCCCCCATAGCTGAGTCTTGTTAATTTTATAAGATCCAGCATATTGCCACTTATCGGCTGGCAGCGTTGTAAAAGCTCTGGGGTCAGTGCATTACTGAGCTGCTGGGCTCCACTCTTCCATTAGAGGGAGTGTTCAGGCTGCGTTGGCCTTCACTCAATCAAATACAGACTCCAAATGGCTGCTTCAAGTGCAGATGAGGGGGCACAACACACACATTTCACACACACACACAGACACACACAGGCATGTACATACACATATGGAGACTCCTTGAATGCCTGGCTGTGAAACTATAGTGTACACATAAATCTGGACACATAAATCTGGGCACACACACACATACACTCATTGCTCTCCTCACTGCTCTGTTAAAGGTGGTGGTGGTGGTGGTGTGTTTACATGTTCATTTGCATGGAGGAGTTTCGCATTATTAAGAGAGTAAATGTGCAGGTGAGAGTGCTTGTGCTGCAGCTGACATTTCCCACCGGCAGATTTGACACTAAATAAGCAGCTTCTCGTCAAATGGATGAGAGGTGAGACGCGGAGATGCCTGCAGGATTATCGTGGAATCCAGATGGATTTGTTTTTTTGTCAGCCTGGATGTGAGGTCACTGTTTATGTCACTGCATGTGAAAGTATCAAAGTCATATGACGTTAAGGATGAGGAGTTTGCGATCATAATGATATCAGTAAATGCATTTTGCTAAAAATCCTAACATTAGGAGCAGTTATTAATCTGTGTTGCTTCATATTTAAAATACAGCATAATTGTCATCCTAACATTGTTGTTTAATTATTATGCTTGACAGGATTTTGTTAAGGGGATACCATTTTTTTTTTCTTTTTTCTTTTTAATCCAAATTTTGCTCCATGTGACTTCACATTTTTCCACACAAAGCATGCACGGAGGAGAGGACGAACCCGACCGCCGGCCTCATTCAGCGGGCGTTCATTTATAAACATGTATGTATTTCTACTTTACATGAGAATGGCAGGGGTCCTGTGAACCTTCTGCTCCCTGTGTCCACATTCAATGGCATGGCTGCAGTTAGCATGACAAACTAGGCTCCAAGTTCTCGGACATTCAAAGCAACCCGCCCCTCACCACCACCACCACCCCAGTCCCCCCCCGTACCCATATCCATGTCCTGACTCCACCACAGACCACCCCCTCCCCCAACCTGTGCCTCTGTACTGTGGGCCAATTTCATGAGGTGTCTGGGGGGCGACCAAGTTCAGGGCAGTTTGGGAGACGACTTCTGTGTGTTTAAACACACACACACACACACACAGATACACAAAAGGAGGTTCAGAATTACATTTATTTCTGTCAAAAAAAATAAAATAAATCTCATGTGAAGATACATGCGAATTTTACTGAAACATAAGATAAGATAAAATATAGTTCTCTATTATTCCCACAGTGGGGGAATTTCCATTCTCACAGCGGCAAAAACAAAGGTAATCAATAAGAAACATGCATTTCCACACGTGTGAAAGTACCATATAGAAAAATATTAATAATAACAAATATAAAAAGGAAAATTGAATGTCCATTATAGATATTTAGGTGGCAGAATATCTAGCGTATGGGCTTACAGTATAAACAGGATTAAAAATGAGATATTACACTTGTGTAAAAGGCATTTACTTCATCAGGGTCTGAATTCTTATTCACATGTATTAAAGTAATAATATGAAGTTAAAACAAACTGATTACCAATACAGCACACATTTTAAAAATAAGTAAATTGCCGTATTTTCTTACATATTACACCTTTAATCCTATTTGCTCATTGAAGGGAGGCACACGTTTAACGTTACTGTTTAAATGTTACTTTTGAATGATTGTTAATGAATTCATCTCCATCTATGATGAGAATGTAAAAAAGGATACAATAAACGGCGAGGCTGTGTTATATTTATTGACGCTTAATGGGCATACAGTCGTCTCGCGCTGTTAATCAGATATGTGTCGTGTCGAGATTGCTGTCATGAAATATGAAACACGTCAGATGTGAAAACTCCTTGAATATCTGAGTGTCTCATGAGGGCAATTGACTTGAACTCATTTGCTAAATTAAACTGTATTGTGTTTCTGAGTAAAGTACCAAGGTGCCGTAGAGTTTCATTAATTTTTTATTATTATTATTTCACACGGTGAAATAAAACGTACCAGTTGTGGAATTAAAAATAAAAACGCACAAGGAAGAAAAGCGTGAAATACGCAGAGAAAGACTTGGAGCACAACCATTTTTACTTATCTTTTACCGTTTAATGTGCTCGCTTTATTTGTTTACTCTTCTCCATCAAGTGAATTAATCAAATTTCCTTTATTTCATACATCTGCCTGTGTCCATGATCTCATTTAACCAACTGCTGTGGGTGTAAAGAAAGAAAGAAAGAAGCAATAAACGAGGAACAACAAAAGGCCAACGTTTAAACAGTGGGAGATGATATTAAAATATTTGGATGTCGTTTTTCTTCTTAATTTTACATTATTTTGGGTGTTGTTTAATTCCAGCCTGTTTTATTATTCTTAAATATTTCAATTTTTCATTGTAAAACTACCGAATCCCTGAAAGGTGCTAAAATAAACCTTTAGAACCAGTCTTTAGGGATTCTTTATAAAACAAATCAAAATGAAAGAAGAACAAATTAAATGCTTTTCTCGCACCTTTATGTTTCTTTACGTGCAGTAAAAATTCACATCCATCTATAAAGTCCTTTATTTGTTTTTACTGCTAATGAGCCTTGTGCAGCCCGGTCATGCTGTTAAAGGCCTTTGTGTTGTTAACAGTCAGGATGTTAGAGACTCTCCATTGACAAACTAACAAGTGAGCAATTAAAGGACAATTAGCCGACCCCTGAGGATTTGTTCAGCTCAATAATGGGGCTGTTTTTACCTCCCGATGAGCTCTCACCACAAGTTAGAGGGAATTTATAAACTTCCACAAGGAAAGGATGGAAATGTGTACGTCTGTGACAATTTAAGTGTTTGTGTTGTGTGTCTTTGCTTTAGAAGAGGCAAGAAAATCGAATGCATTATAATTGAAATTAGAGGATGTTATGAGGGACCCACTTTTTTTTAAAGATCCCAATTTACAATGCAGATCGCCACAAGATATGATAACATAACATTTCGGACTCTATTTAGTGCCATTTGTGCAGGTAAACCGGACATTTCCATGATAAATGATTTAAGAAATTACATTTTATGCACGTTATAAACAAATAAATGTCAAGTAAAAAGCTGTCCTGGTCCTGGTCCACAGAGGACCTGCGAATGACTGCTAGTAAATACTGTACAGAAAATACAGATAAGGGCATAAAACATATTTTCCACTCGTCTTCACCATCAGGATTGACCGGGCCTTGCTGTCAAGACTTTTACACTGTATACAGACTGCATGTGACATGATCCGTAACTCCATCTATAGGTGTTATGGTATCATTCCCACCATTAAAGAGGTTTTCCACCTTCCCAATGACCTCCGCCTCGCCTCACAGGACACAGAAAACGACCTGATGGCAATGTCTCTCACTGTACAGAGGGTGTGTGTGTGTGTGTGTGTAGTGATGGTCACTCCATGTCCAGACTCCCGTGTCTTTAAAAATCATGTGGGTTCAACCTTCTCCCTGGTGAGAGTGGGGGAATCCAGCGAGGCCAGTAAGCATGTATATCAGGCCATCTCACGGCTGGCTGGATGCTCCATGGGTGGCCCACCATGGTCAATACTGCACTGGTGACTGGACACACAGAATGGGATAATCTCCCACTGTCTTTCAGGGCCGTGGTGCACACACACACACACACACACACACACACACAGATCTCCTTTTATGATGGCCCCTGAACATAGAGGCTTGCCTGGCCCTAATTTCAGGTCAGAACCAGTCAGTTGGAGGCCGAGGAGAAACAGAGACTAAGAGGGGGAACCAGAGGGGAGCAAGGAGCCCATTTCAGCCAGAGCAGTGGAGCACACTGGGGACACTGGGGCATCGCCTCTACGAGGTGTTGCGGGGAAACAAAAGGAGGTGTGATCCCCTCAAAACATATCTGACCATTGTGTGTATGTGTGTGTGTGTGTGTGTGTGTGTGTGTGTGCGGGACAAGGTTATGAATGTGTATCATTGTTCAGAGTTTCCTTCAGCTCCAGCAACTCGCTTCAATGCCCCTGCTGCTCATACACAAAGACACCTAATTGACACCACAGATTTAGGCCACTAGGTTTAACTGTTCCCCTTCCAACCCCTTTAACCACCGCTGGAATAATCAGCGCAGTCCAAACCAACACAAACCTGTGCCCTCCCATGCCATGTCCTCCATGATACTTTGATACTTTCACCGTTTGTAGCAGTATTTTATATTTTTATTGTCAATAAAGCCCATGAAAATGAAATTGTGGTTTTGTAGTCACAAAAACGTATGGATTTCCATTTAAACAGCTTACAGATATACATAAACTTTTACGAAAGCATAAATATTTATGGCAAGCAGCACTAAAACATTTTGTAAGCATGACATGTCTCAAAGGAATATTTTAAGCTGTGAATTAAAACACATTTGCATTCCTAGAAAGCCTTTACTACTGCGGGAAAGTAGGTGGGATTATAATAAATAGGATTAAAATGAAAGCACATCACATTGATAATGTCTGTTTACATAGTCAAAAAAAACTCAGGCAGTTTTTCATTTCACAAATTGTTCAGTTTTATTGAAAAAGTAAATCATATCAAGGCAATACATTTGAAATTTCACTGATTAATAAGTAACTTCATTGCAGGATATATAAACATATAATATGTGCACACAGTCCTGCAAACAACAAACTTGTCAAACAATTTTACAGTCAAATACTTGACTGTACAATTAATGAGTTAAAAAAAAAGAAGTACCCCTCAGGGTCTCGTTAATGAACCTAAGTTTTGGAAAAAATATTGCTTGGCTCAGGTCTGTTGTGCACTTCAGACGGCTAATAAATTGATTCAACCTCCAAACATACCTTTTAAAAGCGTCTCCGACTTACCTGTCCACATCCTCCGCACAGACCGCAGACAGCACAGCTGAATTACACACACACACACACACACACACACACACACACACACTGATGCTGTCTCTTGCATATGTGGCCAAGTGTGTGCAGATTAGCCGTCGGTTCTTTGTTCTTCGTAAGAGTCGGGCCCAGCGATGGAGGCCCCATTTGGCTGCAGCTGTGAAGACATAATCAAACAAACAAAGAGTCATTAGTGACGAGAAGACCTCACACTCTGCACATACATTTAGTCTCTTTAATTTTCAACTGGTAATATTTCCCCCATTCTCTGTGTTTTAAAAAGTTTAAAAATATTATTATGCAGGGATTGATTTTCCTAAGAGGACTTATGTATATAAAAACAAAAACCCTGATATCACACCAATTACTATTAGAATAGAATAGGATAGGATATTCTGTAGTTGTGTAGTCAGCAGTCATGTGCATCCACATGCAGACAACAACAAAGGATAAAATTCATATAATTCAGGCAATGGATAAAAAGATAAGAATAAAATGAATTTATTAATAAATAACAATACAACCCATAACACCAAAGCTGTTCAAATAAAATAATAATTTCAGTTTCTTCATATTCCGTCCAAACTGTCACATACACGTCATCATAAGATCTCTTTAGGACAAAAAAGGAATCTAATGATGCAGGAACTCTGTGTCATTTTGCTTAGTAATTGCAATATGAACACTGTTTTGTAAAGTAATCCCTTACACTACTGGTTACGAGGTGAAGTAATCCCAATCCCAACACTGAGTCACTACAGTAACTCGAGGGGGATGACGCTGCACGACACCGTCTGTGTCACCAGACACCACAGCAAACTGTTCATTTTAACGGGAGAGTGCGTTTGTTTGTGCGTCTATCAGCTGTCTGTATCAATGCTGAGCATGACCCCCTGAGTTCGCAGACAGCCATGGGTCAGAGGTCGAGGCAGAGCCTGTCTGGGCTTCCTGCCTGACCCCGATGCCTGCAGCACATACATACACACACACACACACACACACACACACACAGTGGAGGGGAGGATGGGCCCCCTACCAGACTAATATCACCTTTGGGATTAGGATCCAGACAGAAATACATTGGATATGCTTGGTCATAAAACAGGACTCACACACATGACACACAGCATGCATACACAGTATTTCAGATATGCTTGGTCATAAAACAGGACTCAGTTGCACCACATGACACAGAGGGGAGCAGCAAAGATGCTGAGTCTGAGAAGGCCATCTAATTATCTTTCAGTGCTGAGTTAAAGAGAAGAACAGAGGAGGCTGGGGACGTTCAGGCGTCACAGGAGAAAAACGAGCTTACACACAGTGCTGGCTAACAGATAGAGGGCACCTGGAGAAAAAAAAATATATATATATATACATATATATATATATATATATAAGTATCAGTATAAGGCAGCTATGAAAAAATGTGTACATGTTACTTCAGGTGAGAGTGAGGCACTACAGTGCACTGTGTGTTGTTTCCTGGGATGTGTCAAGCAGTTTGTGTTTTAAACCAAGCTCCGGTTTAGCTGCAGGAACACAGAGCCCAGTTCATCACTCTGGATAAAACAACATCAGCATGCCAGGCACTTGAAAAAAAAAAAAAAAAAAAAAAGATGTTGGACTGCGGTATCACAGCACAGAGCGAAACAAACAACAACAACAACAAAAAAAAGGTCAAATTCACAGAAGCTGACAGGCTTCAGTGCCAGGCCATTGGGGGTAACTCCCCAAATATGCCCACAGTGTTAAGCCTGTTAATCCCCCGTATTATTGCAACATCTGTGAGGTCTAGAGAGGCTCTGCCAGTGATTAGCAAGACAGATGTAAACAATATCCTGGCTATAGAGAGGAGAGGAGAGGAGAGGAGAGGAGAGGAGAGTGCCTGGTTGATCTGGATAGCACTCTGCTAGAAGGATAAGGAAAGTAGACATGGAAAGAATGTGGAGAATATAAAGCAGGTAAGGTGGGACTGAGTGCGTCAAGGGATTCGGGGGGGAAAAGAAGAAGAAGAAGAAGAAGAAGAAGTGGAGGTTTTGACGGGGGAAAAAAAGCCGTAGAGGAAGAATTTTTTTTTTTTTTTACTGGAAGAAGTCGCAATCAATTGAAAGAAGATGACGTGGAGCCATTGAATACAGTAAATGGGGGAGGCCCACGGAGACAGAAGGTGACAGTATGGAGGGAGAAGGAGCAGCAGATGACGGCAGACCCGGGGCCAGGCACACCCCAGATGAGACACCGGGGAGACGTGTCTAATTTATGCAGAGCAAGTCCCCCAATAGCCATGAGAACGGAGGGAGCAGCTATGGGTGCTAGCAGTGTGAGAGCAAGAGAGGCACAGGGAGGAAAGGGGGGGATGGGGGTCTCTCTTTTTAATTTTTGGAGAGACAACAAGGGGGTGGAAGCTGCTCTATTCAGGCAAGGCTGTCCGTCTGACGTCCCATTAAGGTTTGGGACAGGGTCTGGGGAACAAGGCGATAAAGGGGAGAGGTAAGGGAGCAGGAGGAGGAGGAGGAGGAGGAGGAGAAGTGAGGGAGAGGCCAATTCTCAACACCCTCTCTGCTCGACGCGCACGCTCCCCACTCCAGTTGACTCCTTCAGTCTGGCTCCCTCTCAGATCCATGGGCCCGTCCGTTTGCTTCCCCGCATACTGATTTCACATTACCACAGTGCAGAACGTGAGCGAAAAACAGACAGTGACTAAATCCGAGACGAGTAACTCGGCTGATGGGTTGACTGCCTGAGTGGAGAGAAGAGCACCTGAGCAGCCACACAAGGCCACACTGGCGTGCTGAAGTGTCTCACTGGTCTTTGCTGTAACTGGTGACACAACGAGGCTTAATAATAGCAGATATTCTATTGATATATTTTAAATATACGAATACATTTACTGGATTTTTGCACAGTGAACACGCACTAAAAATGGTATTTTGTATGGAATATGTGAGGGTGATGATATGATGTATGCAGGAAAATACAAATTTTTTTTTTATTATTATTTCCTGGCATAAGCAGCATTAAAGATTGTATATTTAATATGAAAATGTTCACATAAATGTCAGCCTCTGAAAGAAAAACGCGAGTCTCGAATGAGAGGAGACGCACTGTAGCCTATGCTTTGTGTATGTGAGTCCTGGCTGATGGCCAAGTGAATCTGTGTGTGTGTGTGTGTGTGTGTGCGTGTGTGTGCGTGTGTGTGCGTGTGTGTGCGTGTGTGTGTGTGTTCATACACCCAGAGTAAGAAGCAGGGCAGACAGCCAGTGAGGGTGATGGTTGAGTCTGGTGATGCAGGCGGACAGTTTAATGACAGTCCTCACCCCTGAACATACAAGCCAGTGAGCGGCTGCTGCTCACGCACATGTACACACACACACACACACACACACACACACCGTATGACATGTGCACGTACATGTGTGATGTATGTGGTGTGGCGTTTTTCAGAAAAAGACACCAGGGCTGGTGAAAATGAATGAGAAAGAAATCTCTCCATGTATGACCCTGGAAAACACAACTGCACACGGCTTGAAATGACTAACAGGCGTCACGTTATTCGGTTAAAAAGTAAAAAGGGGTTTATCACGTTCACACCTGTCATTCCCCATTTTTGACAACAAACACTGCACAAGCATGTGATTGGAAACAATGCATTGAACCTAATTATCACAGTGTAGCTCTTCCACACTAATATTAGCTTCTCCAAGATGATAAACACCATCGCTAGTGGCTGTTCATGTCACCATGGTTACTGTTTTGCATCCTTTACTTTGTTTTCATCAACCATTTCATGACATAAATGACTCTGAGTTGTAAAAAATAAGGATGGCTACAAACATAAGAGCAAGCAGCCAGAGAAGTGCACAGCATTGCGATGGAAATGATGCATCTCTGACAAAAAAAATAGAGCAGATGAAGACAGTATTAGCCCATTAAAACCTGCATGCAAAAACCTGTTTGTTTTGACCAGTGGGAACAGGGTTTTAAAGTAGTAGAAAGTTCTTCACTGGAACAGGAAGGCTCTGTGTTTTCATAAGTCGTGCCGGCTATGCCTTGCATCTTATTCAGCAGGACTTTCTCGGGTCTGGATTTGAATTCGAGCCCAAACAAAGACATAGAGCCACCTCATTAAAAAAACATGTCATTGGATCAGACCTTGGCTGAATTGTGTGATTTTCCCTCCTACCATAAGTGACCGTGACTGAGCGTCAGGCTGAATGAGACGCCGGATAGAGGCCTACCAATGGAGCGCCACGCTGCATCCCAACGGGAACCACCCCTTCACAGAGGGGGACACATTTACTGCTTTGTTGGTCTGTTAACACAGCTTTTTAAAAGCGCCTCTTTATGGACTCAGCTAAGCAAACTGCAAACCTGGTTTTCTTGTGCCAGAAGGAGAAAGTAAAGAAAGAAAGAAAGAAAGAAAGAAAGAAAGAAAGACGAGATTGGTTTTCATATGAGGAAACTTTAAAGCAATGACAACGAGCGGCAAACAAAGGTTCGAGTGAGAAATGGATTTTTATTTAGTTTTATGTGTTATGAAATGAACACGGGTGAAAGATATTTGCAGTCAAACCTACAATCTTATTTTAATATTTCAAATCCGCCCTCAAGACAATATAATCCCACGCATGCAGAGGATTCTGTGCATCTGCTCCCGCGGCATGTAATCACCTGAGAACTGAACTTAGCAGGAGTCAGATGCAGCAGAATCAGGTCAGTGACAAACTGTACTGTCTCACTGTGTCCTCTGATACAGTCAGCACACGTTTACCCAGAGGACTTAAGATATCCTGCTGCTGAAACAATAGGTGTGTGTGTGTGTATTTTCTTTTAACTCTATAGGACTTTTTCTGGCATAAACACTGACCTTGTCAGGACGAGTTGTCCTTGCAGAGACCAAAACCCGATCCCGATGAGGTATTAACTGGTTAATCTTAGGTCTAAGATTTTAATTGTGCTTATAGCTTAAGGTTAGGTTCAGTTTAAAGTGAGACATTAACTGGTTATGGTTAAAGATATAGGGACTATACTTTGTTAAGACTGTTCAGATGAATGGAAATCATTGCAGTGTCCTAAGAACAATAGCTGCACAAACCTGTGTGTGTGTGTCCTGCCTGGGAAACCTGTGCAGGGGACTTAGTTAGTCTCACCGGGTGCTCAGGATGACAGTGAAATGAATAACAATGAACTTGCTGAGAGTCAAGTTCAGAACATTAGAGATGAATAAAAGCACAAGGAGCACAGCCATACACAAAACAAGTGTGTGTGTGTGCTTGTATTTGTCACCTCTATCGGACCTTTTCTGGTATAAACACTGCCCTTGTCAGGACCAGTAGTCCTCAAGGAGACCAAAACCTAGTCCTAACGGAACTGGTTAATTTAATTTATTATTTGTCATGCATTTATTAGTTTAGAAATTAATTTGGTTAATTTCTAAGATCTGAATTGGTTAACTGGTTATGGTTAAGGCGGTTGAGGCTGTCCAAATGAATAGAAATGCAGGGTCTTAAGAAGAACAGCTGTACAAACCTGTGTGTGTGTCTGTGTGTGTGTGTGTGTAATTGCGTCAAAACACTCAGGAAATATCTCAATATGAGCAGAGCAGTGTGCACCACAGAGAAGCATGCACACACACACACACACACACCTCCTCTCTCGCTCTCTCCCCTCCCCTTCCCCATCTCGCCGTGCACATGCAGCAAGGACCCCATCCTCGCTATTCTTCTGCTGTCTGCTGCGCGCCTGATGAAAAAGCAAAACGACATTGGGGGGTACACATGCCTGAAGGCAAGAAAACGCACACAGGTAAATCACAGCTCCAGCACACATGTGGGCTTTTAATAGGGGTTTCTCGGGCTCGCAGGCAGGGATCCACCTCGCCATACGCCATGACTGGCCATGTTGCACGTATTTCAATAGGAAGGAAATGGGACTGAAACAGCCTTCATTGCCACCCAGCAGAGAGGACGGTCTACGGGGCTGAGAATGCATCTGAATACATTTACATAGAGGCCGCGCTACATTGACTGAGGCACTGCTGTGAGAGAGAGGACCACGCTCGTCATCTGAGTTATCACCGAGAGGAGAGGGTCGGAATAAAACAGGAAATGTGCTCCCGTGTTAATGATATCTGTCGTGTTTATGCACCAGAAACACATGCAGGGGAATGACAGACTTATTATTTAATGGAGAGATGTGAGGTTGGTGGGAGATTAGATCAAGAATTAGTTTAAGTACAAAAAAAAAAACAAAAAAAAACACAATCACTTTGTTTCTAAAATAAACACACGGACATAAAACTCTGCAGTTAAAATATCTTCATCACAATGTAATCTTATCTTAATAAAATCTCGCTGAAGTGTTGTTTTGTTAAATAAAATAGAATATTTGAGGAGGAAACCATTTTTTTCTTTAAAAGATATCTTAAGGAAAATAAGGTAAAACTCATGTTTTTTTCTCCTTCAACTGTGTAAAAATATATTTGGTAGTCGAGTGACTTCAATATACTGCAGATAGGAGACCCTATTTCTTAGCACACAGCTCCAGATTGTATTTAATGATAAACTGACCAGATTTTACTGTAAAATATATATATATACTTTTAGAGAGGATGGGATTCCACTAACCTTTTAATAAAATAGATGGAATTGTAAGTGACTCAAGGTAGAGAGAGCACCTTTTGGAGAGGGCACTTTAATTTTAAGAATTAGAAAAACAAACAGAAGGCTCACGGTGAAGCCCTGTGATAAACCTCTTGCAGATATAGTCAGCTCGCCAAACCGTTGTGTCAGATCTGTGCCTGAGGAAAGGCAGAGGGGGAAAGAGAAGCAGCGAGAAGGGGAAGAGAGCAAAACATGGGTGAAAAGGTTCAGCAGGGAGGAGGGCTAAACCCCAGAAGCAAGAAAAAAGATTGTGTGTGCAGTGTGTTTGTAGTTCAGTGTGTGTGTGTGTGTGTGTGTGTGTGTGTCGTGTGTCAACCCCAGCTGGGCAGACATTTACTTGACATGCTGATAGGGATTTAAGCAGTGGGTGGGTGGTGTGTCTGACCAAGGTGAGTGAATGCGCAGAGAAGGGGAGCTGGTGAGAATCAGAGGGAGGAGGGGGGTGGTGGGGGAGGAGGGTGGGTGACCAGAGGGGCGCACAAAACTGCCGTTACTAAGCTTGATTTCAGCGCGAGTTGAGACGATTAGGAGACGGGAGCAGAAATGAGGAGACAAACAGGGGGTAAGGGAGGTGGGTTTTTGTAGGAGAACCCTCCAGGCTATGGAGAAGAAGGGGGACTATTGAGGTGATGAGGGAAAGCGGGTCTTCTTTTCAGACAGTCTAATGAAGCATAAGTCCCCAATGAAGAATAGAAGCAGGCTACCGCAGGGTGGGTTAGCTCCAGCCTCAGCTCCTTTCCATTTCTCCTCTCCTCCACATCCCCTCTTTTTCTTCCTTTCCTCCCCTCGTGTCCTGCAGTCCCTCCTCTTAAAGGGCTTACACTGTTAATTTCAAAGTGGCGTAACGTGCCGCAAGCTCTCACACACACACACACACACACACACACACTCACATTGGGTTTGATGAAATGGCATTGATAGAGCTGCATATCACGAATAAAAAGGATTGCTATTGACGCACGGCTTCATCAGGAAAATGTGACGCATGGCAAAGCAACGCATGAAATTAACAAATGGCCCCAGAGTGAGAGAGTGAGGCTGCACACGGCGTCACACACACACAAGTTTGATGCCATTTTTCAAATGCGTTGACTTAAAAACAGACTGTAGCAGGTACATATGTTTCTAAATGCGGCGTGCACATACGATGAACCCCCGAGCAGACATGTTAAATTATAGGAAGCAACAGACTGAGACAGACAGACAGGGGGGGGTATATGTGTGTGTGTGTGTGTGTGTGTGCATAAATGATGAAGAGCAGACAGACAGGTATATGTGTGTGTGTGTGTGTGTGTCAAAGTGTGTCTGACTGCTTGGCGGGGTTGTTTGACCACGGGGTTGACTGGGCTGCAGGACTGATTTCTGTCTCGATTTGGCTGAGGGCCGACTGGAGTCTGGTCAGAGGATGACGGGGGTTGGGTCGGGTTCCCTCTGCCCAAGTTGTCTCTGCGAGGCAAGAAGCAGCTTATAAAATAAGCAAACACAGAGGAAGCTTCAACCAGTCAGCTGGGTGTGACTGTCAGACGAACAGCACACACACACACACACACACACACACACAGCCCTGAAACCCTCTCCCACCCCCACACACCGCTGACCTTGACCCCTGAGGTCCCTCCTAACCTGTTTCTGAATGGAAGTCAGTGCAGCTGGGGTGTCTGGCCGTGAACTAACCGCAACCCCCTCCGCGACACAGACCTCCTCATCATGAAATCATTTAGCCCGTTCCCACGCTTGATGACAAGGATGCGACGTCTTCTTGTGAATGGCACGATCTAATATGCATGTGGCCGCCATCATGTTCGCCGCCCATGTCTGTTTCCAAGGGCAACAGCAATCGCAGGATTTGGAGTGATTTGTATTGACGTGGCCGGTAAACATTAATCTAAATGTTTTATTTTGAATATAAGAGGCTTTTCTTTTCTACACCTCTTTGCTTTACGACACAAATTGCATCTGCAGTCTCTCTCGCTCTCAATGGCTGCCTCATATAAAGCCCATGGCCTGAGCACATATGCTATATAATGTGTGTGTGTGTGTGTATACTTGTATTTATTGCCTCTTTAGGACCTTTTCTGGCATAAACACTGACCTTATCAGAACCAGTAGTCCTCATGGAGACCAAAACCTGGTCCAAATGCGGCAGAAACTCATTTCTTAGGTTACATTTGAATTGTGGTTAGATTGAAGTTATCGTGAGGCATTCACTGGTTATGGTTAAAGTTAAACACTTTGTTCAGGCTGCCCAAATGAATGGAAGTCAATGCAGTGTCCTAAGAAGAATAGCGGCGCAGACCTGTCTGTGTGTGTGTGTGTGTGCGTGTGTGAGCTCGTAAACACCATTCAACGGGTTCAAACCCCTCCACCTTCACATTTTCATTACGGCCAAATCTCAGGCCTGTGCTACAGCAGCGTGGCCTTTTGCTGGCGAGCAGGCAGTTTAATCACACATACAGCACTACTCCATTTTCATTTCCTTTTCATACAGCCTCCATTCCACTCCAGCTTCATAATTCTCCCCTCAGAGCTGTCTAGGCTGTCTGAGAATTTGCAGCATGTTGAAATGACATAATCAGTGACTTGGATAAATGCCTGACTGTTTTTCCACAAGTCTATAATCAGACTTGGGGCTCAGTGTTGCAGCTCTGAGGAAAGAGCAGCAGCAGCAGCAGCAACACTTGACTTTGGAATGACTTCTTAAGGAGGTTAGCTTCACGTAAAGAATTTGCCTGAGCATCAGCGAAATGAATCCATTTTACTTTGCCAAGTGAATTCTGGTGAATAAAATGGTTCTTGTTAAATACAGAAGTGGAATAAAGGATATTTTGCTCAAATCTATCCATTTACTTCAATGTTTATTTATGAATCTTTATCATTGTGATTGCTGGAGTAATCAAATGGATTATGACAGCTTGATGTATAAATAATAACCCCATTTACCACGTGAAATAGATCAGATTCAAATAAATGTTCTTCTTTATGGCCCCTTCAAGAATTTGTGATAATTGTGCATTTTATCGGAGTGAAATATTTAACAAAGATACATTAAAACATTTGAAATATCAACACTTCTATTTGTAACCTCTATTTTCGCTGGAATGAGGAGGTGGCTGCAGATCACTCGTTTGTTAAATAAAGTGCACGGAAGAATGAAAGACACACGTGGAACGGGCCAGGATGAATTGAGCGATGACTGCAAATGCTTTCAGCAACTATTACTTCAGTGGGTGGAACGCATTCAATCAATACCTAAGCAAACAAAAAGGCAGTGGGCAGTCAGAATGAGAAAAGCTGCAGTAGAGTGGATGACAATCGCACACGCACACACAACAGAAATGATGTGAAATTACTCTAAAAATACCTGTTTTTTTTTTGTCTTTTAAATAATAAAACTATCCGAATCACAGCGTCGGGGTCAAGTCATAATTTTGATCTCCAGTGTGTTGCTGTATTTCACTTTAATGTCATTTATGTGTTGACGAAGCAGTCGCCTATAAAAATAGATTTCATGCACACAATGTGGATTCGTATTCATAATTCAGTCGCATACATTTTACATAATGTCTACGTCCATTATTCATTTCATTAAGAAAACCATGATGCAGGATAGTAACACACACACACACACATAACCAGTATTACCATAAAAGCTTTCTGCAGCAGCTTATGGTGTGGAGGTGAGTGTCCTGTTTATCCTATGAGTGTAACATTCATACCCATGTGACATAGATGACTAAATGTGTACGTGTGTGTGCAGAGAGAGAAAGAGGGTGTGTGTGTGTGTGTGTGTGTGTGTTAGTGCCCACTATGGCCGCTGACAACACACAGACAAACACGTGCTTCATAAAACATGGTCTGTGAATATGGAAATGACAAATATTTAATACGTATGAAGTACTTCATTTTGTAAACAGTTAACACTACACACACACACACACATTAAATATCATATGACAGATTTAAACACAGCTACTCCTCACGATGAAGAAAATCCTTAATCCCACGATACTTAGTTCAGCTCGGGCTGAACAAAGCAAAGGCTACGGCTAAATTATTCTATTTTCTGTCGTCTGTCTTAGTTACAAAATGTAACTCACACATATTGGAGACAGTTCATATCTTTAAGTTCTCATCCTTGCAATGATTATTATTAATATTACAATACAGAACAAAACCTTGATTGAAAAAATATACATTGCAATTGCAATATCTGTTCTGGAAAATGACAATTAGATACTGACCGAGTTCTTCAGTAACCTAATGTCTTTGTTTTGAGGGTTTCTGGAATGGGACTTCATGAGATTGGTTAGCATTTTGCTCCTTGAAACTGTTTGTATCCACACTTTTTTAAAACATGCACTGCTCCATCACTAAGAGGAACAAAATATCCCATTTAAAATCTAAAAAATGAACATGACAGTACACATATCTCAGGTGATCACACAAAGTAAAAGCTCTGTGAAAAAGTGTTCTTGAGTCACAATTAAGATCAAGGACACCCTCTTTTATGTAATGGCCTTACTGTAATCCGGCTTTGGCTTTTTACAAAGACCGAAACAGACACCGCCTGGAACACGCTGCCATGTTTCAGTTGATTTTTGGCACACTAGACACCGGCAGTGCATTATTGCCTCCCACTTATTTAATACAACACATTTTGGTCACATGTGGTCATTGATGCAGAAGACACCCATGTTAATGTGCATCTTCATCGAGTCCTTGCTGTGGAGCTAAAGGCTATGCTACCCCAGACCACAGATAGTGAGTGCATGTGTCTTCACCGTGGACACAGGCTGTTCACAAAAACTCCCCAATAATTAACACTGACAGGTGAAAACAGCCACGAATGCCTCGGGACCTCACAATAACACGGCCACTCGCAAGGGGCGTTCGCACAAACATAAACATCAATGCAGAACAGCAGCATCTGAGGGTCCATCAACACGGCGAACACCACATTAAGACCATAAAGCACTAATACATCTCCTGTTCCACGTACACAGGCCGAACCCTGCTGCTTCTGCACTGATGCCCCTGATCCCCCTGCGCTTTGACAAGGCGTAATAAAGCCTGTATGAAGCACTGCATTGTGTGAGGAGAACACAATGTTGCATGCTGAGTGCTGTGAGAAGGGCGTTCACCGGTGGGTCCCACGGCGCAGCAGCGCACCAGGGCCTATAGCGGGGAGTGCTGAGCATGCTAATGAGGTCATTATGTTATGCCTCTCCCTCGCTCCTGCTCGCCTTTACAGTGTGGGCTTTGGCTGTCAGCGGAGGCAGGGTGCCCTGGTAATGCAGCCAACCACAGATGTCACATATGGCACAATGAGGAGACACAGACGCGTCTCCGAAATGAATGCTGGGAGAAAGATGAGAGACTCCATTTTTCAGCTGGCATCGAAAGCAAGCGATTGGCATCGGTGATTTGCATAGAGAATAAGGTGAGCTTAAAGAGAAGTAAAGAGGAGGCCAACAGTAGGCAACATTCATTTGTTAATTGTTCCCGCTGTGAATTCACACAGCAACCCTGCAAGGTTGTGTTTCCTTTTTTTTTTTAATCCCTCCTTTTTACACTAGTGCTATTATTTACAACCGAGGGGGAGGGGTTAAGTATCAAGCACATGCAAATGCAATTACACGATATTTGCATAGCCGTTAACAATTAGAGGGCAGATGGCAAACAGCGGGCATTAAAAAGCGACCGAGCGCCATCTTGGCTGAGGGAGACAGCTGGCAGACTGGATTCGGCCATTTTGTAAGCTCAGGTCGCTGCCAGGCTGAGGCACAGAGAAGCGCCAGTCTTCCTCTGTGTGTGCCAGGAGATTGGCAGGCGAAGGGGTAATCGTGCTTTAATATCCTCTGCGGTAGAGGCAACAAAGATGAACTCTTCCCATAGTCAGTGACAGTATGATCACAGCCCAGCGCTCCTGTTGAGAGCCGACTGAGGAGATCAACCACAACACAGTGTGTCTGTGTTCGCACAGAAAGCACACACATGCGTCCGTGAGCAGGTAACTGGTAACTGTATTACTCAGGAGGAGAGGTACTTTTTATATCCGTTATTCTCTCAAAATCACAATTAAATGATGACGTTGTACTCACCGAGAGCTTTGGGTCCTTTCTTCGTGTTATGGAAAGTGTCCGTCTGTCCTGTAATGTCCTTCCAGGTCCACATACACACGGCTTCTGGCATTTCTCAGTTCTTAAGTTTCAGCTGGATTTTCCTACCACTGCGATAAAAAAAAAAAAGTTTTTTTTTTCTTTTGAAAGCTCTCAAGTCTAAGCTGATGTTAAGCCCGGTGTTTTCATTGCTGTGGATTTGGCCAATTTACGTAAGTCACCAGCAGTTTTTGTTACAACATCAGAAGAGGGGGGAAAAAAAAAACGTTGTAGATGTGAGGAAGAAGGAAAAAAAAAAAAGTCTGATGAAAAAGTGAAGGGGAGGACGGGGAGAGCACTGTGCAACTACTGTCCTTTTTTATCTCTTATTCAATTAGCAGCCATTCACTTGAGCTGCCGTGGGATCCCTGCTGCACAGCAGTAAGTGGACTTCAGGTGCTGTTTCCACACACACACACACACACACTCACGCACGCACGCACACACAGAGCAAGAGAGGGGTATGAAAGCCTGGGCCCGCCTCCCTCTCTTCCACCTTAAAGATCAATACTGCACTGCCATATCCTCTGATGGGAGCTGCTGTAGCGAAGGTAAGAAAATCTAAGGTGAATAGACAGGCTGGGTCTGATACAGAGGAAAGAGGAAAAAGTTCAAACTGTCCTTTCATCCCGGCTCACGAGATGTTATGAATGTTGAGTACTACGTGCTTGAAAGTGGGACATCGCAGAAATGTCCTGTGTTACTGTCTCGGGTGGATCCTTATTCTAATGGTTAAGGTGGAATGAGTAATAAGAGGGAGGGAGCTGGGAGAAAAGAGACCTTTGACGTGCTGTCGATGTGCTTATTCTTCTTCCATTCCTCTCCCTCCCTCGCTGTCTCCATGTCTCCTTGACAAAGTTTTATCAAGTGGTTTTTGGACACAGCAGAAACCCTCCGGCTGAACCACACACAGAGACTCTCTTTCTCTGTCTCTTCCCTTTTCTCTCTGTGTTCCACACACACACGGGCACACGCTGACACACAAACACACACACACACACACACACACACACACTGCGTGTGGGGTGGTTGTAAGGTTAGGGCCCCGGCCCTGGCTGATGCTGAGATTGTTGGAGGAAGATAGAAAGAGAGATGGAGAGAGGAGCTGGGAGCAGTGGTGGTGGTTGGTCCCTGGGCTCTGAGGCCTGCAGGCGGTGCTGGGCAACCTCTGCTCGCCTCTCTCCTCTGTATTGATTTCTGCTGCTCCGCGCTGCTCCACTCTGCCGTGGAGGCTCCTAGCCGGCGGGGATGAGAGCTTGGTTCACCCGCTCCACCTGCTTCTCTCCTGGCTTGGATGGCCTAGCATGCCCACTCTGCGGCAGCCTTGGCTGGCCCTTGCCATCTCCCCGGGACCCCTGAATGCAGTGCTGGGGCCACAGGAGGAAGGCAGCCAGAGAGCCCATGGCGATCCACAGCTGTGTTCACCTGCTCTGGGTTCACCCGCTTCGAACCACCTCCTCGAACTGTTTCTATCCTTCTCTCCTTCCATCCTTCCACCCACTCTGCTTCTCTTTTACCTCCTCCACTGCCTCCTCCTCCTCGTCCTCCTCTTCTTCCTGCTGTACACAAACAAGCAGACACAGAGATGGAGAAAAACAAGTTAATCTTAACTTTCTGAATTTTACCCACTCTGAATGTCAATCTTTGCCTTTGATCAGCGAGGAGTCACGGGTGAGGATTCTGGCATTCTCCCTCAGTAATATGAACCTACTAACCTTAAAGAGTGCAAACTGCAGGGATTGGAGGCCTGGGAGTTAAGTGTGTCAGGCGGAGAGATACTGTCTGCCAAAGATACTCTCAGCTATTAGATTCTAATGTGCTGCACATAGCAAAATATAGCGAGAGTGGGCCCATTATAAAAACCACCACTTCATTAACGGAATGTATTAAAAATATTTACAGGTTCACATTTTCTTTTGCTCTCCCCGAGCAGCACAAGCCCGTAAAGGTCGTAAATAAGAAGGCAACGTTTCAACTATACCCTTCTCTCACTTTCCTCTGCACCATCGTCGTGTCCATGCACAGTTATGTCGATTGACAGAATGACAATGCAGTGTGTCTGAGTGGAGATATACCCCTTTTTCAGTTTTTTGAGCACGAAGCTCGTCGTCAGTCCATACAATTCACTGGCCTGCACTTTGCCATGATTTTTTTTTCACCTCGGGTGCGAACTGTGGCCAGTTTGGGCCCAAATGAGTGTAGTAATTCAACTCTGAGTCGCATTATCCTGCCGTGTTAGTCCAATATTGGCAAATTTCAGTCGGACAAGCATGTTTACATGTATCTGAAAAGTCTGGTTTTAGTCAGACGAGCACAATAATTCAATTTTTTCTAACGTCATGTAAGCGTACGGAGTGTGAAGGTATGGAAATGTTTTGGCCAGACCAGTGGTGCTCTATTGAAACTTTGTCAAAGAAAACATCTCAGCTTTTGTATCATTCTAGAATTATTCAAATGGGCTCTGCAGCTCTCTTCTTATGATAATAGCAGTTTGGGGCAGCATGGCATTTCTTTGAGGATTCATGGTCCCATTGTGTTCCTCACCAGAGAAAGAGCCATGGCCAAATTCAACCCCCACCAGCCCACATTGCAAAGCCCTGCGCCAACCACACGATCTCCAAAATGTCCTTGTCACAGGCGCCATAGAGCTCTGACAGCCCCTCTGTCCACCTCTCTCCACCCTTGTGCAGGCCTGAGAAGAAAAACAGACTAAAACCCACAGGCCAAACGCCAGGGGAATAGAGAAGTAAAGTGCAGCGGTTTAGAGATGGTGAGCTGGCAAAGCTGTGGAAGTTAGAGCTGTCTGTTAAGTAAAGAGCAAAAGGGGGTGAGAGCGGTCACGGGGGTGGGGGAGGTGGGGTTACACTGTTGGGACAAGTAAAGCAAGTTTGGGCAAGGGGGCAAGTTGAGTTAGGGGGACATGGATGGGGACCGGGGGGTGCGGTGCATGTCTCAGACACAATAATACTATTCATTGGGCTCAGACATGGGTGTTAACTCCCCTCTGACAGAGCACAATGGGACTCGGTGGCATTCAGGCAGCCTTGGTGATATTGTTAGTTCAGGCCTGTATTCTCCCTGCCGCAGGATAGAGCGCCTGCATTGTACCCCGTCCAGCAGGATGGATGGAGGGAGGTTTGAGGGGTGAAAGGCAAAGAAACAGAGAACAGTACGTTTGTCTATCTGTCACTGCTGAAGGAGAGCGGGCAGCGGGAGCAGGGGGCGGAGAAGGCGAGGGGAGGTGCAAGAGGTCGTGGTGTTGGGGGTATTTTTGCCCCATGACATTGGACTTGTTTGTTTCAGGGAAAAGAAAATGAAACATTAAAGCATTAAAATGTGTGGGTATACTCACTCAAACAGTTGTAGGTGACAAATAAAAAGTAAGGTTCACTAAAAAAAAGTGAAAATTACAACGGAATTTGTGTTGGTGTGGAAAATGTCCCTGTAATGGCAATTGGAGTTGATAAAAACCTACATGCATTGTCATTTAAAAGACATTCCCATTAGTCAAAACCCCATTTAAACATTGGATTCAACTTTTGTTTTTTTGGCCACTGGGAACAGGATATGAGATAGATTATATTAATATCCAAGCAGCGGAGCACAGAGCTAAAGAGGCCTTGAAGAGCTCAGGCGGTGCAGACAGAGTGACATTGGTGGCAAAAAGGCAGCAGGTTTGTTTGGTGATGTCGAGTGTAGATGTGTTTTGTTCTGTGCATGTGGGAAATAGTGGAGAAAGGGTAATGTAAGAAAATGATATCAGTCGAGGCTGTTGCTGTTGCTGCTGTTGTTGCTGCTGCTGGTGGTGTTGTGTGTGACTCAGATGATGTGACACTAAACAACCACAACACCTACTTTCCTGAGAAGGAGCAGAGAGGAAGAGCCACCTCCCAGAAAAAGAGAAAAAAGGGGAACGTCACATTTGTACATCCTGTACAGAAAGAAATATTTAAATGTTATGTTTTAGCTGTGGTTGATGGTGAATTCAGTTCATGACCAAAAATGTGGTTGTGATTTGTTGTTGCAACACAGCCGCGTTTTATGTGGGAACCAAACCAAACCATTTTTGCCGAGCCCTAAACAGATAACGTATCTAACCATATTATCTACCCAATAATAAATAATATACTATTCTTTAGTTAGTAAAATAGCAAAAGTAAACATGCATTAATATGCCTTTACATTCACTGCACTGTCACTATATACTGTATGTTTTTTTAGGGATAGGTCGATATCACTTTCTCGTTTCCAATGCAAACCTCGAGTATCTGTACTGAAATCAATCTGATGCAGTCATTATACAACCAGCTGTTAACATCACATTTACCATCGAGCCATTACAAGCAATTTCAAAGACATAATTCAAAAAAGACAACGATTGTGCTCCCATAAAGAAGAAGAAATACACAGCTCACAACATCACTCACCAATAACATTTTTTACACAGGATTTATACACTAGGATTTTTGGATTGTATCTGATTTTATGTTTTCATATTTCCGATATTGGATCCAGTGATTTTGACCAATACCAATCTGATACCTGTAAGTATTGCATGGGCTCAGCTCCGAGCGGATGCCTGTTGTTGATGTCGTGTTTTCTTCTGCTGCTATAATTCTTGCACTTATAGACACTACCTTTAGAGAAATGGCTTATCATTATATTTAAAGCTGTTACTACAGGCTCTTAATGAGAGATTGAAGACAAAAAGCATGTTTAGTGATTTATGGGGAGCTTTTAGAAATTCTTAACATGGTAAAATGTGAAAATGTGTCGCTCCTCTTTATTTTAAGTCAGGTCAGAATCACAGTCTGTACAAATGTATCTTACTCATTGTAATGACTCTATAATGTTCTATGATGTTGCATCACAAACATCTCATTTAAGTGTTTGTTCATGACGACGTTGCAGAGGATTGCAGAACTCCAGCCGGTCTCATGCATATGATACTAGTAGTATCACTGCTCCCATATCACTCATTTCATGAACAGTACTTTGTTTGTTTCCCCCTCTGGTAAACTCTGACTAACCGTTCCCATAGCAACCTGCGTACAATGTCCCTGTGTGAGTGTGGATGAGTGAAAGAGAGGACATGCGAGGTTTAGCTTCAGACTTCATGATATTATTACAACACGTGTGCCCCTCTGTGTGTGTCAGAAATATGAAGCCGCATTAATATATTGTACTTGAAAACTAGGGTCTTAAATAAATAAATAAAATGAACATAATAAGAGCTATAAAAGGCAAACACTGAGCAATCAAGGAGGGAAAACTCAAAGAGATAAAGGGAACACAAACAGGAGCACAAGCAGCAACAAAATAAAGTAAACTGACACAAATGAACCCACATAGACACTCGGAAGCACAGAGACTAAATACACTAGACACGGGTGAACCACATAAGAGCAGGGCAGGCAATCAGGACAGGAAGGTACATACAAGAAATATTACAAAAATAAAAAAGGAAACCAGGAACAGAACAACAAAAACGCATAAAGGTTAAAGAAGACACAGTGACAAAAACCCAAATGGAATATTTTCCAACAAAACGCACCTGGAGTAATCCAGGGGTCATGACATGAACCAGTTAATACAACTACATTCTGTGATGTCCAGAGGGGAGAAAAGTTGTAATGCATGCATTTTGGTGTTTTTTGTTATTGTTGATGCCTCTGTTTGGTTTCATCAGCAGAAACACTGTAACATTCACACTAGAGCCCTAGCTGTGCATGAATTGTGACCTCACCGACTTAGTGGAAACAAAACAAGTTTGTGGAAGTTGGAAGAAGAAAAACAACAACAACAACAACAAAGCCCTCACTGACGATGTTACAGTGGTTACTATTTGGCACAGTTTTGTCTCGAGTCTTAAAAAGGCAGGATTGCTACAAACATGAACGCAAACATGCTATTGGCTGAAGGAATGTGCATCAAATCATTGCACCAAAAATTTGGCATAGCATAGAAATTAACTAGCTCACTTGATAAAATGCATTCCAGGGAAAAAAGCCCCCAATTTAAATAGCTTTCAATTACTTGCTTGGCGACACAAGATCTAAACATAGTTATACTGAGAAACCCAGAGAAGGGAGCTTGTAGGCTTAATCAGCATTGTGTGAGCTCATGTGACAGTAGTCATTATTTATAGATAAAAGTCTCTCTCTCACACTTAACTGTGTGTTTTTAGACTTTCTAACACACACATGCAGCCCTATTCCCAGTCATCTGCATTCAGTCTGGACTCAAACTGACCTCCTGAGGACCTCCTGTAAGGAAAGGGCCAGCGGTGTGATGCTGGGTTGTCAGGCAGGCAGGGGCAGCGCAGGGGCACCGATCTGGTCATGGAGCTAATGGTGTTCAGGGGGTGGCTGAGGTAGTGAGGGTACTGCCCTTTGTTCCCGGTTGGCGGATTACACTGGTCAACCACACAGACAATATAACCCCCTCCTGAGTTGGGAGGACCAACCTGCTCCCTACCAATGATAGGGGCGGTCAACTGATCACAAACTTAATTAGGGACAGAGGGAAGTAAGAGAGGTAGAGGAAAGGGGTGATGTAAAAGACATAGAGAGAAGCTTAGGGGAGGTAAAAGAATAAAAAAGAAAGAGGAGGAAAAAGAGCTGTGCAAGGAGCAGAGGGATACGCTAAAATAAGAAGAGGCATGGGGTTCTAAAGAGAGCAATGGGAAGCAGAGGAGGGGTGAAGAGAGACGGCTTCTCCAGCACAGGATTAGGAGAGAAAAGATGAAAGGATCAGGTCTGACAGAGAACAAGAAAAAGGCCAGGAGAGATGGCCAGAGGAGGGAGACCTGCGACTTTAACTGCAAGCAAGGAAATCAAGTGAGAGGGAGAGAGGAAAGAAGAAGGGAGGCTCAGGTGTCCATGACCTCGAGGCACTAGTGGAGGAGTCACTCTGATTTCTTCTTTTTTTTTTCTCCCTTTCATAACAACATGAAAATTCTGTTCTAGCTCCCGTCATTTATGCCACAGCACACGCACCTATTCAAATCCAATGACAAATGCTGGGGATAATTCTATTACTGAGGATATTTAGGGGACAGTTAGCGGGTAGCATAGCTCGGGCAGACAGATACGGCTCTGCAACACTTAACAACAGGGATTTGGCAGCACTCTTGATTGAACATGCCAAATCCCATTTGTCGGAGGGCTGTGCACGTTTGTATCGACACTCTGTAACCTTGTGACTCCGTAAAAGGAGACCTCAGTGTGTGTGTGTTGTCTTGCCAGCAGGGACAGGCGGGTGGGTGGGTGGCACGGTGCAGATGAATAGGTGTGAAGGTATAAGCGCCCCTCCTCTCGACTGTACGTCCCCCTCTATCTGTTTATCCCTCCATCTTTACATCGCCGTCCACTGTGATGGCCTCTCTCCCCAAAAAAAAAGGGTTGACAAAAAAGAGATATAGAGAGGCTTTGTCACACACTCTTTTTCCTTGCTCCCCCATCCCCCCCACCCCCCATTCCTTCCATCCCCTATGGTAGAGCTGCCAGACTGGAGCGCTCAGCAGCTCTCCGAACGTTATTGATCCTGAGAGCAAGCCGGCCGGGGAGTTGTGTCTCTCCCTTTCTCTCTCTCTATCTATCTCTCTCCTCCCTACATCATACCCCCCAACCCCCCAACACAGCCCACAACTTTTTTTTGCTCCCAACCACCAATCCTCCCCTCCCTTCATTCCTTCCCTGCCTCTACTTCATTTGTCAAGGTTAAAGAACTCTTATAAAAAAGGGAAGAGGGGGTCGCCTGGATGTTATCTGACTTCATGAAAGAAATCCCCTCAGGCTGCTTCACTGGAGGAGGAGGCTACTATCCAGACCCAACTCTCTCTCTCTCACACACACACACACACACACACACTTGCGCACATTCATGGTAGTGGCAACAAGCAGCAGCCCACTCACAGCCAATCAGAAATAGAACATAGCACGTCCGCTTTGGTACAGAGCAGCGGCACAAATGGAATAGAAATGAGGAGGATGGATTCAGGAACCAGGCGAGGGGAAATTAGAGGATTAGTCACTGCGTGTTACCCAACAAGACTGAACACGGGTTACTAATGCTTTACTGATCAATTATACAGTACAACTTATACCTTTGGGTGGTCAGGTAAACTGGTGTTCTTTACCAGAAGGTCAGAAGACAAAAGTAGCGTCAAGGAGGACGAGCATTAGCATCACACTAGATTCAAGTCTCGACAGGTCAGGTGTCTCGGTAAGCAATGATTAGCATGAAGGGAATTAATTTCGTAAAAAGAATAAGAATACACACACAGTACACAGATAAAATAATCATTTAAATAAGAAAGTAATCCGTTAGTTAAAGCTGAAAAAGCTTCATTCTGCAGCCTCTCAGTACGAAGCCACAAATACCCGGGAGCTGCGGAGATGACTGAAGTTGCTGCAGTCTCACTGAATGAATGAATGAATTCACTGAATCTAAACAAATATCCCTCACATTTCCTTCACATGGGGTAAGAAGAAGAAAAATAAAACTAGCCCTGCCCGGTGCATCATCTCCTTCACCACTGGTTCTGGAGCTTCGTCTGTATGATGGGAGGTTCAAAGCTTCAGAGTCGACAACAAACCAGTTTGACCCACTTCTTTGGCTCAAGTATCAAAAGACTCGGTGAGGACGTTCACTGCATTCTAAACAAGTTGAGATATTTTCATTTTCGTGAGAAAAACGGGGGCACAGCACAACGGATGCACGTCGAAACCGTGTCCGATGCCCTTAGAGATAAAGAGATAAATGATGAATTACGTAAAGACAAAAAGCAACTGAATCTTACTCCTGCTGCGTCTTCACAAATGTCAACAAACAGAGACCGCGAAATTTGTCTGGAAAGAGATGTACTTACATATAAGTAACCTATAATTCAGTAGTTACAATGAATGCAATTCCTAGTAAAAGTAAAGTTACTTTGCACAAAACCACCAGACCCGCAATTCTAACACGTCATAATCCACCCAGAGAGATGATCTACTGTAGTTCCTGCAATTCCAAGCTTTAAGAGAGTGTAGCAGCTACTGTCCCTGTTTGTAAAAGGACTGGAAATGGCTCTGCATGTGGAGTACAGCCTGTTTTCCATTGTTACTGCTTCCATTCTCCCCTATAAAGGCCTGCCTCTACTCCAGGCTACATCAGGCTGGCAAATCCACACGGCGGCACATTACAGAGCCACACTCTCCCCTCCCTTTGTGCTCAGTAATTGCCACAATGCATCTTCTCATCCAGCTAATTAAGTGAGTCTTTCCCATTGTCTCCCAATACTATTACCCCTTCACACAGTCAGAGAGACACACACACACACACACACACAGAGGGAGAAAACATGGAGATGGAGGGAGCAAAGAGGTGGATGAAATACAAAGGCAGGAGTCCAAACAGAGTGAGGATGGATGATAAAGGCATGTGTCTGTGTCCTGTAGTAAAAGCTTTCTGTTGTCTGTTTTTAGAGGTTGTAAACAACACATTTCAGCTTTGGCATGGTATTTTTTTTTAGCAATCAAATGTAATAAACTACTTTGAAAAAAAGATCTTTTAATGGGAGTTTTAATGGGCCCAGAAAAACTTCACACGGATTCGATGCCAATATAAGCTACATATGTAGCTTACAACTAACGTTTCATCATTAACCATCATCAGTATTAGTGTTGCGCGATCGCAGGCGCTGTGTGTGATGCAACTGTGTCGACATTATCATGTCATCATTTCTGCTTAACTTCACTGTCTTTAAACACGTGAAAGACATGGGATGAAGCATGATATGTGACGTCACCACTGGACTTCAGTGACATCAAAAGTAATCTTGTTTTCAGCGGTTTATTATTATTCTTCATTATGTATGAAACTGTATGTTATTTTTAAGGGAGAAATGTGGCATTTCTATTCTGATGACAACAACTAAATGTTCTCTTTGTATTCATTTAGTCGTTTGTGTAGCGTAAATCCAACTATAATACAGAATAAGATTGATTCTTTTAACTGACAGAAAGTAAACCCTGGGCAGGGTGTTTGAACTAAAAGAGCGTTAAAAAAAAACAATTGAAATATGAATAATTTAGCTGCAGAGACTCAGCTTCAGCCCGATCTATCACGCAGCTTCACAGAAACCTGATTCTGACTCAAAGTAAATTCCACTCTTATGTACAGTAAAGTATAATATCCTGCACCACGCCGGGCGACATTGTCTCCAAATGTCACGACTTCACTGTACATCTGTGCACAATAATGAGCAAAAAGGGAGGAAAGCGAGAACATTGGAAACAGGTGTTTTTGTTTCCCCCTCGCTCCTTTTTTTCCATTCTCATTACTCAGGCCCTTTGTGGGGCTAACTGAGGAGGTTGGACTGAATTATTGGGCGACAGAGACCAACGGACTCATCTAAATTCCACGTCTCTTCAGAGTTGCTAAGAGCCCACTCTCCCCACCACCACCACCACCACAAAGAACACACATACAGACACACAGTGTGTGCTAGAGGTCGACCAATATGGCCTCTTCATGGCCTGATATTCAGAAATCGCGTCAGCTGATCGCCGATATAGTTTTTGTGATAAAATGACTTAAATCACCATTTACTGATTTACACTTATGATCTATATCACCAATCTGTCTGCACGGCCTATACTAAATATTAAATCCACCTGACTTATTTGACGAGACCATCTTTTCCTACTCTGCACATGCTCGTCATCACTTGCTGACCTCTCAAACTCTCACAAACCAAACCCCAAGATCTTCCCTGAACCCCTCCCTCAACCTATACCGCATCAAGCCCCCACACCCCCATCCTTCCCTCGCTCAAGTTCCTGTCAAGGCCTTGACAGACAGACAGACAAGTAGGTTGACATCATGGTACAGAGAGACTGAGAGAGAGAGGGGGCTGCATGTCTGTCTGCCCCCAGTATACCCACACAATGCAGCAGGGCATCTGGCACTGGGGAGGGAGGTGTGTGTGCGTGTGTGTGTGTGTGTGTACATTCGTGCGTGGGACGGACTCTGTCAGGACAAAGCGTTTTACACCCCCTCCACACACACACACACACCTCCACCCACTCAGAATATGATTATAGTTTGTAAATGGTGGCAGAGATGTAAATGTGTGAGGAGAAGAAAGAGACTGAGATGAGGGAGTCAGTGTGTGTGTGTGTGTGTGTGAGAGCGAGAGAGAGACATAGTTGTATTATGTACATACAGTGAAGTTATACATAATATTTTCAGGGATTTGAAAAGTAACTGATATTTATAAAAAAAGTAGCATGAAAATAAGGCGAGAAATATTCAGAAATCACTTAAATTCTTCCTCTAAATGTATTTAGTTTTTCTGCAAACGGTTTGTAACTCAGATTATTTTGGGTAATTTGTGTAAAAGAAAAATATAAATTGTTTTGCATATAGTATATAGATTAAATGAGAATCTTGTCTTTAATATCAGTGTGCATGTTACATTACAGACAGACTTACAATATGTGGGTGCTCATGAAAACAGCTGATTATAAGGCTGGGGAATAATTCAACGACATTACATGTTGTCTTCAATATCAGTATAACACAGGTTCAGTATAATGTTTGCACTAACACTGACATTTATCGTGATAATTATTGATATTGGCGGTTTTGAATAACGCTTTTAGTCTAACAGTAATTATCAATTATCAACCAAGCGCTCCATTTTGTTTTTATTGTTTTACAAAGTGGGCACAAGGCAGGTGTAGTGTAGTGTAGTGGTGTGTGTGTGTGTGTGTGTGTGTGTGTTTGGGCATGTCAATAGCCGCTTGTTAATTTGCAGGACCCAAGACGAAAACAATGGTGCCAATGGGACAGAAATCAGTGTCATAATTGTCTCTCCCTCTCTCTCTGTCTCTCTGTCTCTCTGTGTGCCGCGGCCCCCACCTCTGTCTCCGTCTCTGTCTCCGTCTGGGAGGCTGTCTACTCGTTGTGTGTACACAAGTGTGTGTCTGTCTGTGTGCATACATAAAATAAATGAGCTGTGCGTATGCATTGTGCAAGTCCACATGCCCAGTGTATATATTAGAGATGTGACTTGACCCGAGCACACTGAAGCAGGGTCTCTGCGTCGCACTGGGCGTGGGAAAAAGGGGAGACCTCTTTTCACAGCTGCTCTGGCCGTTGCATTGAACCAATGGAGGCCCCCACCATCACCCCCACCACCAGCCCCAACCTGCCTCCGCAGCTAATGCCCCCCCCCCTCCCTCCTCCTCCTCTCCCATTCACTCCGCAGCCTGCTGGCTTTCAGCAGAACCCCCTTCCCTCCCTCCCTCCCTCCCTCTCATCACCCGGCTGCACCCCGCCATCACTGCCACCACCAACCTTTAATAGAGCCACCTCGCCATTCAGCCCGTTTGCACTGAGATGCCTGAGGCCTCTTGTGCTTTGAGGAGGCGAAGAAAAACAACACAGCTTACTGACTAATGAAAAGAAGCAACTCATGTCAATGCAAATTAATTAGCCAACAAAGCATATTTGCTTATGCAATGACAGATGCAAATGTCATGACTTTAGTCTGCTTTTTAAAACGCTTTATACTCATTTCTAGTTTTTCTCACTTTCACTCTCTCCTCTGCCATCCCCTCTGCAGATAGGCTTTAATTTATGTTAACATACGCCGCCACTCTACACTCACTGCCTACCCCCCTCCCTCCGCACACACACACACACACATATATTCAACCCCTTTCACAACCTCCCTCCATCCAGTGTATTCATTTGAAGAGATTTATTTCCAACCAAGCTGCATAATGCAGCAGGTTTACTTTAAATCAACTTTTAAGAACAGCCAAGCTGTGTCGTTTATGCATACGAATTTGGAAAAGACTGTTGAATTTGTGACAGCAAACAGGAGGCTGATTGCTAACGTTCAGAAGCCACGGGGTGGGGGTGGGGGGGCAGTGGGTGTTTGGTGTTGCTATTAAAGATAACCCATTACTGATAAACCTCACAATCGGCCTGTTTAAACACACCGCGCAGGCTTCATTTGTTCCAGATACTTCCGCTAATCAGACAGAATAACCAAAGCGAAGGCTGGCTCAAGGGGTGGAATCATAAAACACACTCCCACATGCAATTTAGTGGGAACTTTAAAAAGGTCACGTAATGTGCAGAATAACTCTGAGAGATTCTCAGGAGCACTTCCATCGTGCTGTCTGGCTACCCCGCTGATACACCAAGCGTGTTGAGGAAATGTTGAGAAGCAGCGAGGGGGCAGCGGGAGGGAGGGAGGGAGGGAGGGAGAGAGTAGCGAGGTTGTAGCCGAGAACCTGAAAGGACTCCATCTCCCTTGGCCAACATGCCATGACGGTGTGGAGCAGCAGCCTGAATTGGTTTCTCTGGGGTGGCGGAGCTGGAGAGGTGATGGCAAGATGAGCCCGTACGGGGATAGAAAAGGGTGAAGGGGGGGGGAGGAGAGAGGGGGGGTGTGGAGGCAGCAGATATGCTACACTGAGGTATGTGTGTTTTTGATAAAGAGAAAGAGTGAGAGATGGCAGACAGGATGTGGAGTTGCCGTATGAGCGGATTAGTGTGTGTCCCTCTCCACAAGTGTTTCCATATACATGAGAGCCGCTCGGCGGTTCAAGCAACACTGCGGTGTGTGAATTCACACATCCTCCGCCTCCCTATAGGAGCGACTGTAACAAGTGCATATTCTCTATACTGGTGCTGTGAAACGTGAAATGTTGCTATAGGATGTGAAGAGTGTCATTTCTGGATTGATGTGTCTCCGAGTCAAATTTAGCCTGTAGCTATGCCTCAACTTCCAAAGCCCAAGTCTAACCAATGCTTGTTTGCATCGATTTATCTAGTTTGTGGATATGATATTGACTAAGTGGACCGGCAGCCCTCATCGAGTTGAAGCAGAGTGAAAGAGGTTTAAGCGGTGGTTCAACGCTATGGAGGAGGATAGCCACAGGCTGTGAAATCCCCTATGATCTTCCCTTGTCTGATTCTCAAACGCAAACTCCTCTCTGGGGGGGAGGAGGCATGCTCGCATAGAACTAGGCCAATGTCACAGAACACTCATCTAACCCTGGAGGGAAATTACCCAAAAAAAAAAAAATCACTTCTTCTGTTTCTCCTACATAATGGACCTCAATCTCTGCGGATGGGGCCTCATCTTCCTCTCCTCCACTTCCCAACGCCGCCTCCATCACTCCGTCTACTTTGTTCTCCGCAGGAGGTTGAACATGCACAAGCTGAGCGGCATTCTCGGCCCCGATGGCCTTCAACAGGATAGCGAAATGCAATCTTTAGTCATGTCACTCAGCACAGGGAGGACGAATGAGAGCGTCACGCCACTTCTGGTTTCAGCCCTCGATCATCTTTGACATTATGCTCCGGCATTTAAATAAAAACAAAAAAAACAAAGCAAAGGTTTTGCCAGCAGGTTAACGGCGTGTCTGTGCTGCTCTGTTTATATGCAGTGCATGGTGCAGTGATAAACTAGCAGGTTTCTAATTGAGGAAATATCTGTTTCAATCCACCAATGCATAGTCGGTGTTTGAGTGCATGTGTTGTGTCAGAGAACTGCAGAAAAATATCAGAGGTACTGAGATGTATAGTGAGGAAAAAAAGAGAAAGCAGCTGAAACAAATAACCAGAGCAGACAAGGACACAGAAAGTCCATCCGTCCTGGGAGAAGGATCCCTCCTCTGTGGCTCTTCCTGAGGTTTCTTCAATATTTCCTTCCCCGTAGAAGGGTTTTTGTGTTTTTCCTCACTCGATGTGAAGGTCTAAGGATAGAGGGTTTCACCTGCTGTACAGACTGTAATGCTCTTTCAGGCGAATGGTGCTATATAAATAGGACTTAAATTTGACTTAACAAGAGGGCAGCGGACGAGTAAAGAACATGAAAGTTTGAAATGAACCAATCCGTACCTTTCCAGTGGTCTAGGTCATAAAGGGCGGAGCTACATACACTCGCTACACTGCGTCGTGCTGGTGTGACGTCACGTTATTTAACGTAGCCAACGCAGCCATCACCATCTGACCCACACACCCTGTGGTGGTAACGCAAGCTGGATCAGACAAATGAGGTGTACAGTATACTGCAAATGAATGCACCTTGCCAACACACATCTGGACCAAACCCCCGCACACATTTATCCCACAAGCGAAATAAAATATAGATTACAGAAAGTGGCCGACGTGCATTTTAGCTGCCAAAACAGGAAAAATCTATGAGGTGATATCTATCATAAAGCAGGAGGTGAGGAAAAGAGGGATAAAGAAAACTCTTCTGTGACTCAGTCCTCAACAATAACAGGTCTGTGTATTCATGCGCATTTTTTAACCGCATTTATCGATCGTAATCACAGCAGTTTGACTGACAGAGGAGGAATTACTGTTAAAATCTCACCTGTAGCTTTGAAGCAATGAAGTCTGTTCACAGCACAGTGGGTGTGTTTGGTTGAGGAGGACCTGTTGCCCTGCAGGTTTCACACAAAGGTCGCCTTCACTTGGGATGTGTGCATGTGTTTTGTGTGCGACTGCTCTTCTTGCCTGCACTGCACACAACTCCTGCAAAAAGAGAAAGCAGTCAGTTAAGAGACGGTTCATTCCCATAACAGGTGACGACCTGATTTACTTTTAAAACACACGCTGTCCTTGAGCACAAATTCATTTCACATCATTGAAATCTAGTATCATAAGAAAAAAATAATTTTTTCTCTGTTGATACAAAAACAGTGTTTACTGTTAAAAAAAAAAAATAAGATTTGTATTATAATAGTACAATAGTTAACACTTAATATAGCATCAAAAGGAAACATCTCTTTGGTTTCACTCCACTGAACGATGCAAAAATAATAATAATAAATGCTCTAAAATGAGAAACAGCAGCAGAATATACTTAGATCGATATAGAAAGTTTCCAACCGTAAATACATTAAATGCCAGTCTTCATCACACACACACACATTTACAAACAGACTGGACAACGTGTACACAAAATATACGGAGAATACATCCACTGAAAACCGGCATCCTTTTTTTTTAGGGTTTTACAGCCTGCATGTCGGCCTTTCTTCCCCCCACCCCCCTTTCCCCTGCATGGGTCAGAGGCTGTTGCTAGGCTACCAAACCCAGAATTGTTAAGTTCAGAAAAGAAGAAAGAAAAGTCTATATGCAGTAGGCCATCGCAATTCAAGGTGAATTAGAAAAGAGAACTGATAATAATTGAAAATGGATTTCAGAGGTACATGGAGACAACGACTGTGGGTTATGAAAGACGTCGCACTTGGAAAACATGCGATAATGACGCTATCACCAATAATATGTGTAATGTGAACGCGGCTTAAACTTTGAAAACAGTTTTCACTTATAACGGCTATATAAAATAATGCTGACAAAGAGAAATCCCAGTATTTCCACTCCTTTGGGTGCAAAAATCGTCATTTTCTTAACATAGATGGGATTTACAGACGCAGATAAAAACAAATCACAAGCTGTGATCTTGAGCACAGTCCTGAGGTTGTTTTAAAAAAACAAAAAAAAACACTGTGATGCTCCACTGTAAAAAAAAACCTATTCTGTAATCAACAGTATCCTGTCATGTTTATGGTCTGTAGGGGGAAAAAAATGAGGCACTAAGGATGGCCGTAACAACGTGCTGAAGCACACACACGTTAACACATGTACAAATGCCCAATTGCATGTGCACACACACACACACACACACAAGTGCTATCTAATCCTGAGGCCGAGTGTGACACAAACAAGATAACGTCGATTGGATGGTGGCTTCGGAAATTGCAGCCTATGGTTGTCACGCTAAAACACCGGCCCTGTTACTTACAGTATAGAGGACAGTGTGTATAGGGTACAGGTGCCGTATTTAAACATCTTTGTCAACAGGTAACAGTCACCTATATTCCACATTCAGAGCAGAGCTATGGAGGATATCAGCCATACAGTGCAGAGGAAGCGAGCGAAAGAAGAAAACAAGAGACACACACAGAGAGAGAGAGAGGTAGCATGACATATCTGTGTTTTGGCACAAAAGACCACAGACATGACAGGTTTGAACCAAATGCACAAACACCTGCTCTCCTGTTGTCTCAGCTCATGTTCCACGACATATCCCCAACCCTCGTGTATTTTATTTCATTGCTCGTTAAATGCCGTAAAAAGATGCAGCGTGGAATCGCTGTCTCGTCTGCTTCACTCGTGCATTTCTGTTACCTTAGACTTAACAAAATATATAACATTAGTCTTTTAATGCAGGAATATTGCTTATTATATCTTTAATTGTTCTAGCCTGTAGAATATATGTAAAGGTCAAATTGGTGGAGGGAAAACAAATCAGTGTGGAAGACAATGGAGAGTGTCAAGCAGCCTTACATGGCAGGTGCTGGGAGGCTAGACCTAGACCAGGCTAGACTGGGCTCCATCTGGTGTTGAGGGCCTCCTCCTGATGGTGGAGAGGGCCCAGACAGACACATATTAATGTGGGAACACCGACGTCTAGCCTCCCTCTCAGTCACTCGCCAGACTGCATTTCAATCTCAAAGGGCTCTCTTGCCATATCCTCCATTTATTACCCCCACAGCAATGCATTCACTTCTGCTGCAGCAGAGGGGGAAAAGATGGGTGCATGGTGGTGGTGGTGGTGGTGGAATTGGTATTTGTCCACATGGTGTTGAATCTTACGAGGATTTGCAGTAATACAAATGCTGTGGCTTCATACTGGGGATGTTTATTTGCGATAATATTAAAATGTAGTTGTAAAATTTTTAATGGCTGCCGTTTATGACGTGCTAAATAAAATGCACGATAGGATATTCCAATGGTAATAATAATAATAATAATGCGCTTTAAGCTTGCATATTTAAATATATTGTCTCATTGGGACGTTACACGCTTTTCTCTTTTATGGCACATTAAAATTGAAACATCTTGGTCCTGCAGTGTTTTGCTAATGAAGGCATTCATTTGCATGATGCTCTGCTAAACTACTAACTGCACAGTTCATACTAATAGCCCGAAAGATTAATACGGTCATAATTACAACTGCATACAACTGAGGTTTATAGTCCAATATTTCTTCTGTACACACACACATATACAGCGATATAGCAGCCTGATGTGAGAGCAGACATATTCCCTTGCTCTGTCCACACAAGCTCCTTCTCCATCCTCCTATACTGGTCTGTGACGCAGTAAGCATGAGGCCTACGAGCAGCAGCAGCAGCAGCAGCAGCACATCTGTGCCGTTCATTACACACTCCTCTGTGCACGACACAGAGCACAATAGCATTAGCAGCTAACTCACAACCGGCTTGTTTAAAATTCACCAGGCTCCACAGCAGAGTGGTTCACCCTATCACTCCAGGAGAGCAGACAGACAGGAGCTCCTCTCTGACTCTGAGGATGGAGCAGGAAAGAGCAGATGATGATGAGCAGCCCAAACAGCATGATAAAACAGGGCCCCGGAACAAGAAAAATATCTCTGGACGACCCAGCTGACCCGTCCTTATTACCGCCTTCCAAAAATCTGCTTAGCATATCCACACACCACCAACAGGCATATACTCATCGGTGATATATGTGTGTGTGCTCGCTGACAATGGCAGCATGAGTTAAGTTGCAGCAGCCACGTTTACTGCATACAGCCATTCAGTACGCGGCAATAAAGGAAATAATCTGTGATAATCTGTCGTTCTCTATTTCTCTGAGTCGCCATCTCTTTCTGCCAGGCCTGAAGCTGAACATGCAAATACATAATACAGCCAGCTTTAATAAAAACAGGGTGGAACAACACCTAATGGCACAGAGAGGTGATGTAAAACTAGATGTGTCTGCAGCTAGAGGAACATGTTGGGACTTACTGTAACATTCTGTCTCATTTGTTTTAGATATAAGGGAAAGCTTTGTTTTGTCTTTATGTTCCGTGTAGACCCCAGAAAGTGTATAGCGCCACATTAGCTCATGGTGACCCTACTTAACAAAAAACAAAAAAAGAAATACAGGTATATAAGACAATCACCAAGTGACCGCAGTATTGTCTCAGTACCAATGTCTGATTAACTTGGACAGTCTCATCGTTCTTGTGCAGTATCAGATCAGCAGTACAGTGTGGTCAAGCGACATTAAAGCATCTCCAAAGTGGAAACAAACTAATTGTGCCACGGTATCTAAAACTTTGTTTTAAAGCAGCACACGTCTGCTAAGGAGCATCCGCTTGCAAATGGATATAAGTCTTAAAGCTACTACATACAGTACACATAGACCAACAGCAATGGGGGTACTGTTGGAACACGTGACTCCCTGGAATCGTCCAATCAGGTGCCTCCCCTCAGCTACACACCGTGTTCATCTCAGCTCCTCATTATCAGCCTCCGACATCAACTACACGTTCACTACAAAAGCGTGTGAAACATGCTCAGCTTCAGTCCTGTCACCAAAAACACACCGTTACTGATCCATGATGAGCAACAGCTCTTCGTCGTCATCATCATCATCACCACTCTATGGATGGAGCCTGTCTCTGACTGGCTGTCACTCCTCGCATCACCCGTGGAAACAAATGTATCACGCATGAATCCGCGTGTTTTCCACTCGCTCCTCTCCTCCGCTCTTCTTGCACACGTCCAGGGAAGCGGGCGCTGCGTTCGGCGGTGCGGTGCACGGACTCTGCCGCGGGCGGGCTTCCAGTCCTCCGTGTGCAGGCTGCATCCCTCCCTCCCTCCATCCCTCCATAGCGCTCCATTCATCCACCAGCATGCAGCAGCCGCGCCGTCGGTCCCGGCAGCGGCTCACTCATTCCGCCGTGATGATTGCAGAATTAGTTTATACATTCGGTTCTCTAGCTTTATGATATTGCATAAACTCATACAGCTAGATAACCAAAGAGAAAAACTAACCCACGTCTCTTAAAGGGGCCGCCGCCGCTGGAGCTGCGTGTGTTGTGGTCACATGGAGCCATTGCATTCCGCCTGCCTGCATGCTCACCTCTCTCTCTCTCTCTCTCTCTCTCTCTCTCTCTCTCTCTCTCTAAAATATAAACGCGCGCATGCACACACCACGTCATATTCTAGGTAAATATCCAGTTGTTGTTTTTTGCCCATTACGCAGTAGGTTACAGTTAAACCCGTGCCATTATTCCGCTTTGGAATAACCTACAACTGTATGGACAATGATGTAAAGGCGCAAAATGACCAAACATAGCTTGACATCAGCATGATGTCATCACATAAACAGCAGCACTGGGCTACAAAACGTCTTGTTTTCAATAAAAACGAATGGACAAGAAACTGATCCAAGGCATCAAATTAATTTAAAGAGCATTCATTCTTGGCCAGTGTCTAGGAAAGGTCCTTGGTATTATTTGAATTCACTTTTAATGTCGTGCCTGATATATATGTATGTTATACGTTATAATAGGAGGAGGTATATATGGTAAACTTGCCATATAAGTCCTGACCTGACAGTAACAAACTTCACTAGTTGTGTGGTATCAACTGGGTATCGAACTTCCTCTATATCACCTTATATCGAAAAGTTGCTGTCACTCAATACCAACTTTTAGCAGCTCTGACTGTTTGACTGAGATCTAACACTGCTGTCTAAAAGTCTGCAACAAAACAACTGAAACTAAACCTGTGATGTCATTTCTTTAAATTAAATGGATATTAATATGGTCCAAACATCTGCAGGAGGACGTCCACACATCCACGTGTCACCCACGACGACAGGACAATAACGTACACCTCTAATGACATTAATGTAGCCAACATTCCCTGGATGATATAATGACCTATATATAAACAATATGTATCATGAGTCACGAGGTGAGATGTAATGGCAGGCTCCACCCAGTGTTTCCTCACAGCAGCTCACCAACAAGCAGCTCACTGTTGTTTTAAATGCCAGCGTACATCGACCCATTTCAAAGCACACACCACTATTTCCGTGTTGTTGGCTGAGTTAATCCACGAGATGTTTGAAAGCATGACAAACTACCTGAGGCCTGCACACAGCAGCACAGTACAGAAGGGCTAAATGTCAACGACATGATCTAGTATAGTGGAGCAGCTCCAGCCTCACTGCATGTATATACTTTGGATTAGTTGGTGACAGGCTGTGACAAGTTGAAGTCCAGGACAAAATAGGACTCTGGAGGTAATAAATCACAGCACATGCAGTCCTTTGAGTTCACCAAAGACTGCTGCATATACAGCATTGTGTAAAGACAGCAATAATGTTTTGAAATCAACAATTTAATATAGAATGCGCTCAGAATCTGGCTCAGGATCCCAAATGCTAGTCATATATTCGTGACTTTTCCACTTTTCATGCTGTATTGATTAATTTAGTGGATCAATTAAGGGATTAAAAAAACAAAAACCTAATCATAATCGTCTGACGACATACAAATACAAATAATAATGAACTGAAATGAATCGTAAAAATGCAATAAAAGACTACGATAAAAGTGTGGATGAAATACTGCAATTTGACATCTTAGATTACATTATAGGTACAGAAGGGCAGATTAAGTGCGTAAACCTTTAAATGTGACTCAAAAAACACATATACTCCATATTAAGTGTAACTGTACTTCCATAGTAAACAAAATTAAATGTTTTTTTTTTTTAAATATCCAGCAGGATAAGTGAATCTTGTAGTCTGAGTCAGAATAAGAGCCTCTGTCCTCGGCTCTCTCCAGTCGTCATACTCCTTGCATTCAACCACAAGCTAAATCCGGCACATTGGAGCACAAAGCCCATTATTACGCGCAGCATTATCGATGCATGTGAGTGAATCCACGAAGAAATAAAGCGAGCACAATGTCCACTGTGTGGTCTCACTAAAAAAAAAAACCGACTGCAGCAAAGTCGGAGGAAGAGATGAAAATGTAAGGAGGAAAAAAAAAGCTGAGGAGTCACATGAAAGGCTGCGCGGAGGGGTCACACTGCCGGGGGGACACGCGGGATGAGGTGTGAGCACGTGTGTGGGAGCATCGGTGGGGTCGACATATAACGGACACGCAGAAAAAACACAATTTAGAGACCTGATAAAGACTGGAGGAGGAAATCACTGCAGTGACTTCACAATACAGACCATTAAAAACTTTCGACTGATGCATTATCACAAAAAATCTGCATGGTTTAATCCAAAAAATCTGCATGGTTTAATCCAAAAAATGCACTCACTCACTCCACTGAGTCTCCGGGTCATTCAACAAGGTGAGGGATCAGTTCATCCCTCACGTGATCCTCCTAGAATCCACTAAAAAACATCCAACAATAATATTATAACAGAATATTGTGCAGCACGTGACTGACTACAGGTCACACATCACAGTGTTGTTGACAGTAAACAATCAGCCACACCCAACAAAGACAGCAAGTTTGTTGACAAATAACAAAGCCTGCAGCTCAGTGATCTCAGCATTACATTCAATTTATTCTGAAAAAACATAAATCTGGTGTGTTTTTTTTACGTTAAATATAATAGTTTACTCTTATTATTTCGTAATCGTGTGTTTACTCCATTATAGGATAGTAAATGTATGAAATGGAAACAGATCTTTAGGATGCATTGTGTTTTAATTACAAACGTGTGTGTGTGTGTGTGTGTGTGGGGGATAATTATCGGCATGTCTGATGACTAAAATTAAAATAATTACATAAATAAAATACAATCATTTTAGTTGACTTCTTGCTGAAGTAGTAAATAAAAGCAAGTGGAGTGTTTTCTCTTCTGGTCTTTGGCTGCATGTGTATTAATCATATTTCCACTTCCCTCAGACAGTAAAATGTTATCCACTGAATTAAATATGACAAATCCAGGATACATGTGAAATAACGGGCCTTATTTTTCCACTGTGTGTGTGTGTGTGTGTGTGCTTTTTTAAAGACGTTTTAACATAAGGACATTTAAGATACTTATTAATGTTTCAGACCATTTGTGTTAAGTTTTTTTTCCCAACTTCAAACCAAGTGCAACTACAGCACTGAATTGACGTGGAAAAATAAAAACGTTCTCCGTTAATAATCCATGAAGTGTTTTCTTTTTTCAAACCATATCAGTAAATTTCCAAACCTCTGTAAATCAAATAGTTGCGATACACACACACACACATTCATGCATACATATATATATATATACACACACACATATGTATATATATACACACACATATACATGTATATATATATAGATATGGTTTTGTTGAATATTTAAAAAAAAGATTTAATAAATAGGATATATATTAAGGTCAGGTGTGTGTGTGTGTGTGTGTGTGTGTGATATGAAAAAAGATTGTACTGTACATTAACGCTGATTGACTCACTCAAACGTTTCTTCGCTTGTATCAACTGACACGCCCCCAACTGCGTCACGCCTCCTCTCACTCACACACACATACACTGAACACCTAATAATTTAATTAATTATTTTCAATTCTATTCTATTCCAATATGTGCTGTTCTGTTATATTATTTTCTTTTCTGTGTGTTTGTTTGTTCCCCTTTAATTCAAACTATTCATCATTAACATCTTATTTTATATTTATTTGTGTCACAGTAAAGAAAGATAAAGAGTTCTTCACAACAGATCAAATGGCGGAGGTTGCGTGGAGCTCAGCACATCTACAGGAAGAAAGTTCAGTCTCTGTCCTTGGTGCTGAAACCAAGGAAATTAAATTCACTGCGCTCTTTTTACGCCGTGTGAGGAAATTGTTTTGTTACAGTTTATAGTTATAGGTTGTTGTTCGTGGCAAATCTAAATCAACTGAGGCCGAATAAAAAAATAATACAAATGCAGTTTGAAATTAAAAAGGAGAGACGATATCAGTTAGCAAAAATACACGACTTTCATATTCTGAATGATCTCATCTAAACCTACGAAAAGAAGTATCAAAAGTGTGTGTGTGTGTGTGTGTGTGTGTGTGTGTGTGTGTGTGTGTGTGTTCATTTATTTTTGGATTATTTGCAGGATACGGCATAAAAAATAATTATAATGATTAAATAATAATGTAAATTTTTATATCAGCTTTTCTTCGGATTGTTGCTTCACTATGATATTATTTTGTATTATGTTTATGATGAAATATTTATGGCAGTGCTGTGCCTTTTATAAATTAATGTAACCACAAAAATGTTGTGTGTTTTTCGAGTTTACATGTACATTAGATGTGGATGCACACCGGTGCCAGCAGTACAAGCTACAGTAGGCCTGTGCACCTGTTGCACTGTGTGGAAGGAAGGAAGAAAGAAAGAAAGTAAGAAAGAAAGAAAGAAAGAAAGAAAGAAAGAAAGAAAGAAAGAAAGAAAGAAAGAAAGAAAGAAAGAAAGAAAGAAAGAAAGAAAGAAAGAAAGAAAGATTATATATTGAGAACAGAATACTCAGACTACTAAATTGACATATTACTGATTTATAATTATATTAACAATATTAGACTGTAATAGATATGTACATATATATAGATATTTTCTCTGAATTTAGAAAATAAACGTATATAAAGAAAAAAACATAAAAAAAATTGTGAGTGACTCTGTGTGTTTCCAAGAATGTGGTGGTTCTCTATTGTAGTGAGCTGCAAAAGCCTGATTCATTCATTTCACACTGAAGCTCCAAAGAAGATTTTCCCACAAACAACTGACAGAGAGAGAAAAAAAGAGCGAGAAAGGAGGTGGAGTGGAGAAAAGAAAGCCTAAAAGAAAGAAAGAAAAAAGTCAACATCAAGTTCAACAACGTGCTGGTGCTCATTAGCATCACAATGCTGTCTGGGAGCACACAAGTCTTCTTTAACAAGAGACTCTGGCGTCAAGTCCCTCCACCTCCCGGCCAAGGGCACATTTTCCCATGCTCTGCTCACAATCACACAACTGTTTGCTTTACAAACGCTGGTGCTGGGGCCAGAAAAGACTCAGACCCGAGACTCAGACCCGAGACTCAGGCCGCAGCAGCCTGATGCCACTCTGCTGTTTGAAATGTTCATTCATTTATTTTATTACTATCCATAAATCAGTTGTAAATAAATCTCATTTGCACAACTACAATTACTGACAATCTACACTGACTGATTATTAGTATTAATGTTATTATTATTATTATTATTATTATGGGGCTAAAACTATCACATATTCAAATATAAATCATGCAAAAATCATGTACTTACAGGCCAAACACTTGGAGTAAATTCCACATCTCCGGTTTAAGTCCACGAAGTAATTTTACGCAACTTTTTTTTTCTAAATCTCTCACGTGCAACCACACAGAGCCCAAAGTCCACGGAGACATACAGAGAGAGAGAGACTTCACTTCACAGTCTGACTGGGAGTAAATCTGATCCAGCACCGCTGAAGTGTGTCACAGGCTTTTAGTTGTGTTTGCTTCTTTGGCCGCAGAGGGACAACAAGTCAAGGCCGAGGAGGCGACACATGCTGCCGGCATCCGCTCCTTCATCCCGGGGCTTCTCCTCCTCCTCCTCCTCAGCAGCAGCAGCAGCAGAAGAAGGAGATGATGACAGTGTGCGCGGAGCTGCTGCGTCGCTGCTCCCCTGCTCTCTCTCTCTCTCTCTCTCTCTCTCTCCCTCTACACACACACACAGACGCACACACACTCAGAGGGCACAGTGGACGACGTGTCCAGAAGCCCAAACATCTGACCATTAAGAGCCGGTGTCTATTGTTCTGTTTGAATGACGCGTCTCTCTCCTTGGTTGCATGAAGCGTCAATATTGGCAGCCTTCAGTATAGAGATGGTGATGGAAGGAATAGTGGTGGTGGTGGCTGCACGGTGGGAGGGCGCAGTAAGGGGTGGAGGAAGGCACAGAGGAGACAGATGCAGCAGATCTAAAAAAAAAAAAAAAGGGGGCGGGGGGGGTTAAAAAAAAAAACTTGGAGTCTCAGGGTGGAGGCTAAAAATGCAGCAGGAAGCTTTAGCTCGACGCCACATACTTTAGTAGTGTGCCGTATAGAAGGCACCTATATACACTCTCCTCCTGGTGAGGTTCACAGACACCGGCAGGAGGATGGAGACGGACCTCGGCAGTGGTCTCCAGGCACCTGTGTGACCAGCTCACATGGAGGAGACTGTAAATATAGTAGTTTCCAAGCGTTGGTGGGTTGATTATAAAGAGGCAGATGCGTAAAAACGAAACGAGAGCTGGAATCAAGGAACAAACAGCGCGCATGCAGCGGCAGTGACGCGCGCGTGTCTCTCTGTGTGTGTGTGTGATGCTGATGTTGCCGCAGCCTCAGCAGAAGCAGATGCTTCCTTCCCCACGGCTCCTGCGGGTCACGTTGTTGTTTCGTGTTGCGACGCCTCCTTCCTTCCTTCCTTCCTTGTTTCCCTCCTTCCTTCCTTCCTTCCTTCCTTCCTTCCGTGCGCGTCAAAGAGAGCGCGCGGCGGTAATACGCGCCCGTGCCAAATGTCAGAGCTGCTGAATTATAGGTCTGTAAAAATAGAATGGCGCGAGGCTGCATGCGTCCACAGGAGCGTCAACGGGGTGCGCTGCTAAAAAAAAAAAATAGGGGGAAAAAACGATCACATGTGTTAAACGTGCTTGTTTTTGCGTGCTGACGTCACGCGCCGCGATAGGTTACTCTACGTTTGATGTCCAATACGAGCGCGCGTGCAGAGCCGCGGTTTACATGGCGCAGAGGCTCGTGCGTGGAACACAACCACAATCATTTGTGCCATTTTGGTACTAAGCTGCTGCTGCTGCACGCATTCATTTATTTATTTAGTTAGTAATCTATTAAGACGAATAAAATAAGACCCGCCCATAAAAGACATTTTGAACAAATATGTCCAGTGTGTGTGTGTGTGTGTGTGTGTGTGAACATTTCAGACGAACAATAATTGAACAAGATGCTCAGGTTTGAATTACTAAAGGATCATAATATAGAATATTTAGGACTGGATTATAAAGGTCAAAAATTGTCTGTTTCGAAAAAAAAAACCACACACTATTATTTGCCATTATGTGAAACTTTGAATGTACGTATTACATTACATTTTATATTATTTGTATCAGCCTTACATTATTGTCACTGTACATTAAATTAAATTAAAATTATCTTAGTCTTTTTAAAGTATTTAAAGTCTCAGTCTTTTAAAACCTACAATAAAAATACGATGTAATGAAAATGTATGAATGTAATGATTAATCTGTAATCAAAAATGTATCCTTTGTTTTCCATGATTATTTATCTATTTATCTATTATATTATTTTATAGTATCTTTGTATATATTAACATTGTCATGAGAGTCTAATAATTATTGTCGTTTCTCAAATAAAACTCCTAACAGTTTGAGGAGGAGCGACACAAAAACCGTGGTGTTGCTTTTATAGACACGACAAAAATGATCGTCAAACCTCAACGACATCCAGACAAGTGGAGCTAAACAATGACACCTATTGGCTGAAGAGCAGCACAGCAGCACCGGCGCTCAGGCCTGTGTCAGGTCTGATTGGCCTGAATCTTCAACACGTTAAAAACCTCATTTAAAAAAAGAACAGCGTCATACATTATTATGGGTATTTCACAGAAATACAAAGAATAAATTTAGCAGATGAATACATTAACATATTGAAACGCTGCAGATAAAATTAAGTGCATTTGATTTAGGAAAGCGAGAGGCTTTTTCTCATTTTAAATGTATTCACATAAAAAGCTGATGAAATCTGAAAAAATATTACAGTAATTATTGTCTATAATTATAATAAGGCATAAATAATGCAGCAGTATTGTTTAATTATCTTATGTGAGTGAAGAGTATCGAATAAACATGTTCAGGCCTCTGTGATGATGATGATGCACAAGCGAACATTTGCACTGATTTTTACGATAATCACGTGATTCTGCTTGAAAAACTGAAGGTCTAATCACCGAGACTAAAAAAAAAATAGAGTGCTTTTTATATCCTGTTGCAAAAAGTATTAACATGTATGATTTATACAAAATGCAAAGCTATATGATAGTGCGGAGGATGGATGGGAATCGGTTTGAGTGTTTTAAAAATGACGCTGGTGTTTTTTGTGGCGTTTGTTATGATTTATGAAAAACAAAAATGACATCATCCCGTTTGTATTTAGCAATTTAAATCAGCATGTTATACTGATATTAGGATTAGGATTAAAAAGTAAATAAATAACGAGGAAAACTTAGTATTTATACGGGAGTAAAGTCGAATAGTTTTTTTTTTATCTACAGGAAAATGACATGTTAATACAAAGCGTGTTATATTGTTATACAAAAATTATACATATTTAGTGGGAATGAGAGGAACATTTGGCCTTTATAGGAAATAAAAACAGATCAAGACAATTTAGGTGAACACATTTGAGGTTTAAAGGTTTAAAAGTTTTGTTGATATTATTTAATTTACAGTTTGATTTCATCGCCTTTTTGCTTATTTTAGATTGAATAAAGACAACTAATGCTCCTCTTTCAGGCTTAAATAATGAAAAAATGTCAGTTTCCCTCTTTCTTTCTTTTTTCATCTTATAACTCATGTCCTTTTTTTTTCCTCCAGAACGTTTTAAAAATAATGTTTAAAAACTTAAATACAATTTAAAAACCAGGTCTCTTTTGCCAAACATTGAAATCACTTAGTTTCTCTCAGATTTGAATGAGTGCTGCTGTGTCGTCATGTGTGACCACACTAAGTCCTATTTGCTTCAATTGCTAATAACTGACCAATTCAAGTGGCCACTTCTGGGAATTGTAATAGCCGCTGTTCAAAGAGGCTTGACCTGACGCAGTGACATTACGGTGTCAGAGGTCACAGATGAAGGCCAACAAGGAGCAAATATTTGTCCTTCCCCCTGTCACGCCAACAAATTAGCACTCACAAGTGTCGCACTTCAGTGTAACTAATTGTTTTGTGCTGGTGAAGGATTAATGTAGTGTTATAAAGGTTTAGGTTTTAGGTTTAGGTCCTCAAATCCATGTAAATGTTGGCTTAATGTAACAACGATGAATATATATTGAATCACACAAACATATTATTATATTATTGATGATTATTTTTGAACCTTTTCTGTTTAATCATCAGGGAACATATGAGCAGATCAACATTTTTTAAACAGTACATCACAAGAAGCAACTCTGGAAGAGCTCTACTGATGCAACCTTAGATTTGTTCAATCCTAGATATAAGAAATCCGACTGATTCTGTTAGTCTAATGACATTTTATTAATATTTAAGATTATCACTGAGCAATTTAGAAAAATGGCAGCACATAATAGTGTATGTCTAATTATTGGTCTTATTTCTCTGTTACAAAACAAATTCCCAGAAAAAATTAAACTAGAATAACGTGAAGTTGCACAAACATGAGGAATAAAAAAAATCTAGTCACCAACGATGACACAATGCTCCACACAATCACCACATACATGCAGTTCATATTTAACTTACACATGGAAGCAAGAGACAAACTGAACGTGTCCTGTGTTGTTTCCAGCATCAACAGTTGCCAGCTTTCGCACAACAAAACACAATTTCAAATAAAACATTTTGGAAAAGATTTACAAAATGATTCCAAAATATGAATGAATTCCAACCTGAGAGCAGATGCTGAGTTTTCAATTACAGGAATGAACCTTTACAATGAAAGTAGATAATAATACATAAAAGTTTCAAAGGCTTACTTTACTTTGGCTCTGTCTTGTGCGGAGAGGGCAAGAGATGTTGGTCCATTGGCCACCATGTGAAAACAGACTGGTGTCTTTACTGCTTTCCAGGTTTAATTGGGAACAGGCTGGGGTTTATGCTAATGAGCACTGACATCAGTCTTAACAGCCTCCTCCTCATAAAAGGAGAGGAGCAAAGGGCCAAAGTCGCGCCTCTTTTCCCAGGCAATTCCATCGGTCAAGTTCAAGCTCAGCGCCAGCTCGTCACGATTGTCATTCAAAACACTTTAATGCAACAGGAGTGCAATGACTGGGGGAGGAAGAGAGTCCTGCAAACACACTGGGCTTCTAATGTCAAATTTATCAAACGTCTGAAACGTGAGAAAATGAGACCCAGATTTACTTGAGTGTCCATAAAAACAATAGCTATGTTCGGTACAGTTGTGGTCAAATATTCATTATACACGCACGGTAAAGAAAAAAATGTTAAGATGTGATATAAATAAGTGAGATATTCTATAAAAGCAGTTTTCAGTGTGCAGATCTAAGTGTAACTGTAATAAAAAAAATAAAACAATTACATCAATGGACATAAAAGGTAGCAGGGTATTGTAAAAAATGTACATTGGTACACATTAGAACATAAGGTCCATAGTAACTGGTTCTACTTTTGTGTTCAAGCTGTAAAGATATGAAGAATAACTTTAATAAACATGCAAAATAAGTTAAAAAAAATCCTTCAGAACAAGACACACTCAGTGATGAGACACATCTTTGAGGTCTAACTGTCGATGTGAATCACTGATCAGTGTACATTACACTGCATGCTGGACTATACAGATCATTGGACATTTGTGTAATTGCAGTGTAAATGTGAAAATCATGCTGCTGAGATGCAGCACAAATGATGAATTTGAACGGACCACGAGGGTAGATGAGTCACACAGTTCATATGCCGATCGGGGGCCTCTGGATTTCACATTTTAAAGTCTTCTTATGTGTGTTACGTGATATTATATTGGAATTGTTTGGCAGATGTCGAAAAATGTACAGCAAACACAGCACATGGATTGTTAACCCTAGCTGTAAAAGGGCAGGTGTGTGATACTATTACTGTGTTTTGGAGACTGTAATCAAACTCAGATTTTTTTTTTTAACTGTAGGAAGACTACACTGTATTAAATAAAGTGGCCTCGATGCAGTACTTAAAATAATGTGTTTTAAAGGAGACATCATCACAGGCCGGTTCAAAGCTTTACCTTAATAAAGGTTTTAAGCAAATGTTGTCAAAGCCTAAACAACACCATAAAACCTAATAATGTTGGTCACATTATCATCATTCATTTGCTATGTAACTGATTATGCTACACATGATACTGTATTTGACAGACTGAATATCATATCATGACCATGGTATTTTATTTGATCATGCACAGGAGAGATAATAAAGAGTCCCCGGGTGAAAGGACGGTTTATCACCAGTGTCAAACCTTTCCCGACTTCTTTTAGTCTCTATACCACATGATATACAGTATGTCTGTGCCTGGTAATTAACAGTCATGAGTCACTTCTCTAAATAAATCCACTGTGACAAAGCAGATCTGGCCGTCCTTCGCTGGTTCCCACAGCTCTAAAGACAAAAAGGAAAAGAGCGGGGAAAATGAAGGGAGACGGGGAATAAACCACACTGGTGCTGGGAGTTTCCATTGACGGGGCACCATTGCAACATTTGCATATATTTAAATCAGGCAATGAATACCATGCATGGGGGGGGGGCGGGGGCAAACAAAGACGAGCCAATGGGAGGGCTGCGTCCCTGCTGCGGGCTCAGAAGCAGCCGCCAGCAGCAACCTGGGAGAGACACAAGGAAGTGGTGTGGGAACCGTGAGGCCCCCAGCGCTGAGCAGAGGGAGGGGAGCCACTTGTAGACCTCAGTGAATTAGCATTTTATTTGTGTCCATTTTCCTCAGTAATTTCTGCCCCGCCACTTCAGCTACAGATGGCGAACATGGTAGGGGGATTAGCATTTGTGTCAAAGATGATAATGATGGAAGTGTTTTTCAGGACCAGACAGAGGCACATTTCTTCTCACGAGGTTGGGCAAATGTGCAGGACATTCAAGTCAATTCTTTGTCTTTCTTCTGGTTGTGATCTTTGGCTAATTTTGCTATTTAGAAAGTACATTAGATGAGGGTAGTATACGAGGTTATGGTAATTAATATAACACCGTATCTTGCTCTGTACATGATGACCAGTGATTAGATTCACTGTTGTGGCAGATGCATGTATTTCTGACTCGCTCAAGCCATAAAGACATACAGTACTGAGCACATGCAGAAAAAGCAGAAAAAGCAGCTTCTACAGGTTAAAGTGTCAAGTATTCAGTGTGATCTTACTGATACTTGAACAGCAGCAGCATGAACCATGATCTCTTCAAATTGGAGTGGAACACAAATTAATGTAATTAATTTGTAATTGTTTTTCTCTACTATTTCATGTATCTGCTGTGAAAAAGGTCTATGACACCAGGTTCATTTAAGACATGCTTGAGCATGAACATACACATGAGTTTAACTCAGTGACAGTTTCAGTCACATCATTGAAATGTGGTGGTGCCCTGAGACTTTTGCACAGCACTGTACAGAATCATTGAAAATAAGTTTTAAAACTGGCTGCATGTAATTTTCTTTAATATCAATTGAACAAAGGTTCATTATATTGGGAATATAATGTTTATTCACCGTTCAAACACATGTCTGTTACATGTCTTGCCTTAGACTCTCAGTTTAAGAAGTGTTAAATCACAGTTAACTGGTTCCTTTCACTCAAGAGCAAAACTTAATCTTTAAAAATCTGACATTTTATCATGATCAAATCAAATCGATTCTGACTGTTTTGGAACTTTTTTGAAAATTGATTGATTCATTTGAAAATGCAATCAATAATGGTACAGACTGCTCTTTTAAAACAAACACAACATATTAGAGTAAGATAAGTCACTTTTGCACACACAAGAAGTAGTGATAGTGAATTTGTCCACTTACACACAGACTGGGTGCCTTGCTCAGGGGCACCACAGCCCTTACCCTGTCCCATGAGCAAACCAGTGACCTTCTGGTTACAAGCCCAATTCCTTTCCTCTTAGCCATGGGCTGCCAGTGATGAGCCACAACATCAGCTCCAACAGCAGAAAAACAAGCAGCTTAAGTTCAGCTTCAAAGATAATATGAAAAAGTGAAATTAAAAAAATCGAAAACATGATCACTTCTTTTGCCCTCGCTCTGAATCACACACTTATGGGCGCAGGGTTTTACACCACGGTTGCGTGATCACACACATGTAGATCAAACAGCCTCACAGAGTTTGATATTGAGCCCAGCAACTCATTTTATGTGATTTATGTTTACAGATGCCTGCCCGGTGATGCATACATGCCCACTGGAGATTCCGCTGCTTCATCGCACAAAGCTCCGTTTGATTAAATCCACGGCTCTCATTGAAATGTCATGTTCTTATGCACAAATACACAGGGCAAAGGATCAGACACATGTTCTTCAGCAGAAGGGGTGCCGCCAATTAGCAGGGGAAAAAAATGGGAACGCAATCAAACCTTGGCAGACCACCCAAATAACATGGACGCACATGCTAAACACAGATTTGAATGTGGTGAATGGTTTTGGTAAAAGATCTTCAGAGAGTCTGCCTCTGGAAACACTTTGCACTGCTGGAGGCATATGGCCTCTGCTTTGTACAGAGGATGAGCTGACATTATGATGCATGTACACAATCTCTGTGTGTGTGTGTGTGTGTGTGTGGTGCCGAGTGACCACACATGGTGGATGCATTGATGCATCCAGAGCTGTCATCCTTCACCACATTTTTCCTACCAAACACGTCACTTATAATAATCTTAGGCTAAGAGATCATCTTAACGTATTAATAAATTACAAAGATATTGCATCTTCTAATACTGCACGCACACTGTCAAAGATAAGTATGTTGTTGTTGTTGTTGTTCTGTCTTTCTTCCTCTTTTTTATCCGTCCAAATCGAAAAATAATGCTTTAATATATCCTGAAATTAAAAGATTGCCCTCCTCTATATTCCCCCCCCATCCCAGGAGTCTGTGATTTAATTCCTAAGAAGGAAGAAAGAGAAGCATATCAGAGACTTTAAGCCTCACAATTTGCATCGCGTTTGTTGTCATCCAGTGAAATGTTGAGATACACAATGGTGTGAGCATAAAATGTGGAGATTATCATTAGTAGAGCATTCAGGGGTAGTGAGGAAAAACAAGGAACTAAGTTGGAAAACATTTTTCATTTTAATTAAAGATGAGGAGCGTGAGCAACCTGGTAATGTGAAACTACTGCAATGCTTTCCTAATCAAATGTGATTAAAATGGCCATATTTCAAATAGAACAGATGCATTGAATAAGCAAGAATAAACCTTAAATTAGTATTTTAAAAATCCTAATAATATATTTTGACAGCTCCAACACCTTCAGAAATATTGTTTGATATGCCTTAATAATCTGATGAGACCATGGAGCAGCCACAATGTTAAAATGATTGATTGGTGAATACCATTGATTATCTCTATACAGTCGCACTTGTCAAAGCAACAAATACAGAGTCAGAACTTGAAGTCATGAGTGCTTTGGCCATTGTTGCAGTTATTAGACAGGGATTCTGACTAGTGGTGCAAGTGCAAGTGGTGGAGTATAATGGTTGTCAATCTTAAACCTCAAGTGATTTTGAGCCAGAAAAAACCTTTAGGTCACAAATTAGGAGCTGCAATCACTTTTTGGCAAGTGCACTGGCCCTTTAAGAGTATTCCAACAGTTAGACTAGGTGACGTATAATCTTCTGAATATTACCCATATAAATGGAATCAAATGATTTTGAGGCAGAAACTATATTTAAGTCAAAAAGGAGTTCAGTTTGGCTGCAAAAGTACATTTCCAGCTGCAAGTGGAAATGTAAATTTCATGGGTTGCACTGGCCCTTAAAGGGTATTCCTTAACTCAAGGTTAATAAAGGTTGATAACATTGTGCTCAGGATATCTATGACTGCTAACATACTGGAAATCATTCATTTGGACTTGACAAACTAGTCAATGTGGGACCTTTCAGTATACCATTCCAGTATGCTAGTAGTCATAGATGTCCTGAACACAACCTAGTCACTCCTGGTCAGAACTTATGTAAAATGTTGTTATTTTTTCTACCAATGTGGGACTTTTAACTTGGAATGTCGTTCAAATTTACTGTAAAAAATAGTAGGTATCAATGTGCTGAACACAGTTTTATCAGTCTTCAAGCATAGCTCAGAAACTTAACGCTATGAGGATTTTCACAACATGCACTTAACGATGACGCTGAAGTTAGCCTCCGATTTGCCAGCTTGGTAAATCTACCCTTACCCAGGGGAAATTTTACCAAATGTGCAGTGAGACTGTTTGTCCACTGATTATCTTTTTTTTTGGGACACTTCTTGATGTGAAAACATTTTAGACGTTTTGTGTATGACATTAACTTTGCTTGACATGTGATTTTCAAACATGCACTTAAACATAGATACATTGAAGGCCTGTTTTCCCAGCTAACTGCACTATTTCTGGATTCCACTGTAATTCAAATTCAAATAAATCACAACGTAAAGTTTGAAATGCACGAGTCTCATACATTTCAATTAGTCAAGTAAAAATACATCAAATATAACTTACCAAGGTACAGGACCATTACACGATAATGTAGCTAGTTCACCTCCTGCCACCCATGCTGCCCTCAGGCTGAAGCATGGGTTGAACACGTTTAAAGTTTACAGAGCTTTCACGGAGCACCTGAACGCAGCGCCTGACGCCGCTAGTACATCCGGGACACAGTTTCCATGTGTCTGTTGGTTCAGCTGTCAAGCCGACTCTTCTGTATGAGAAGGAGAAGCTCCCTTGGACAATTTTTGTCGAACCTCGTCTCCCGGGAGAAGAAATGGTAAGTCGCACCTTGCTGCACTTGTATCTGAATGTCAGTGTTAACCGTCTGTTGGAAATAAATCTCTATCGAGTCCATTTTGCTCGCGTCGGTTACTCTGCAACGCGAGCTAAATTGCTAATGCTAAGTAGCTAGCTCACGTTTGCAGCAGCTTTGACAGGTGGCCAAGTTTAGCTTCAACTCAACCTATATTCAAGGTTATTTAACGCAGTATTCTGCTACTGGCTGTTTTGTAACTACTTCACCCCCTGCCTTTGATATATGGGAATTAGTTTAATATTTGATTCAGTGAAATTGAGTTTCTTGTTGAAACTTTGTCGTGTCTTGTTTGCTGAGTCAACAGAAAGTACTGTCCTGACAGACTGCCACAGTTGTAGACGAGACACTCCTGCAGCTGGGGTCTCTGTCCCTGATGCTTACTTGCATTACTGACACATGCAGATGGGAGCAGGGTTGCCAGGTCTGCGTGATGAAACTGACCTAATGACCATTGAAAACCAGCCCCTTAAATAACCAGAAGCCTAACTATAGCTAAAGCATTACTTCTGCAAAGACAGCACACAAACCTTAAAAGGATTACATGCAAGTTTACCCCAAGCAGTTATTTAAACAAATTAAGTTTTTATGATATTAAATGCAAATGGATTATGCATATATAAAATTAAATTATTTCAGCTAACTGCTCTGTCTTGAGGACTGAACCTATTACAGGGACTATTAACAATTTTCAATTACACATGTCCACATTTGGTTGTCCTAAGTTTTGTTTGATCCTTTCATACAGTACATGCAAAGCAGCTCTATTCAACCGGCAGAGAGATAATTTGTCCTGCAACTCCTTGAATAATTTACTGATTATTTGTTATGTTATGTTTTTGCTCTGACAGGCGCTGATGGGGATACAGTTAGTAGTCAGCTTGCTGGCTGCTAGCATTATGCAGAGGATGGCTCCACATTACTCATTTGCACGGTGGCTCCTCTGTAATGGCAGGTATAGTCACTCTTTACGACATAGTTGTACATTTATACACATAATGTGCACTTTGCGCACTGTGTGCCATTTACATATACATGGCTGTTGTTTCTTCCAGTTTATTCCGGTTCAAACATCCATCAGAAGGGGAGCTGTGTGCGCTGGCAGGGAAGCAGATGCCCAAACAGAACAAGAGAGACAGGTGGGTACTGTGAAAAGGTCACAGCAAACTAGGGGAAATGTAGACACAATGTTGTAGTCAAATCACTAAACACCCAAGTTGAGTCACCATCATATGAGGTTAAGGTTTTCCATTTAAAACAAATTACCATAATTGTCACTATGTGACTGGATATCAGTGTAAAATCTGTGTATATAAAGCAAACATCATAGGTCGGGAACATGCATACCTGCAGGCACAGCTAATGTTATAGCATTTCATGTAAAATTGACTATTACAAAAAAGTAAAAACTGTGAAACTGTGCAAATCAATCTAAATCTGAGCAAACAGTGCTTAAGTCTACATCACAAAACAAGTCGAAGGTGGACTCACACCACTGCCTTAAGGAATTTGGCATTTGCCATAAGGAATGCTCTCTAAAATAAAGCTCCAGGGTTGTAATCATCTTCATCTCCTTGCTGCCCTTTCCCTGTGAGCAAAATGAACTGCTATAGTCAGGCAAGCAGCATGATAATAATAATAATATGTTGTGCATTAGTTCTTTTAACTTAGTCATTTGTTCTCTTAATGTTGTTTCTTAGGAGACAAAATGGGGAAAACAAGCCTCTCACTGTGCCCAAAGACATCGACCTTCACCTGGAAAAAGCTCCTGTCAACGCCATTGATGCTCTCGGTACAGCACGCTGCTTGATTGTAATTAAAAACACAGTAATTGCAAACATTGTACATTCCTAGTATTATCTTTTGTCTCCTTGTTTCAGTGCTGCGATTCTTCCTGGAGTACCAGTGGCTGATAGATTTTGCAGTCTATGCAATGGGTGTCTTCCTGTTCACCGAGTGTTACTGCAGTGTGGTAGATGCCACCAAAGAAGTCAATATCGGCTCCATCTGGTGTGTTTTGACTGTGCTCTTCAGTCTGTATCCTTCAGCAAAAAGTCACTTACGTTACAACAAAATGTATTAATCTAATTTTGAAGGGCAGACTAAGTAGAGTTAAGTGTGCTTGGAGAAAATGTAATGAAAAATGTAAAAGTGAAAAATTAAATGACTACTGTTATGTTTGGATATTGGCCAAACAACATTTATTGCAGTTCAAGCAATTGTTTTGATATCTTTTCCCATGTGCATGTTGATATTGTGATGAACATAAACATGCAATAAAATATCGGTATATTTTGCAGCCCTGTAACTAACATAGCCTCATTAGGTTATAAATATTGCTTTTTCTTGATGGCTGTTTACACTTAATGTGCAACACTCAGAAAGACCCTTCACACTCTGATGAGTCACTACTTCCGCTCCGAAGAAGGCGGTGAGCGGTCGGTGTGTCTTGCCTTTGGCTTTCTCTCTCTGCTTGTGGCCATGCTGGTGCTGGTGGTCAGAGAAGACTACCTGGAGTTCGGCCTGGAGTCGGGCTTTTCCAGCCTCTTTGACAACTTTGAGGTCTTTGCCAGACAGCAGGGATACGCCGAGTGGTCGTAAGTATTTATCAACAACAGACTATCTGACAAATCTCTGTGTTTGATGTTGATATGACAGTCATTGTTTGTTTTTCCTTCAGAGTCCCAGTAACCAAGCTCACACTGAAGCTTGGTCTCGCCGCAGTCTGTGCATACATCGGTGCTTTGTTGGCCTTCCCTGGACTGCGAGTGGCTCAGAGTCACCTTGACGCTGTACAGATGAACTCACACCGGCCAATAATCCAGTAAAAACTGATATGTTTGCACTGCTAAAAAGTACAAATTTAGTAGTATTTATTTCTCTGAGCTGTGCTCCTTATCTTTCCCTCAGGATTCTGCTGCACATTAGTTTCCTGTCTCCAGTCATTATTCTGCTTCTCTGGGTGAAACCTATTGCAAGAGACTTCCTGGCCAATGCACCCATGGGGAAGACTTCAATCACACTGTGAGTGCAGATAAATATTTGCTCATTTTATCCACTGCGAGTAGCCTCAGTTCTCAGAACAGAAACGGCTGCAAAGAAATGCGAGATGTTGTCCAGTTGTTTAGTGGGCTTGTATTGACTTTTGCTGATCTGATAATCTCTTGCAGAGTTCCCAGTGCAGTATTTGACAGTGTGCGCCTGTGGATCATTGTGGGGCTGTGCGTGCTGCGCTTAGCTCTGACTCGCTATCACCTGCAGGCCTACCTCAACCTGTCTCAGAAGTGGGTGGAGCAGATGAAGAAGGAAGCAGGGCGTATCGCTGCCATTGACATTCAGAGAAAGGTCAGATAGAATATTTGTTTACGTAAGAACAACGTATCAAATCTTTGTTCTATTTTTGTCAGTTTAAAAATCAACTGACTGCTTGTAATGTGTAACATGAATGTGTTATTTTTCAGGTTACACGCGTGTTTTGCTATCTGACTGTAGTCACTCTCCAGTATCTGGTCCCGACGTTGCTCATCCTCTTCTCCACACTGGCACTCAAGGCACTAGGTAAGTAAAATAGCCACTTGCAGGTCTATTTCATCTACAAATCCGTGGATGTGTGTGGGCAAAAAGCCACATGGAATCTGATATGACCGTTCTCACTCGTGTCATATGGATTCAGCCTCGTAATCTGAACATGGCTCACATTAACTAATGTCTTATGATCGCTGCAGGGGACTTCTCCTGGGGAATGGGTGCAGAAGAGACCCCTGGTGTCACTCCAGCACTCGTGATTCCCACAGCAGCACCAGTGGTGTCTAACAGTTTTGATGAAGATGAAGAGGGGGTGGAGGACATGGAGGAAGACATCCAGGCCACAGTCGCTCACCTGTCGGCGACTTTCTCAGCGCTGCGTGCCGTCCTCACTCCGCTTTTCTTCCGAGGCTTCTTTGCCTTCTTAACATGGTGGGTGGCTGCCTGTCAGGTCATCAGCTCTTTGTTTGGCATCTACTTCCACCAGTACCTTATGCATAACTAACTGAGGGAATCAGAGAGACGTGCTGCTCCACCTGCAATGCAGCTGCAGCCCTCAGCTATTGTTAAACAGTTCCAAAGGATACTTGCTGCAGTGGTGGGACCTTCTTTTTTTTTTTCCAAACACACAACCACAGACAGAATGCATCATGTTTTCAGTCAAAAGCATGATGGTGGTCACTGTTGGCTGCAGTTTTTGCTCTGATATTTTCTTCAATGACCAGCAGGCTACTGGTATCAAGATACTGGGGGAATTAGAGCCTGTATTTTGAAGCCAGTTTACTACATCTTTTTGTTTTTTGGGGGGGGGTTATCTGGCTTTACTGGGTCAAACACTGGCAGTCTTTGAAAAGTGTTATCACAAAGCTGTTCAACTGTCTCAGTTCACTCTGGGTTTGACTGAAAAACAACTGTATAGCGCTGTGATACCTGAAAAAGAGGTTATTGCTGTGGTAATATGTGAATGATACACTGTATACAATGATCTGCTTCAACAGTAGAGTTACTTCTAATACCTTTAAGTTTAATGCTGTGGCTGATAAGATGACCACTGACAATCCTGAGATGAGATCACACCATCTTTGTCCATTACATGAGTACTCATTACTCTCAGCTGGAACTGCATCCATCTTTGATTTTGACAAAGTCTGTCCCCACACACCTCCCAATATTAGTCAGACCTTTGGTTCACACTGTTCATGGCAGCTCATGACAGAACCAGCCATCACTTCACAGCTGCTTCACAGTACAATATAGTTAGAGTGTTAAAAGAGATTTTCAAAAGTAAAGTTATATATAACATTATAGTCATGATACAAATGTTAAGCATTATGTCACTAAGAACAGTGTTATTTTTAGGGCTTTTTTAACAAAAAGTGATCAAAAAACACAATAGACTTAAACAGTCAAACTAATGATATTAGTAAGGGCTGCAGTTAATGGTTATTTTCTCTATTCATCAGTTAGTAGGTAGAGAAAATGTCAGGAAACCTTGAAATGATTATGTTCTCGTACGTCTTGTGTTGTCCACAGACCACAGATTTTTGTCATGTGTACAGTAGCAAAGAATTGTTTGATTGGTCATGTTTAGGTTACCATGGTGACTGTTCCCATTTTAAAGGTGAATCTGTTGCGTGATACCAGAAAATCCGAGCTGGGTTAGGTTGTTTGGAACATTAGGTTCATTAGAACATATCGATGCCAGTGTTTGCCAGATGGTTCTTTGTTGAACATCAAATGCTGCGTGTAAGATATGAGTATTTGTCCCAGTATAGACACTTTATTTTGTGAGGATGTTTTATCTCCCGCAAAGAAACCGATTCAAGAGTGCTAAGTGTTTTGTTTTTTTAAATCCTTTTGTTTTTTCTCTGCTGTAATGTTTCAATTGTGGATATTTAGTCAAACATAGATCCAGCCTATTGAATTGAACACAGCCAAACATGAATCTGTGGAAACACAAGAGTTTCTGTCAAAGTTCCCAAGTGCCTGGAGGAGTTTGTTTTAAAATGCCTGTGAATAGGTGAAACCAACACTCCAAACTCATTTGTTTTACGTGAACACTAATCATAGGTAATGTTTTAGTTGTGGTGACTTAATTGGCTGATTGAACTTGCAGCTGGTACATTTTGTCTGCTTTTAACCAGTTTTGCATCAGTGTGTTGTATTTATTTATTTATGATGTACTGCCTTAATAAACTTTTGGTTGTGTAGAAATGATACAGGTGCTCCAGATCTGTACATTTTTTTTTATTCAGTTTTGTTTTTGTGTGATTTTTAATTGTAGAATGTATTTGAGTTGAAAGCTCTGTACTTTGAGGTTCACAAGAAAGTGTCACGTTTTGTTTTTTTTGTTGTTGAGATTTTCTGAAAGCATGGTTTGCAAAGGTTTGGCTGTAACCTGAAGTTTCATTTGTATGGCTTAGTAAAAAAAAAAAATATATATATATATACAGTATTCATGTCATTTTGTTGCGTCCACTTCACCAGGGAGCGTGGGAGATATCCCAGACAAAACATTTCCTTTTCAAAATTGGTGCTCCGCTTCACAAAAGACGTCACGATGCATGACAAAGGAGTGTCTCGCCACTGAGCCGGGTCCTGAACTCTGACCCCAACCTCCAAAGAAGATCATTTTTTAATCACTGTTAATTACTATGAACCGAATGCCCCTGAAGACTGGGGAAGAAAAATTCTCCTCGAAGCTAAGACGCCAAACGTCGCTGTTTCAAACAAATACATTTAAAATCCATCCAAACGAGATGGATTAGCTCCATGACATCATCAGAACATTCATATTTAAACACCAGTCAAAGAGTTAAGGAATGTGACCTCAGAGCAAGACAGGAGGGGCTCTTTTGTCTGAAAGCTGACATGATTTATTGGCATAATCATTTAAATTGCTCGTGCCATGAAAAGGTCTCTAACTTAGGATGGAATCACCACATCACGGTTTCTTTAAAGCACTGGTACAAGCTTTGCTGGACGATAACAGTCACATACGTGTGGAAATATGATGGAGCACCAGTTTATAGCACATTCTACTAGATACTGGTTGTATATAATTTAGCAACGAGGATGTGGGGCTTGTTTTTAACCGACCATGTTCCTCTGATGATTCTGTGAAAGTGCATTTCAAATGTTGAAATCCACTTATTGTAAGTCACTTTGGATAAAAGCATCTGCTAAATGACATGTAATGTGAAAAAAAAACTGTAAAAAAACCAACGGTAAATTAAATTACTGGCAGCTACGGCTGCCAAACAAAAAACATAATATTAAAGTAAAATATCCTAATTCAAATAACATTACTTCTACAGAAATTTTCATTAAATGCTCTACAGAAAAATACAGTTATTTGACCGATTTTTCCTTAATTATTACAATCAAACACTTTTACTTAAGTGATAATGGTAAGAGATCTTCAGAAAAATACCATTATGGTTCAGATTTTTCCTAAATTATTAGGGTCAAACACTTTTAATGAACTGACAATGCCAAGAGTTCTGCAGAAAAATACCGTTATTTTATAGATTTTTCCAAAATGATTACAATTAAACACTTTAAATAAAGTTACAAAAGGTAAAAGTTTTACAGAAAAATACTGCTATTCTACAGATTTTTCCTAATTTCTTTCACAATCAAACACCTTTAATAAAGTTACAATGTCAAAGTTCTGCAATGACTGACAAACAACAACTCTAAATACTTTCCCTCTTTCAATTAAAGTAGGGTAGGGAACTTAATTAGAAATGAAATACACACCACTGTTGATTCTAAAACCCCTTTATTTAATGTATTGAGTTGTAAATTTACAATATCAACCAATTATTCACAAACAGCTCTTCAGAGCCCCCCTGGAGGAATTGAAAAACGAAAAATTCTATTTCCCCATGATTTCACCTTCGAAACAGGTGGAGAGCTTTTGGGCTGTTGTTTTTTTAGCTTGTATAGTCCAATTCAGTTTTGTTTTACACAATATTCTCCTAACCCTTTGGGGGTCTGTGTACTGTAGTTCTGATAATATGTGTAGTATTTGTGGACAAGCATTACATTGTTGATTTAGAACCCTGACTATACAGTGTACTATTAAGTAAAATAAAACTTACCACAAAAGGCCAATGAATCTGTACCAGAAGTGACAACGCAATGTAGCAGATAAAGAATCCTCCTCCAAATTGCCAGTAATCAGCTGGATCTTTGGTGCATCTGGGGGTGGGGGAAGGGGAAAAAGCACAAAGTAAGATCCACTGAAAAGTCCTTACTATGAAAAGTAGGATTTTTTTAAGGAGTTTGCTGTTTGCTATCTTGGGGTGTGGCTCAATTCAAACTTTTCCGAAATAAGGTCCCATGGGGCATACTGAAAGGAGCGTGACTTCGGCTCTCTATTATTGTAGTAAAGTTATTTACAAATATGTGCGGAGAGTTGTGTCTGTATCTCAATTTGTGTGTGTAATCAGACTGTAAATGTGAAAAAGAATCACACAAATCACCACACACATTTGCAAATCTACTGCGGCAGAAGTGTGTCAAAAACCAGCCAATTGAGAGGCCCATGTGAGTTGAAACTAGCCCTTTTTGCACAGCGTTTTTAAAGATTTGTCTACACTTGCTGATCTCCATCATAATGTAAGGGATAGTGGATAACATTGACCAATATCTTGCCTTATATTGCAGTTGATACTTACTAATGGTAGACTTGTCTCTCGTTGGGTGCCTGTTCAAGCCGTAAACCTTGTTCCAATGCTTGATCTACAAAAAATATAAGCAAATTTCTCATCATTAGCAGTTATCAGTGTTGGAAATGAGAATAAATAAACAGGGAGTTACACATACATAAGGCCAAATACAACATCTCTGTAACATCTCTCCAAGACAAGCACATGCCTTATCATATACTGTATTTCTGTGTAATTTAGGGGGGAGCTGATGTGAATATCTTCAAAGCAGTTTGATATCCAAGTCCAGTTTTTCATATTTAGTGGCGTTTAGTCCATATCGGGGACCTGACAGAAATGGAATATAATTTGCACACGCTGTTTTTCTTAGCATATAATTGCATGAAAATAAGAATCGGAGTGGCTGTGGCTCAGGGGGTAGTGCCCTGATGGTGCTCCTGATGGTTGTGAACTCCATGGTCACCTATCGATATCAGTGAGTGTGTGTGTGTGTGTGAAAATAAATTGCACATGGCCTATCACAATACAAGACAATAACTAGAAATACCTCAAGGAGGTTGTATGCACAGATGTTATTTTGAAGTGTGTTCAGATGTATATTATATAGTGAAGAACTACATACTGTTTTTTTTTAAATAATTTAGTGTATATTTTCTTGATATTACTTCATATATTTTAGTTTGTTATGAACATCCAGGTTATGCTCATTGTTTCAGCACTATCGCCAGTGCGGAGGCACAAGACTTTGGATGTAAAAATTATCATAATATCTGTCCATAAGATTTTTTTTAACCATATTGTGCAGCCCTATTTGTGTATAACACAGGCACCTAGTTTAAGAATTTAAAATATTTTACACCATTGAGTAAATGAATCATATTGTGTTTAAATGTGTGTGAGAAGAGGAAAGGGTATTACCTGCAGTGAAGTTGTTGAAACTAGCAACCCCACAGTACATCACTGTGGGGGGGACAACTCCCCGGGAACTTCTGGAGCTCATGCTGTATTTTCCCTTTTGCAAAGAAAGAGAGGACAGAGACGTAGGACATAGGTCATGTTTGTCTTTCTTCTACTAATTTCTCAACTACTTGAACAACACCAAATGAGAGATGAGGGGGGTATGTATGCTAAGCAGGCACAGTCATTCAATCTCTTAGACTAATCAGCAAATAGTATGATTTATGTGAATAACTTTTAAGCATTCACATCTTTTATTGTCTTAGAATTACCTGTGGTATAGACTGTATATATAAATTACTTACTCTCCCTCTGACAAACATCACATTGCCTTTGTCGGGGGTTAGTACTCTGACCTTGCGTTATGTGGTTGAAATAACACAGCCACTGTCCAGCTCCAGCCACATTTAATGCCGATGAGAAACACAGACAAATATAGTTCTCAGCATAGTACAATACAGCAACACTGACATGAAACGACATGAAATAAATTCATCTTGCTGCTCAAACAGTAACACCACAAGGATTAGCTTAGCCACGGCGACATTAAGCTAACAGAGTTATCGACAACGTCAAGCTAACAGAGTTAGCAACATGTAGCCTACAGAAACTTGCTCTTTATACATTTAAATCACCACAAACGTCACCACAAACACTAGTTGTTGTCGTCGGGAACTAATCTCTACAATGTACAGCTAATAAAACACATTTTGTCCGTAAAATTAATAGTATTTTGGCGGAGATATGCACAACACAACACACCACACCACGGTGTGCACCTGTCTGCAAGGACGCGTTCTGATACCGTAGTAAATCTCAGTGGCATGATACAGAATAATAGACACAGTAATGGAGAGAGCAAGACAGGTAGAAATGGCAAGTGAGATTATAACTATACTAACTCTCTTACACCCTGATGAGCGTCTCTGGAATTACAGCTAATCTGTTTGAAAACACCATCACTGTAAGTTAGGGACTGTACACAAACATTGCGTCAGGTTATGAATTTACAGAAAATAATAATATACATAAATATTTCATGACCTGATATAGCAGGAGAAAAGTTAGAACCCTGAAGTTCACAGTACAATTATCCAGGTAATCCATTAGTGGTCAGACAGCCCGAGCGCCATTCAAACTAACGTATTTTCAAAAAAGAAGGCGCCACAGTTGTCATTGGTCAGTTTTCTTGATGACAGCCACATCAACCAATCACGTTCAAAGCAACATGGTGAGACAGCCAATAGCAATTGTATCAGCGTGGCATAGTTTTCTTTATCAAGAAAAGATTATAAAGAAAAGAGAAGAAATGCTTACTTATTATTTACTTACTTATTTCATCTCATTTGTAGACTGAGTAACTTCACGCAATATTTTTACTTGCATTCCAGAATCTGGTCATCGTTTAGGTTTTATTTTCAATTTGCTGAATAGCAGATGAAGGCCTATTCCACAATAGATAGACATTATTTTAATCTACCTTGGAATTTACAGGGTTATGCTAACCCACTCATAACTGTTCATTTTGCAATAATCTTTGTTATTTAAGCATTATCAGAATTTAAGCTTTATCCATTTTTAACAAGTTTACTGATTGCATGTGAACGTGCCACTGCCCAGTTTTTGACCTTATAATTACAGAGAAAAACATTAGATTGTTAGTATGGACATAAACTTTAAAATATCAGGCTACATATTTAATCACACTTAATTGCTCTAATTTTACGTGAATTTGTATGTAATTTAAGAAAACAGAAAAGAGAATGTAAAAAATATAGTATTTTTCTGTGAAAAAAAATGAGAAATTAATGCAGTTTGTCATTACTGTCATAATACTTAAAATAACAGACGGGTTGTTGATTTGCAGATAATGTCTGTAATTTTACATTTTTATACAGTACTACAGGAAAAAAACTACTGTAAAATTAGGAGGTTTCTTTTACAGTGTAATGTAATGTAACAGATATTGATCTTTTAGTGAAAAAAACAATAATTGGTAAGAGCAAAACTTATGTTTTCTCTTTTTTATTAAATCATTTTTCGCCTGGTTTTATGCCATTTATTTAAGCATGTGGCATTTGTCTCTTTGAGTTGTGCATTATAAATAAAATGTACTATCATTATTATTATTATTACAATTATTATTATTTGTTATTATTTTTATAATATTATTGTATAATATATTTTGACATAATATCAAGGTTCAAAACAGTTTTTTCACTTTAATTATGTGCATCTGTGCTGGAGGCCAAGTCGTGCAGCCATGGCTGACCGTGCAGGCTCTTGCATTTGTGGCTTTGTGAGGACCAAAAATCATATAAACCACACAGAGTGAGGACATTTTGGCTGGTCCTTTTTGGGGGTTAAGACCTGGTTTTAGGGTTAGGGTTAGACACTTAGTTGTGATGGTTAAGGCTAGGGTAAGGGGCTTGGGAATGCATTATGTCTATGAGTGTGCTCACTATGAATGAAGCACAAACATGTGTATCTGTGTATTGTGTGTGTGTGTGTGTGTGTTTGCAGGACCCAGACATGCCCTACAGACTGGGCCAGGGCTCGTCTCAGGGGAGCAGACCAGACTTGACCCTGGTGAGAAACTCTTCATTTCAGGGAGGAGAGCCGACAGAGTGGGGCTGTGGCCTGACTCTGCATGTCAGTGGAAATGGGCAGGAAGGAATCGGCATCATCGGGTTAGCAGGAAAAAAAGTTCAGGCGTGGTTACAGTGAGACATCCAGCTGTATTAATAATGTTTCCTTAAACATAAAAGGTCTGAATTCTTTTAAGAAGTCCATTCTGATTCCTTTCGTTAGCTGGCTGCGTGGTGAGCGGCCTGACAGCGGCCAGACTTGATAATGAGGAAATGTGTGTGTGTTCAAAAAGACTAAATAAATGCACACATGAAGGCTTGCCACAACAGAAGGCACTTTATCTGTCTTTGGACTGAATGTATACATGAAAGAAAAACAGATTCACATTTGTCTCTCAAGAGAAAGATGAAAAAACCAAATGTCCTTTGTAGAAAAGAAAAAAATGAGTTTTATTTAAAAGGAGTCACCACAAATGTCTCTGTCTCTGTTGTGTTAGGGAAGCATTCAGCAAACATGAAACGTAAAATCCACAACATCAGAGTACTGTTTTCTTTTCATGCTAAAAATGATCCACATGTAATTTATATATATATAAAAAACTTTATACTTTAATTTGAAGTCGTCCCTCAGTCAACCTCTAACCCTCTCTAACCCTTTGCATGCTGTTTTTGTTCAATGTTAATTAGATCATTCATAGCTAAGGCTGGTTTTCTGTTTTTTGTAAAACAGGACGACCCCTTGTGGACAATTAGCGTAAATGAGTTCCATTCCACATTTTGCAGAACAAAGGTGAAATAATTATCCTGAACCAGCTGTGTAACCAAAAAACAAATATTCATCAATTAAAAAGGTATAATTTGTGTTTTTGCAGAGAAATAATTTACGAAATAATCCAGAGTGATATTGATAAATATCAATACACTCGTGCAAAACCAAGTACTTCTGAAATAAGGAGTTTATACTGTACTGTACATCATTATCTGACTTATTAATAGACTTGCCTCAGATAAATACATATTTGGATGTTGCCATATTTGATTGTGATGCATATAAGGACACAACTGCGTCTTTATTGGATTGGATTTATCAGATTTTCATACATTTTGACAAATTAAATCAAGACAACATGACTGAAATGTAGCTTATACACAAATGTCGTCATACATACAAACATGGGAGGAAATCCTACTTTTAAAATTCAAGGAAACATTCATCCAAATTCCTGAGATCCACCAATGCCAAGCTTTTAAAGGGTCAGTTCACAGTTTTGTTTTGTTTTTTCCAGATCTATGCCCACATCTTTAAATATGCACAATTCAGTTTATGGTTTTCTTAATCTCTTAATTTGATTCCAAAATAATAACACTTTGTTTTGCTCTGTAAGAAGAGAGCTGTCCTACAAATAAACTTGACTGACCCTCTCTCTAACACACGTAATACAGACACCCTGCATGATTTGATTTGGACCATTTCAGTTTCATATTAGCTGAACTTCAACCACATTCTTGTGCAGAATTCACAATTTCTCTCATTTCTTAAACTAAATGTAAAGGAATATTTTTAGGGACAGGACCGTTGAAGAACTTAATAATAAAATAACATGTACCTCTACTTTTGTAAATGTGTCAAGGCACATTTTCACGGTTTCAAACAAGGCCAAGGCTTCAGTGATGAAACTGACACAAACCCCATTTTCAGAGAAGTTGGGACACTTAGTAAAAAATACAATAACAACTATAAAATCTCTAACTTGTTGAACGACTTGAAGTTTTTATTTAAAAGGTAAAAGGAAAAAGAAGTAAGATTATACATGTTAGTTGTGGAAGGTTCCAAAAATAAACAGGTCGCAGATGTAAAGGTGTAAAGGTTAAGGAGAGTAATCGCTGCTGAAGGTGCGCGAACATTGAGCCCTTTGGTGGTGTTACATAAGAAACTGTCATGCTACCATGTCATAGCTTGATGAATGGTGAACAAAATGTCTTCATAAAATAAAACTGTGTGGAAAGCTTGGCTGTCTTGAAGTTCCCTGGATTTTAAAGTCATTTTCTGAATGAAACGTTGATATTCACGTCGGTTCTTGTGTAGCTTTACTGGTTTTATGTCATTTATGGGTACGTATATACTGTCTACTACGGGATAGGGATAAAGATAAAATATCCTTGGTGAAACTAAAATGAATCGTAAATGATGACACAGACTCTGGAGTTTTATTGTCTTTTTAGAAAGTAGCCCGACGTTCCTAAAAAATGGGGTTTATAAAGTTTTACAGGTGTTTTTGCTGGTGTTACAATGGTGTCATTTCCATTCCTGTCTGCTTTTCATTGTCATATTCATACAAAGGCAGTGTGGAGAGTAATATTACAGCTATTTTCCAATATTTGTACCAGACCTATTAACACTGAAGGCTGCACTGAAAGCCAAATATATATATTTATATGTATATATATATATATATATATATATATACATATATATATACATATATATATATATATATATATATATATATACATATGTATATATACATACATATATATACACATATGTATATATATGTACATATATATATATACATATGTATATATAATATAGTTTTGCAGAAATGCAGTTGGTCCCACTGTGCTGACGCTACCTCCAACAAAGTCACAGAACAAAACAAACACATTTTAATTTTGCTTTTTTTTTTTTTTTGATTCAGATGATCTCCACAGAGAAAGAGAAAAAGAAAAAGAGAAAGAAAAAGAAACAAAAACCAAACAGAAAACAAATGTCTTTTTGCATCACATGATCCTCAGTGGATCAATCGAGTGATTGCCCAGGAGAGACCAGCTCTGTGTGGTGAGACAAAGAGAGACATTCCTTCCTCTGTGGGAGGACGAGGCCCAATTGACCCCATTTTGATATATTCAGTGTTACATTTGTGTGTGTGTGTGTCTGTGTATGTTACGAGCACTGCCTTTAAAGAGCAGAGAGTTGACAGACGGGGAGATGGTGCCGCAGCAGCCAGCTATCTCTGCCAGCCATCACTCATCTCTAACCGCCCCAGTGGCTGCCCTCCTTCCTTCTCGTCTTGTGGGTAGCCGCTGGCTGTGGGAAATTCCTTTGTGCCATTGGCTGGCCGGGTTTCTGGAGGTGTATGGCGAGCCGACTCAAGGTCGCTCATTGGAGATAGCTGTCTGAGGTGGTGGTGGTGCAGGGGGGGAGAGGTGGGCGAGGACATGTGCTCGGGAGAGCAACGCTCCGATTTGATGTTGCGATTGAGGGAGGGCAGATGTGGAGAGGTTGAGGGGCAACATTGGGAAGGGAAGGAGCACCCTCCAGTGGACGTCCTGGGAACAACAAGAGCATGAAATGACAAAAGACTGGAAATATGCTTAGTCCATCAGGTGCAACTGGATGATGTGTTATTTTATTTTATTTACTGTTCATTATGTTCAAGATTAAAGTGGGAAATTAATATCATCATTTATTCTTTGTAATTAATTGTAATTTTACAGTTTCAACTAAGGATATTAACCTTTAGTGCTCACACGGCACAGATCCATGCCGCAGGTGCACCCTTGGTAAATTGCAGTGGGACTTTATTGTACATCCTTGTAGCCTCTGTATATACTGTATATATACGTTTTAACATAGTAATGGAAGAAAGCAGCCTAAATGCTCTGTGTTCTAAGGGTTAAGGCCTACGACACAGTGTAACAACTCTTACATAAATGTGAGTAACATCAATTTTTCTTTTGGAAAATCACCTTGAAATCCAGAACAGTGCTGAGCACATAGCTTTATACACAAGTTTATTCTCTGTAAATATTTAACATTTTTGTATATATTCCCATGATTTTAAATCCAGACACATTTACCTGTTTATTTTATGAAGGAAAACGTTTATTATTATATTTTTGATGCCTTTATATATATATATATATATATATATATATATATATATATATATATATATATATATATATATATATACGTGTTGTGTATGTTTTGCTGCTCAAAAACAGACAATTTGAGATACTGTATACAATGTGATCAGTGCTGTTTTGTGGCTGATCTTATTGTTTAAAAAGTTGAATATGAAAATACTATAGGAGCCAAGAGGAATGTGTAGATTTGTATTAATACACTTACCCCGGGCTTGTATGAGGCCCATGGGGCTCCTGAGGCAGCTGAGCTGTTTGCCACGGGTTCACGGCTCCTCGCTGTACAGACTGATAAAAGCCAGACTGGCTGTACTCTGGAGAGAAGAAGAGGGCGGGGGGGACATGTGAAGCTTTCTTTAAATTATTATTTTAAAAAGGAAACCATTTATATAAATGCTGTCAATGAATAACACAACCTTAAAGGAAGACTTTTGACAAATGTGTTTATTGGCTGTCTGTCTGAGTGCTGAAGGAGAAAATCATAAAATATCTGTGCAACTTTTAAACTTTGCTGTATGTGAATATTTTTATTATTATTATTATTATTGTTATTATTATTATTAATAATTATTATTTTAAAGGTCCTTCTAGGACAGAGGTCCAGTCCATTTCACGTGGCCCAGTTATTTCTGCATGTTGTTTTTATTAATAGATTCATTTTGCATCATAAATACGTTGCTATTGAGATATACTCATTTTGTGAAATATTTTATCATTGCGGTCATATCATGATGGAATTTTGTGACATAATTCTAAGCTCATATTGCCCACCCTCCTACTGAATAGTTAAGTTTTCACATGACTGCCCTCTACTGGCCAGACAAGATGCTCAGTGGCCCCGAAGGTCATTTGAGTTTGAGAGCCCTGTTCTGGAGACTGGCATTGGAAATAAGCAGTAATATAAATTGCTGTGTGTCCTTAAATAACCACTAAATCAAATGGTTGTTATTGTGGCCACTAGAGGTCTCTCAGTAAAAACAATAACAGAACACCTAGTTTGATTAGTTGTGATCCACTGATGACAATTACACACAATATAAATGGGAGTGCAGAACAGTTCCTTCATGTTTCATCGCTATCATAGTGTTGTTATGCATTTGCTATAAGCTTTTCTGTTTTTCTACAAGTGCTTTTATTTTATTTAGGACATTTCAATGTGTGCTGAGAGTCTCTGGAGGTAATGTTGTTATGCTTGCATAAAAACAATAAAGAATCTTGAATCTTGAATTAAATTCAGTCAAAGCACTGAAAACCCACCAGGGTCATTTCACAATAGCGTGCAAATATTGGATATAATTATGGATTTCTATGGATTTAAATAGGACTGCTAACTATTTTGATAATCGATGAAGCTTTCTCAAACAACAAAGAATCATTTTGGATTGTGGACAAAATAAGACATTTGAAAACGTCATCATTTCAAACACAGATCAATATTTTCCTACATTTTCTGGCATTTTATGGACCAAACAAGTACTTGGATTTATCTATTATGGAAATAAATATCATTAGTTGCAGCCCTAGATTTGAAGAGAGCAGGCAATATTTTGGTTAATGTAGGTTCACTACTCAAAAAACATACAACATTGTTGTTTTTATATTATATCTTGAATTATTTGTGCTTTATTAGTGATAGTAGGTGTTTCCCCTCTGCTTCTAATAATAGCAAATAAAACACCATCATACAGATCATTTAAAGTCATTTGCAGACAAACCAGGGGTTGCAGGAGAAGGAAGGCTGTAGGCCCCCAGACTGTGGCCCAGCAGTCCTGCCTTGCTCATGGCTATCATGGAGCTGCCGCCGTGCAGACCCTGGTACAAGAGACCCCTCTGATGGACACACAGAGAAATGGTCAAAAATGGAAAATCTCGAGCGGAGTCACTTCATACGTGAATATTTCGAATGTGAAAAGTGAGTGAGTCAGAAAATGTGTGAAAGTGCTTGTCCATGTTTGCAAAGCAGTTAGCGGTTGGGTTTTGAGAGTTTGCCGCCTACAGTGTGTGTGTATGTGTGTGTGTCAGCAGCCTGTCACTGACACCTATTCCATCACACCATTGAGTAACTTACAGCAGAGCTGTGGTTAACATGTGTGGGGGCCATGGCCTGATTAGCAGCGTCTGCCCGCAGGCTCTCGCTGCCCAGGGTCAGAACAGGAGGACTTTTCATGTCCAGAGCTCGGTTCAGATTACTGTGGGACAACACGGGGTAGCCGATACCTGCACAGTGAAAGAGAGGAGCAGGAAGTGAAAAGAGATGTGAGCTTGTTTCACTTACAGTGAAACAGTCATTTATTTATTTACTTTAGCTGAGAACGTAGAAAACACATTCACAACGTGTTGAACTGCAGTGTGTGTGTGTGTGTGTGTGTGTGTTGCAAAATAATTACAATATTTATAAAATATAAATGCCGTGATATTGTAAACGCAGAGTAAAAGAGAACACAAGAAGCCCGTCAGTCGTCAAATGTGTGCTTTTCATTGTGCATCGATTCTGAAGAGTAAGTCAATGGAAAACAACAAGAAAAAACTGCATGTAAGTGCTTGTAAGTAAATTAAGTAAAGTAAATTAAGTAAATGTTTTTTATTTACTAAAGGGCAATCATTTGTGAGATCACAGATCAGTAATATTTGTAATATTGTCTGGTTTCCTTCAGAAACAGACACTATTTTAAATGGACTGCAAACTAGTGTCAGGTATAAAAAGGAATTATTGACACAGTTTTAATACCTCATGTGTTGTTGAGGCATTTTTTAAAAACGCTGTATTAATATACTGTGCATTATTAATGAACACGATTACTTTCATTTACACCATGCCATGTCCAGTAGTTGAAATGCCGCAGAGGAGACAGGTGTCATACATTCTGTAGAGAAACCACAGATCTGGTTAGAGCGGCTGTGAACTCTGGTGGAGGGCCAGTTTCACAAAACAGGCCAAATGCAAGTGTGTGTGCGTGTGTGTGTGTGTGTGTGTGTGACACACACACTTCCTGTGAGTTCACAGCCAGCTGCACACAAGGCTCGCAACAGTACATGTGAATTTTTTCAGCGAGAATTTAGTAAGAAAAGTTAAGTTGCTTACGTCTTTAATACCACTGATTTAAAATGCTCTTATTAAAAGCTGCTGTGGCTTATTTTTATACACATGTGTGTATTTTAATGTTGCGTAAATAGACTACGTTATACTATTGCATTCATGTTGAGGCCACTAGATAAAAAGTTGATTTAATTTCATGTCAATGGTCCTCAGTGATGTTTTTTTGTGTATAATCTCTTGCCAACATTTTCGAAACTAATCATAATAACGTGATTCAGAGGTTTAGTTCACCTGAGTGTGCAGACATGAAAGCAGAGTGCGTGTGCGGTGCAGCAGGACTGGCAGAGCCGGGTCTAGAGCTGATGGGTTTAAAGGCCGGGGCTCTGTGGGACGCCACGACGGAACCAGAAGAGTTGGTGAAGCCGTTTTCACAGCCGGGAGAAACCTGCAACTGAGGCTCTGGAGTGAGCAGAGACGGAGTCTGAGACACAAGAAACAAAAAACATCCATTATTAGCAGCACAGTCAGAAAAAAAGGAATTTTAACTTGTGGTAAATGTGCACAAGTGTGTGTGTGTGTGTGGGACTGACATAGAAGCGCTGACGAGTCAGAGACAGATCCATGCCTTCACACAGGGGATATTTTTCTGCAGCCACCAGTGCACTCTCCTCACTGTCGAGCTCTGAGCTATCGATGCCGACGCCTTTCTTGCGCAGGGTCTGAGGCCGGAACCCAAAGTGCACGATGATGATTTAAATGTAATTTATATAGATATAGACAAAAAGCAGCAACAACAATCAGCAGGAAGTGCTTATAGGTGTGGTGAATAATGCGTCTGCGGTACTAATTGAGTAGTTTTTAAGGTTTTTATGACAACGGGGTCTTTAATATTTCATGGCTATCGAATCCTATCCAAAGTAAAATGCATGGGCGTGCTTGTTCGGTTGATATGATTCGACAGTCATGAAATATTAAAGCTGTTTTAACCTATCATCCTCTACTTAATATAACCAACAACTCAAATGCAACGCAAAGTGGATTTAGAGACAAATTTAACACAATCAATAATAGAAAAGACGACTACAGATGAAGTGTACAGTTAAATAAAAATGCCAAATGATGGCTTAAACAACGCATGACAGCAGATTGTGCTGCAACAACATTTAAATCACTAGGACCCTCAATTTGACAAAAGTATTACACAAAATGAATTGAACTCAAATAGTAAAAGGTCAATTAAAACAAATCCAGAAAAGAAAAAATAGCATTTGTTTTTTGTGAAAGCTGTCACTTCAATTTGAGTCCACACTTCCTTTTCACTATATGTAAAACAAACCCAAAAAAAGCCTTCTTTGTGGTTGTTTTCCTGAACAGCAGCTGGGACAGCACCGTACCTGCAGTATGTCTGTGTTGGTGCGACTCTCGTGCGGCTCGCTGTACTCCGTGTACTTGAGCAGCACTTTGTCCATGTCCGTGCTGGCGTACTGGAACAGACGGTTGGTGCTGTTGAAGATGATGAGGGCGATCTCGCAGTCGCACAGCACGCTCAGCTCGTACGCCTTCTTCATCAGACCAAACTTACGCTTGGTGAAGGTCACCTGTGGCAAAAAAAACAAACAAAATGAATGAAGTATAATTCATATATATATATATATATATATATATATATATATATATATATATATATATATATATATATATATATATATACATATATAAATATATATATATATGCTGAAGGTACATTTACATTAGAATACAGAATATAGAGCAGGGGTTTGCAACCATTTTTGTCACCCAAAAAACATTTAATCTGTCTGAAAACCCATTTGACCCATAAAACGTTTTATATATAGTATACGTAGACATACTATATATACATATATGACATTTAAAAAATACAAAAAAGGAAACTGTTTACTTTTGTTTTACCTCTCATGACGTGACCGACACTACTTTGAAATAAAACACAACATATCTATTTGAGTCTCCCCATGATTTGTGGACAATTAATCAAATAAAAAAAAATAACCCACAAAATTGTAGTGCTGAAGAAAACCTGCTGGCGACGGACCGGAGTCTTAATGTGTACATGACTTTATTTACGTGCCGGGAACGACTCTCATTTGACGTAGACATAGGATGTGGCATATTACCACTTTTATATCATATTTTACCACTTTTATTTATCACCTTGATGCCTAAAAAAAGAGGTGTCCACTTACAAAGAAATAATGAAAATAAAATAAAAATAGTGGGTTTTTTTTTTAAAAGCTACAGCTGAAGAGGATGCGGACCCCTGATATAGACAGAGGCACTTCCTTCCCTCAGAATCTCAATTCAGATTCAAAACAAAACTCATTTGCATAAAATAAAAACCCTTATCACCAAAAACCGTTCAGTCCCAATGATTAGACATGAGAGAGCATTTTGAACATGGTTTATTGTATTTCTTTGATTCCGATTTGTGTTAAATTTACAGCAGTGAATTATGGTTTTACTCGTGTCCTTTTTTGCAAACGTCCATAAAGTCCTACAAGTTAATAACCATATATTAACTTGATATCCATGGGATATCAATAAAGACGTTTTAGTATAAATTTATAAACTTGACCGCTTTGTACATTTTACTTACTTTTGTGAAGCGTTTCGCTGTCAAAAATGCTAAAAGCACTGTCTTTAACTTTCACTCACATGCAAACATTATCTCAATGTGTCTGTTTGAGTGTAATCCGGTCCTCAGTAAGATGCCATAAAACAACGTCATGTACCTGTGTGTGTCCACCTGTTGTCTGCTCTGTTTAATATTGCATTACGACAGAATGCTGCTGTAATCAGTTCATGTGTTATGTCGCTGTATTTAACTTTAAAATATCAGAAAATTATTTAAACAATAAAAGCAGCTAATGCCAGAGTAGTTGCTGAGGAATTTACAATTTATAGACTAAATTATAATATATTCTATGTAATATAATATTAAATGAAATACTGCGTGCACACCCACCTGTCTATTCCTCTGGTCCTTAATAGGGGAGATTTGTATTTTCTTTCTTCCCATGTTTCTCTGGCGTCTGTAAATCTGTGAAACACCTGTAACGCAAAACAAACGTATACGTTAAAGGAAATAAAACATTTGTGTCACTGCTGCATGATGCATTACAAAGATGTGACAAACACTTGTTTAAGGAAAATGACATTTTGCCATCAGGTTCTGGTGGGAAAATGTCATCCATTGGTTCAGGTCCTCAAGCCCCTTCCCCCTCCATAATGGTAGGGTGTTTATTTTTACCACCATGAGGCGACGCGGTCTAAAGTTAGAGCCAGCCATCTACACAGTCTAACACCCCCAGAGTCTGGGTTACCCTCGGGCCAGCAGCACAGAGCTCCACTGCTCACTGCAGCCCCGAGAGACAGGGTTAAAAATACAGCTGGTGGCTACTTTTAAAGGTTCAGCTGGCAATAGCTGAAACCAAACAGCAAGAGGAAAACGGTGTGTTTTTGAAAGATGCCTTACACTGAAAGCCACCCACTCCTCTCTCATGAACAACCAGGTCGGGGGAAAAAAGCAGGATTTTGTCGCGGCAGAAGGGAAAGATGTGGACGGACTGTGGTTATCATGAGAATGTCCTTTTTTTGAAACTCACACACCATGTTCACGTGTTGTTCTAGAGAAACTCTGCTCCATATAGAGCTGCACAAGGTGAAATCTGAATGATTAACTCTTTACATCCTGAGAGACATGGGGAGACTCTGCTGCGGCGTCACACGGCACTAAATCAAATACAATTGCACTTCACTTATCAGCCACTTTGTTAGGTACATCTGTTCAACTGCCTGCCGCGTTTCTCTGAAGAGTCACGAGTCAATTATTTGCCCTTTCAAAGCTTCACATACTCGGCATGCAACAACAGAGCCATTTATTACCTCAGTCATGTTCCACAGATTGATTATCTTCCAATAATGTGCTATTACACGCCACTTTATTAGGTACACCTTGTTGTTGTATTGCTTGTTAACACACAAACAGCCAACCACATCGTCAAGATGACCTGCTCAGGTTCAAACCGAGTTTAAAAAAGAGGGATTGAAGTGACTTTGAACATGACATGGTTGTTGGTGGCAGACAGGCTGGTCTGAATATTTCAGAAACGCTCGATCTACAGGGATTTTCCACACACATCCAGCTCTCGGGTTTATGGAAAGTGGACAGAGAAAGGGAATATACCCAAGTGAGTGGCATCAACAAGGTCAGCGGAGATTGACCGGACAGGTTCAAGGGGACAGACAGGGCAACGGTAACTTGCAACAGCAGGTCACAAAAACACTTATTACCATCGATGGTTGATACCGAGATACTGATATTTTTTTTATAAACGAACACTTATTTGTGTCGCTTTTTTTCTTATAATCACAGAATCCATGACTTACAGTGTGATCACATGTCATTGATGTGTATTTCTACAGCCTGTGCTTAAAGTGCCAATTAACGCTGCATTTGTGTGTGTGTGTGTCTCTGCGTCATTACCTCGTGTATGAAGCCCTAAAAGTCCATAACAATCAGTGCTGAGAGCGCAGGGTTTGATTGTTTTCCTGAGCTCTACGAAACGGAACGGCACTTCCGTTGACTAGTTACGTCACTGGCGAATTTGACCACTCCTCTAAACACCAGCGCCTCCTAGTCCGGGCACTAGAGTCCGGTGACGTACTTTCAACCATAGAAGAAGAAGAACTACTCGGGAACCACAGCGTTATCCAAGCTACAGGCGTCGACAGCCACTCCTGCCACTTTACCCCGTGTCGTGTACCTAATAAAGTGGCCAACATGACTATGTTTAAGTTTAATGGTCTGACTCGTCTGACCTGAGCGTACACTACTTGTCTAAACCCCCCAAGGAGTTTTCACTGGTTTTCCCCTTTAATACATATTGGCTGGTTCTATATTTAGTTCCCTGGCCCTCCTGACGGTGCCTAAGCGGATACAGCGTCCGTGTTCCCACGACCCCTTTAAAGTGCCCGCCGCCCCTCAATGTAAGCTTGGCACACAGGCATCTGGGGCATTTTTGGAGGAATCCACCTCTTCGCCTTCATCATTACCTTATAAAGTCCTGTGATGTTGACGAGACCAAACAAACTCATCATTGTCTCTGTAAAAAAACAAAGCGAACCGCAGGCGATGATGATAATTACATCACATTCTCTCACTACTGGCATTTTAAATCCAATTAAATCTTTTCAGTCTTGCTTTTAATACTGAGGCTGCTGATTGTATGTCCTTTTTTATTATTATTTTGGTGACTTTGTCTTGTTTTCTTCAGTATTGTGTTGTTTAAAGCACCTTGACTCAACTCCTGTTGTTTTAAATGTGCTATATGTACTTGATTAACCATTTAATTGCCATTGAAATAGAAACCAATTAAGAACGTGTTCATTATTTAACCAGCACGATGCTACTCCTTGAGGACCACTCGTTTTCAAATGTAACAGTGTGGAAACAGAAGTAAAAACCGAACTTCCTCCGAGACAAACGCTCCTCTGGATGTGCAGTAAAGCGCGTTGACCGGCAGAAAGCAAACGTCTTCCCCGAAACGTCTGTGTCATCAGAGAAAGATTCTCTGCAGCCTGACTTAAATAAATAAAACAGGACAGCACGTTTCTGTCACATATCTTTTGTGCAAACGTTTAAAATGTAAACTTTACGTAATGTATCGTACCATGCCTTTCACCCTCTCATGTGGAGGATAAACCGGTAGAGGATGAATGAGTGAGTGTAATATATTAACCAGTTAACCAATTTAATCATCGATCAAACCAAATCAAATACCATATTGTTTGTACAGGGACATTCTCAGCTGCAGGACAACACACACACACACACACTGTAACAGAGACAACAAAAAAATAACAAAAAACATATGATTCACAGAATATAAAAAAGATGAGTGTTTCAACTGCCGTAAAAAAAAAACATAAAAACATAAAGAATATTAAAATGCACTGAAGGCAAGACCAGATTTATGAGTCTATACTCAACTACCACAAAGATCTGAACTCACAGCAGGTCCAGCTGTCGATTTTAGATCTAAAAGTGAGACAAATGAACCCCATATGAATGCATGATGATGATGATGACACGAGGGGGAAGTGGGACGCATGTGTTCTAAACAGGCCAGAAAGATCTTTATCTCACAGAGTTCCTCTCCTCTCAGATATAATCAAAGGACGAGCATCAGAGCCTCACAAAGCTCTGCGAGACAGCGGCGGATAAATATAGCCGCACCTCCAGTGTAGTTTGTGTACTGTATGCGTATGTAGTGAGAAGATTTGTTGAGGTTTGCCGGGGACTTAAAGACAGACAGGAAAAGCCTGGCAGTGCCTCGCACATCAGTTAATTCTGGATGTTCTTTCCCGCACAACAACTGCCACTCGGCGTCTGTGACGGCACCAGAGCCTGAACTATATCTACTGACTGTGATCTCTCACGTTGTCGAGCTGTCGCTGCCGAGAAAATGTGGGCATTGGGTGACAAAAAAAACAGATTTTAATCTAAATGTACCAGTAAAAATACATATTATAATAATATATAATATAATATATAACAATAAAATATTTTGTATTACTCACATGAACACATCGAAACTACTGGTGTTTATAATGAATGCTTAGTATTTATTTCCTTTCGATTTTACTTTAATTCTGTGCTACTGTAACTTCCCTGTGGTGGGACTAATGACGGATTATCTTATCTTATCTTATCTTATCTTAATACTTAAACAGGTTTGAACAGTTATTCTTCTGAGGACACTGCATTGACTTCCATTCACTTGGAGTGGAAATAGAACTGGAAATTCACATCTTAGCCCTGTACAGTTAGTTCCTCAGAACAAACATAGGTATCTCTCTCTCTCTCTCTCTCTCTCTCTATATATATATATATATATGTACATATATCTATGTATAGATATATATAGACACACTTGAATCTTCTACACAAAGAGACAGCATCTTTGTTAAACGCCTTCCCAGAGGCCTCGCAGTGGAAAAAACATCAGGCACCCATCGGCCTCCTCTATGACATATCCTGGGAGTGTCTGTCTAATTACCCACAAACAAATTATAACAGGTTTTCGATCAGCTGTTGTGATGATATGTCGCAGTAGATGCTCGTGTTGCTGCAGGGAACTGTATGCATGAATGACGGAGGAGGGGCAAAGTAGGGCATTCGTAGAGAATTGGGCGTTCTGCTCTGACGGTTTTCTTTCTGTGAGTCATTTAGAGCATGTTGGTTTGTAAATGTCTGAGAAAACACATGCATATGCAGAGAAAACCCAAAGTAAATATGTCTCGTTCATGTTGGCGGCAAAGTAGCAACAGCGACAGCTCAGAAACTATCATGGCAAAATAGATTATGGGCTGTTGTTGTTGTTGCGTTAGTTTTTCATTTATTTCATTTCCAGGAGAAGTTGAGCCTATTTTATGATGGTTGCATTGAAAAGCTCTATACTGGAACTGCAGCAGCATCATTCCATGAATCATTCTCCTCAAACATCTGAGCCCTGTGCGCCAAAGAAAGGTCTTCAACCATATTTGTATGAATTTTAAGGTGAGGAGGTTTTTAATTTTGAGGTTTTTTTTTAGGAATTTTAAGGAGACAATGTATCACGCTCTTCAGCCCGTGACAGAACACCTTCATTTAAAGGAATCTCTGCCTATGCAGGATGATACATTGATGTGGCACATCATCATTATCATCATCATCATCATCATCATCATCACCTCAGAGTTCATGCGCTCTTCGCAGAGTCACAGTGATGAAGTATGAAGTCTAATTTTAACAGGAGATAATCAAAATGCCTTGATATTTTCTGACTGTGCCAGAATAGCAAGAGGACACGCAGACGTGAGCTCAGCATTTTTGTCTTTCCATGACAAGCGAGAGAGAAAGTCCCAGTGGACTCACAGTGAAGACATGCAGCTTTAGGACAAATGGATGGAGGTAATCCTCCATGAATTTAAATAACCTGCAAAAATCTCTCTATCTATCTGTGGACATGCTCAAACACCTGTCCTTTAACCAGTTGTCCAGGTAAGAGCACCTTTTAATTAAAAAAAAAAGACATTTTCTTCATTTCTTTTTTTGTTTTTGTATTTTATTTCTTTCCATAGCTTTAATTCTCAATTAAAACTTGTATTTAAATTCTAATTTCTGTCTAAATTTTTATGAAAACTTGTTTAAATGATCTGAATTATTAAAATGCACCATCTATCTATCTATCTATCTATCTATCTATCTATCTGAGGCAGAGACAGGGGGGCTTATGTTGTTGCAAACCGAGCAAATAACGCATGTGCACAAGCTAAAGGGTGAAAAAGAAACATAGCGGTGCTTTTATCCACATTGTTAGCAGATAAGTAGGCAAAATAAAGTGCTGACGTCATCCAAAACAGACCGTTTAAGAATAGACTGTCTGCCTCTGAGTTGCCAAGGATCCCCGTCTAATATAGCTTCATCTATACGCTGCTTTCAATGACACAGCAACAAGTACTCACGGCTGGACTGCTGTGTCATGCTTTTTCACCACTGATGAATCCTAACCCACTATTAAAAATGATATTACAACAATAATAATAATACAAATAAAATTAATAATAATAATAAATCAATAAACTACAACATTCTCACCTGTTCCTCAGTCTCCTTCTGAGTTTCACCCACTCGAACAAGACCAACGGGAAAAAGCTGAAAAAGTTGCGAATAATAAAATAATGTGGAGAAGCATAAATGTGTTGAAGTGGGGGTTTTGGGAGTGATCCTCGTCTCGTGCTCTGGTCCTGTGTTCAGGCCTGCGCTGCTGTGGACAGATATTCACCTGATGATGCAGCAGTAGATGCAGATGGTTCAGGATGAGCGCTGCTTTCTCTCCAACAGCTGGCGGCTGCAGGCAGCAGAGCAGACCGCCTCTCCCCTGCACCACAGCCCGCCCTCTCAGCTCTGCTATTGGACACTCTCCTCCACCTCCCACCCGCCGCACACTCACTCACTCACTCACTCACTCTCACAGCAGCACCTACACTTTTCACACACACACACACACATGAAATGTGTACAACCTGAAGCTCTGGAATCAACAACATGACCCTGAAGTCTAAGCATAGATCCATTCATCTCACTCTAATATATGCATTTATATAATTACACTATTAATAACAGTATACTTTAGTTATGCATTATAGCACTTTTCCATCCATCTTTTACCCAGTGATGTAATGCGACAAAAGTACAAATACTTTGTTACTATATTTAAGTATCTGTACTTTGTTATTTACGTTTCTATTTTACTTTTTACTCCACTACATTTCCTCTAACTGTCTTTGTTGCTCGTTACTACCAAATAAAACCAGAAGAAGAAGAAGAAGAGTTGGTAATGCACTGTATTATAATATAGAGCTTTAGTCCTGATGAGCCATTCACACACTTCAAGTGTCACATATAGCAGGGCCAGGAATTGAACCCACAACCTTCCAGTTGAAAGACAATGTGCACTTTGAAAGTCAGAACAATATATGCTGAATGAAGCTTTACATTTTCTGAATTGTGTGCATTGTTCAATGTTTGTGTGTGTGTGTATCAGACGGGGAAGAAACTGCAAGTTCAAGATTGAACGTTTTATCGACGCTTACACACACACACACACACACACACACACACACACACACAGAGTTACATTACAAGCGCCTCTAAGAGATGGCGGTAAAAAAAAAGGAAGGCAAGAAATAGAGTGATTAACAAAAAAAAAAATTGTACCACACAATGAAATACAATAAAGAAGCACAGATTACACAGTGTAAGTATTATTACATGTTTTAAATTCATGTTGCACCTTATCTGATGACTGTGTACACACAATGTAAATTATGCAAATTAAACCACTGGCACAACTAATTTATATTATCTGTGATTTTTTTCTTTTCCACTTCCTCTTGACAGCAATCGGGGGTCCACAGATTTGACCCATAATGGCACGTACACCGAACGCTTCTGTGGTTTCTTGTGAGATTTTTTTTCCTCTCAACTGACGTGTGAAGCCGAGATGTCTGCATGTCTCACCTGTGATCCTAAAATACATGTTAGTAAACTCGGGTCACACAGACTTCGTTAGTTTGTGAGAGTGATTTCCCCTTTGAGGCCCGAAGAGATCAATCTTTACGGGTGAAGCTCGGTTTCTTTTATAGAAATGAGTCTTGTTTCTCCCTCAGAGCTAAGAAGGTCCTGATATCAGCGACATTCTTACCAATACTTGACTTTGGCGATGTTGTGTACGTCTGTGCCTCTAACAGTTGCTTACAGTCTTTGACTCCAGTCTATCATTGTGCTCTGAGGCCTCACCCACCACTGTGAACTGTATGCCAAAGCTTCCATGTCCTCTCTGTCTGTAAGGTGCTACACACACTGGATGACTCTGGTCTATAAGGCTCTTCTTGGCTTGATTTAAGCACTTTTCTTCAGCGAACCAGAAGCCATTACGTTCCAATGACATTCTGCACTTGTCTGCAGTTTCTCTGCCCCCTCTGCTTGGAATACCCTCCAAACTGAACTTAAATTGCAAGCTTCTATTTCACTGGGAGCTTTCCGCTCCATCTTAAAAGACAGACAACAGAAATCCATTGAACAGTGTTCTTAAATTGTTACTGTGACCACAACTCTTGCACTTTATGTTTGTTGTATTCTTGTATTTCCATGTTTGTATTGTAGTTGCTGCCTTCCTGTTTTTTTTATTTAACTATGATGTGGGCTGCTGCCTTTCTTGGCCAGGTCACCCTTGTGAAAGAGATCTTCTGGTTAAATAAAAAATAAAAAATCTGTTAAGAATTCTGCTCCTCAGTAAAGGGGAGACATTGGCTGTTAAATAATAAGACATGCAGAAAAACAAATGCAATTTTGTGTAGAAGATTATTTTTGGTTTTTGAATATGATTATAATCAATGACCCATTATGTTAGTGTCAGGTCTAGATGTTTGGAAACCATTGCCCTTAAAACACATGTACAACTGCATATTGTCTTATTTTATTTGTTTTTAATGTCAGTGGATTTACAGTATATAGTCTTAAATATACATATACCTATGTTCTAAAGTCACCTATATCTGAACTGTGCTAATCATTATGAATTATTTTTGCAGTATTGTGTTAGATCTGTTTCAAAGGTCAATTCCAATTGAGGTTTCACTAAATCTGCAGTAAATGTCAAATCCCTGAATGCCAGAATAATTAGAGTAATATAGAGTATTGTTACAGCTAATTTATTTGAGTAAAATTGCAGCCCGATTTAAAAATGTACATGTTTTGTAATGTTTCCCTTTGTCTAGCCATAAGAAAAAGATCCATGCAACTTAGTGATGGGAGTTGACTCTGCTGAGGTGCCCTTTGGCAATTCTCCTAATCCCTGCAGATTAATGAACAGCCCCACACGATATATGATCGAGCCACAGTTGCTGCAGTGTAAACTGAAGTTGGTGACGGACATAAAAACAGCATGAAAATCAGAGTTTGATCAAGAACTTCTCTGATTTTCTCAATAAACAATGAACATAAAGTACAAATGCAAATGCAGTTTACCTGTTTACATTTCTAAACATCTTATCCTGGTTTAAGAACAGTGGACAAGAGGAACGCGGATGCATTACATGGATATAGAAACCAGAATACTGCGGCATATGAACACCTCATCCAGGACTGATCTATCGCACAGTGTCTGAGATCACTTGAGAAATCAAGACCAGGCTTTTCTTGGCCCGTGTTGACACATTATCCTAACTAAGTAAACAGGATGGAAGGGAAGGGTAAAAAAACCAGAATAACACTCCACATGTAAACACACACTCTACTACCATGAGCACTCCTCGGATAAAATGAAAGGGAAATAAAATGATCAAATGCAGAGCGAAGACACTGATGCAGAGCAGACGCACTGTCGTGAGCTTAAAAGATATATTTAGCAGTAATAACTGAATGAGCTGCATTATCAACTATTTTTGGGATGTGACAAGATGTACTCCTAAAAATACTACGGTGACAAATTATTAGCATACATCATCTGTGGAAGTGTGGACAACAGTTCTCTCCAAACGCACTGACAGACACACACACACACACACACACACACACACACACACACACACACGGTTTACAATCCCAGGAGGTTTCTCAAACGATGACTCTGATGCAATAGTTAGTAACATCCCTGCAGACTCCCACAGCCTTTACCTCCAGGAGTCATCTGTATTGAGCTGCATGAAGCTGCCAGTGGATGGTGCAAACCCCCAGCTGTAAATACAAGCAACTAATCACCTGTAGCTAAGGGGAAATTAGAGTTTCCTCAGTGTGGTGTTTACGCACGTCTTGGAGATGTATTCCAAACACTGTGAGAAGTCTCAATCCCCAAACAAAAGGCCTGACTGGCAACCATGAGCAGCGAATATCACACAAAGCAGAAACGACAGAGAGATAAACGTGCCTTTGAGAACTTTCCGTATCGAGTCCATTTCTTTTTTTCTTTTTCCTGAAACTTCTCACTTCTGCTTTTGACAAGATCAGCCACGACCCTTTTAGAGCATGTGGTGAGGCTGTCGAATTCAGAAATAGCCTCCATGGTCAGTGTACATGTGTGAGAGCAATTGTTCACATTGTGTACCTTAATAGCTACATTCTTATCTACATCTCAACAGAATGAGGGTTACACCTTTATCCCCCAAGACCGACCAACAATAAGGCTTCTGTAGCACAACCTTAAGTGTGTCATGATGTTTGCAGTTGAGCAGAATTAACTCATATTTAATATAAATGTTATTCAATGAAGCACAACGTCGGCTGCATCGGTGAGTACTTGTTGCAAGGATAATAAAAGTATTATATCAGAGTTAGACAAGGCCGTTGCTGCAAATTCCTCCCACTCTTCTGGTCTTACATGGATAAAATCTACGTTATGCATTGCAGTTGAAAAGACTGTATCCTAAGAAGTTAGGATACTTGATAAGTGTTCGTCTCTGCTGTTGAGATTAGTGCAAAAGGAGATGGAGGAAAAGGAAGAGGAGGGAGGAGAAGAAGCAAGGAGAAGAGGACCACTGGACAACGCTGCATGAGACAAACAAAAGTTTTGATTGACCACCAATGTTTGCCATAGGTCAACAATTGAAAGAGGTGGTGACCGGTGTGGGTGAAGTATTGGATTATATTAGCTGTTCTGTTAAAGTAGTGTTACGTGACATACTGTGGATCTCTGGGTTTACAAAGGATGGTCCAAAAGGGAGAAAATGTCCACTTCCAGATGGAGACTGACAAACTGGTGACGGCTGACTAACGGGACATCATGTTATTATAACATGATGAGGTAGATTATAACAGATAGAGGTCGCAATCCCAAGCAACGGCAACATCAAGAAGAAGGCATGTGAGAAGTTCCAGAGAAAACAAGGGCTGAGAGAGGAGCTTAAGAAGACGTGGGGAGTAAAAGCAGCAGTGGTGAAGTGATAAGCAGGGAGAGTGTCTCCAAAACATCTCTGTCCAGAAGAGTGCAGTCCTTTGAACAGCAAGGATACTGCACAGAACCCTTAAACACGCAGGGGGACGTAGGCAGAGGCCCTGACACTGAGGAACACACTTTAACTTTTTCCAATCCAATCCAACTTTATTTGTAAAGCACTTTAAAACAACCACAGTGAACCAAAGTGCTGTTGGGAAGAATAAATAAAAGACACCATAAATAAAAGGCATAGAAGCTCACGAGAGGTGATAAGACACAACTAAAATAAATTAAATACATAAAAAACATGGAGGAAAACCGCAATAAAAACCGATCAAATAAAATAAACAAAACAAAAAATAAAATAAAATGGAAATAACTACTATAACAACTTAAACAGTGTCAAAGGTCAATGAAAAGAGGTGAGTTTTAAGAAGAGATTTGAAGACAAAGGCAGATCATTCCACTGTTCAGGGGCAGCCAGTGAAGTGAAGCTAAAATAATTACGAGTGCACCATCTAAAGACGAGCGATGGACGACCCACTGACCCCCAAATAAAGTGCATTACAGTAATCCAGCCGAGACGTGGCTTACTGTTACAAGTGTTCTATAAATAAAGACCGTTAAACCTGCAGTGTGTAACCTTTGGTGATGTTGATGTTATTATTGTTCCTCTGTTGGGTCTTTGTTAACAGGAAGGGTGTAACGTCGTGTGCTGCGTCCTCACTGAGGGGGAATTTGTGTGTGTACAGCAGCAGCAGCAGCAGCAGCAGCAGCACATGAGCAGACGGGGGCCAAGAACTAACACACAACGTTCAAGCAACGTAGTTAGAACCGAAGCAAAAACTAACGTTAGAGAGCGTTCCCTCGGGGTTATGCAGAAGCCTAATGTTCTTTAAACGTTGAGAGGACCAACAATTGAACGGTTCTCCTGTGGTTGCACCACCATTTGGTTGTATTTTAACTAAAAGAGAACATTCGGAGAACGTTGTTTAGATACTTCAAAGAGCTTCTTTGACATTTTTAGTTTTTCAGTTGCTAAATTCACCTTTAGGTTAAAATGAAGGTCATATCTTACTTTTTACTTTTTTGAAACACAGATAAATAAATTTATACCCCACTTTTTATTATTTGCGGTGTTGGTGAAATGAGTCTTTTTAATAAATATGAATATGAAAATAAAACTAGGGAGTATTTATTTAGTTGATGTTGATATGTTGACTCCAACTTGTATTCAACGTGCTTGGCTCTACTAGTGAAACGTTGCTCTTTGCTCCATCTGTCTTAGCCTAAAAACGGCTCACTTCCTGTGTGAAGCGCAGTAATGTCACCGGGCGACATGAGCGCTAAACGGCTCTATACTGAGAAACACAGATATTGTCATGTGGAGCATTGTGTCAGCTCATTTGACAATAAATCAAAGTGACATTTGTTTATTTCTTTTTTTTTAATTCATAATTTTATTTTAAGGTTATCTGTTCTTACTGATGAACAATCTGAGTGTTAAGCAAACTATGGTTAATCTGAACATACAATGCAGCCCAGATTGATATCACACCAGGTTATAAAATCTGAAGGGTGCTTTTTTTATTTATTTATTTTATCAATTTAGCTTTTACTTTTATGTTTGTGCAACATTCTCATCTGAAAGCCATTAAATGCATTATATGCAGGTTAATAAAGCGGTGGTGTGACAGAAGAGTCAGTGTGCTCTGCTCTCCCTGTGGCTGCAGCGCGTCGACGCATTGTTGCAGAAGAACCAGGAGGAAAAAAAAAGTCCCATTGTTGTTGCGAACTTTTTAATCTGGAGATTTAAATCACATCACATGCTCAGACGGAGGCAGCGGGCGCTCAACGAGGAAAAACACAGCAAACACTGATTCTGGACAGGACAAAGTTTTCATCCTGGACCTGGAAGGACACACGGCAACTTTTTATTAACACGCTGCGATGGGAGTTTAAGATCCGTGGTTTTTAAAGAGCTGGAACCAGCAGAGATTTTTTCTTTGGTCAGAATATAACGTGAAAGCTGGATTTTCAGCACAAACATGACGCACACGTACAGCCAGCGGTCTCTCATTGTCCTGTCTCTGCTGGGGATTTTATCCGCCATTATGTCTGTTTTATCGGTCACCTTGATTTTCCAGCTCCACTCTCAACGGGCGTCCGTGAAGGACTCTCCCCCCTCCACGTCCACGCTGATGCCCGCTCATTTGTGGACCGTCCTGCTGCCGGTGTCCACGGTTCTCTGTGCTCTGTCCCTCACCCTCCATCTCTGCTCTGTGGTGGTTTGTCTCCTGCACAGTTACTTCTGCACAGAAGTCTGCAGAGGAGAGCAGGACACTGACAGGTACTTCTCCAGTTGCTCTTCTTCTTCTTCTGACACCTGTTAATAAACACATCAATTATGAAAACACAATCATAATGAAAACAGTATTAGAGGATCATCATTCATTCAAGTGGGTCACCATCACTGCAAGACTCAGGGTGTAATTAAAGAAGTCATCAATTCTTCCTCTTAGAAAATTAAGAGGAAGTCACCATCAAAAAGGGATGAGAAAAATTGAATATATTAATTTATTTCTTAAATTGAAATTGCACCTGTTAATATTTCAACTGAATTATAAATAGTGTTTTACCTAGACTCCTAATTTACATCCTGCTATAATAAAGGTTTAAAATGGTTATATTGAATGCATACAGGTTGCTCCTAGTCTTTTAAGCAAACATATTCACAGAAACTTGACCCCCTTCATCTTCCTTAAATTTCCGTCTTATGTAACCAATGATTTCTGATGCATTCCATGCATACCTAGATGTATGCCACAACCACTAGCTTATGTTGGCTTGAGTCTAGATGAACGTACACTGCACATTACTTTCTAAATTTGCTGGTCAGTGTCATTTTAAGCCGTTGTTCCACTGAAAGTTACACAATTTTATCTAAGACATCATTTACATAAACCTCTTGAGAATAAGCTATGATAAAAAACAACACAACAGCTCTGCAATTAATGTGGTGTAACTGTTATTAACAATGTCAACGAGACATTCATCTGTATCCTAACTGTTAAAGCTGTATTTAACTGTAATTTTATACAAAGCAGAGCAAAACAACCCTTTTTTGGGAATGAAATGAAAAAACGACATTTAACCTGCTTAGTGTGCATTTCTCCCCCTCCTTTAATTGATCTGTGTAAATCACAGCATTATCCCTGACCATACATTAAGCTGAATTATGGTTCATTAAAAGAAAACATGGTTTCAGAGACATGAAAGCCATTATGTGTCAGAGTGCAGGGTCCCACACTGCCATGTTGTTGGTCTACCCCCACCTCGCCGCCTCTATGAATCCCATCGAAACAATGGCCTTCCTCTCTTTATGCACTCAGTGCACGGCCTCTTGCTGGCCCTTTCCCACGTCGGTTTACAAACCCAACAGCATGCCCCATGACCTCCCCACCGACAGAGAGCACATTCTGAGAAAAAGTGAATAACAATGAGCTACACTCAACATCTTGTATTTAAACATATCAGAATAAGCAATAACCAAATGTTTTAGGAGTCGCAATCCTGATATGATGACTTCTCAGGGGAGAAATTAAAAGAAAAAGAAAATTGTTTTTCTATATTCATTTAAAAACATAAGTTGCAATGGTAAAGTGTAAACATAATGTATCCAGGTTATGCATTCACTCAACATACGGTATTTCTTCAACAGAGCAGACTGGTTCCTTTTAGACAGCAGAGCTGTTCGACACGTGGCTGTTGGACTGTTCTGCCTGGGTGTTTCTGTTTATCTGGCAGGTAAGAACAAAACAGTTGAACCTGTATGTGTTGAACATTTACTTCAGAACACACAAGGTCGAGCGGAGAACCTGTTCTTGCCTTCTCGCCCACTTCTGCATGTTCTTTTTGTACATTTTCAGTATTGGAATTTTCTGTGTTTAGCCGTGAAAGAACTCAAACCCCCCTGAAAACGATCATTCAAAGCACTGGCACTGCAGTGGGTTTTCAACAGCAGAGGCAAAAACAGCGCTGCTGCTTTCCCTCTGCTCCGTCCAGTGAGTCCAAGAGAACAATGCATTCTTTGAGCGGCGTCCATGACTTAAGTGTTTTTAATGCTGAACCTGGCAGCGCTGTGGTGCTCTGTTCCACAGAGCGGCTTGTACTAGTTATGGGGTCAGTTCAGGCAGTCGCTCCATTGTGAGGAGGAAGGTGTCGTCCCTATGACCCCCCCACTTCATCCACATGCAGCCATGAGGCAGTAAAGCAGGAGACTGTAGAAAGCAACACCACCAGCTCAGGAAGTCACGTCACATCCCAGAACTGTGCTTTTCTCCTCCTTCCTTTGGCACGCCAGCATCTGTGGTCCTTTTCCTGCAGACAAACACAGGACAAATCAGATGAGAACAATTGTCCTATATTTATTTATTTTTTTACTAAATTAAACACAAGTTTGTAAGTCACTACAAAGCTGGATTATGAGTAGGAATTAATTGTTAAAATCTGCTTTGTGTGAATTTATAAAAGGTATTTACAGATAAGTCAGCATGTTTTATATGCACAATTTGATGCTCAAATATTGCATTTCAGTTTTCACACTTGACGGAGGCGGTGCAGTTGTGCATTACAAGAATGCGAATTAGTACAAAGGAATATTTTTCTGCAAATAAAAGAGAATCTTTACAAATCCTGTGACTGAAATGTCCCTCCCACTTCTGCATTTCGCTGCACTGAACAAATTGAGGAAACAGCAGATACAGCGGGTGAGCGGAGGAACATGTGGAACGATGAGGAAACCACAACATTCCTTCACTTGGTGCAAGGCAAATATGACTAGAATAATGAACGGAAGCAGCGACAAACACCTGCGCATTGAGTTGTGCCCTGTTGTCCCTCTATGGCGACACAAACTTTAACACCACCTACTGCTCATCTTGGTGAACTAACTCCCAACATTAGCTTTATGTTTTTCTTTTACTAAATCTGTGGAAATTTTGTTCACATTTGCAATTCAAGTTAATGGAACTATTATTAGTTTATCATAGGGGAACATATTTAGTAATTCTGTGTCATTTCTCTGATTTTTCTCTCTTCGTGTTGTCTTTTTGCCAGCAATGTCCATCTTCATGCTCCTAACATTTGAGGTGGAGACGGGTATAGCCAGTGCCTGTGTCCTCGCTTCAGGAATCCTGATTTTGCTGCTGGTTGTAATCCACTCTCTGGTCAAAGCTGCCTGTAGCAGTAAGCACCATCACAGAGACCACCTCGACACGCTCTTCCAGAACGACCACGGAAGAGGCAACACGCCCGTGTCTCGGCCCTGCGAGCTCAATATCGGCGTGGACAAACCACGAATGCACCGCAGCCAGTCTCACCTCCAACATCAGCTCTCCTACACTCAGCGAGAGCAATACCAGCAACAGCAGTGTTCTCCTGCTAGAGGCTCACAGGGCCTTGCTAGTGACAAAGATGGCTACAGCAGTGGTGGAAGCTGCCCCCGAATGCACAGGACCCTGTCTACTGAATCTGGTATACTACAGGCCCAGGCTAAACCCTGGAATGGAGTCAACAATGAGATGAGGAGTGTCCTTGCCCGCAAGTCAGGGATTTCTGCTAAAGATTCTACTCTTGTGTGACAGAAAGAAAGCTAATCTTTTGGGTAAACCGATAGGTTACGCACTGGTGACTTTCATGTACAGTATATCAAAAAACACTACATACAACAGTCATTTCAAATGTACCTGTCAATCTGTAGTGTCTTGCACTCATGCTTATTCTTACTGATTATACAGTAGACAACACTGAACCAAGATTGACAAACATTTCCCATTTATCTGCTGATTTCTCCAGTTGGGATTATAAAGCATTCGGACATATTTTGTATAAATGGTAGTGTTTTTTTATATCTTGACAAAAGAATTGCTGTAATAATGTAAATACTTTATTTACACTATACATGGTAGCTTTTTGCCAAATATTTGAACTCAATGTGCAGATGTGTTTTGTTCCTGTAAGTTTCTGTAAAATATGATTGAATTTCAAAGTAGAATGACTTTGAACAATGAAATTTGATTAAAACGATCTAAAAATGTTGTTTTACTGCTTATTTCAGTAATTTCAGTAACAAGTATTTCCAGGGGCCCAAGTGAGATTTTGTATGGAGGAAAGACTAACCATGGGCACCAATGGTCAGAGAAGGAAGTGTGTGGGGTGTGTGGAGCAGAGAAAATATGGCTGGTAGATGGGGTCAACATCATGTAAGTTGGACGCTTAGTGTCAGTGGTAAAACAAAAAGTGCAAAGACAATAACACCCACATACAATAAAACACTGAAACACAACGCTTCAAAGCAAAAACAAACAGAATTTTTATAAATGCAGATGGAAAAATGGCTAGAGAAATAGGTGATTGATGTTTTATTTCGCAGAACATTATAAATTCTAACATTATGAGATTGCAGCTTTCTGTCCTGAACTCAGGCAGAGAAAGATGCACTCATGTCAGATGACCTGAGGCAATCTCTCCATCTCTGAAACTCAGCCAATGTTGTCTTATTTTTTTGCAGATTAGTGTATTGTGATAGTAAAAAGACAGTGATTGGTCAAAGTCTCCTGTGGCGGAACAGACTGAGCTGCAAGACTTTAAATGAAGCACTGAGGAGCTGCAGAAGTGTTATTCACCCTCAGATTACTTGCTCTTCATTATGCTAAATTATTACCATTATTTATGGTATTAATCAGTAAAAGAAAAAGCAGCAGGCATCAGTGGAAATCAAAAACTAAATTTTAAGATAAAGTAAAGCAAGACTATAAACATGCTAAAAGTGCAAAGAGCCAGTGAAAATGTGAAAGCCCAAGATCTACAAGAGCAGATTAGATGGACGAGGATATGGCAAAAAACATTTCATAATTATCTTTTTTTTTTCTTTTTTAAAGTGATGACATCAGGACTATTTTTGGTAAGGATAAAGATGGCCACCTTTCCCGAAAGAGGCACAAATAGAAATTCCCTTTATTTTAAATCAGGCCCATGAGCAATAAGGGCATTTTATAGAAACAGATATTTTGCACAAATGCTATTAATACTGTTTTTTGTTTCCTCTTTTTCGGATCATGAGGACAGTTCTGCTTCATCCTCTCATCTAAGATTTAGCTAAACACCCCCCACCCTTAGACTCTGGACACTGTCACGTCTCAGTGATCATGTTCACTGCTGCCTCCTACCTGCGTCCTTGTGAGTTGCTGATCTGGTCCTTCATGTTGATGGCTTGTCGGAGGAGACCGTCAATGTTTTTGAAATACATGCTGCTGTTCGTCATGCTCCTCACAGCACTGCAAAAAAATCCAGCCAATCGGATAAAGTGTTCACAATCGTAGGAGTGGGAATCTGGAAATATGGGGCTCTTTGTGTCTTCTCACCTGCATGCGTACTCTACGGTATAGATAGCTCCTTGACTCTGCTCCTCCCAACTCTGCATATCCGTCTGTATGGAAGTGAGAGAAAGTAAAGCTCTGAACTCTTTATACTACTAGGTGTGGCCACTGTGTCGAATTCAAATGGTGTTTTTATAATCAAGTGACTTTACACAAAAAGTAACAGAGCATTGAAGAGCAAATTGGTACATTATGAGCCAATATATAATAACCAGTCACAGATTATGCAAATTAACATAACAAACAAAATGTGGAACTGGACAGTAAGTGAACAGATATTTCGTGTAGTGGATTTGAGAGTATGTGTACACAGGTGAGAACATTTCCTAAAATTTCTCAAACAACAAGGTTGAAATTTCTGAAACAGCAAGGTGCTCTCAGCTTATAATGGTGAATTACATCACACCAGCAGTGAGTCAAGGAGGGAGAAATATTAAAGCTATCATATCTTGTTTAAACCCACATAAGGTAGAGGTGGGCAAGATACATCATCTAAGATAAAATCATGAACGTTATCCAGTATTTAAATGACTTCGCAAAAAACGATGAAGCACGCACTAAAACGATGAAGCACGCACTAAAACGATGAAGCACGCACTAAAACGATGAAGCACGCACTAAAACTCCTCGCATTCGCTATATGCGTGCAGCAGAAGCCCTCCTTTCTGCAGCAGTGAAGCAAGAAGTGAGCAGAATTCATTGTCACATGACCACTAGAGGGCCTACATGATCGCATGACCTCCCTGCAGGTTAGCTGTGTGGTTATGCTAAAAGAAAGACAACATAAGAGAAACCAGCCCACACAACAAACAAAGGTGGGTTGAATCTTCTGCAAGTTTACCCCTTACAAAGTGATAGCATCATCCACAGCAGACATTTTGTCAGGTATCAATGATAACATTAACAATGGCTCTATTCAGTTCCTGTAAGCCAGGACAGCCTGACAGTGAGTCAGCAGGCTCCCTGAAACTGAGGAACCTTTATGGAACCAAGCCAGTATTCCTAGTCATTATAAAAACCCCAGCAATTTTTCCTTCATTGACTTCCACACCAAGTAAACCTCTGAGGCACTCACACAGTCATGCCAGAACAATATGGGGCCCTCCCAAAACTGTTCCAACACTATTATGCACAGAATTGCTAAAATAAAAAGATTCCCCTGTACTTGATCTAGTGGGCTGAGAGCCAATTCGACCCCAAAAAACAACCCAAAACCATCAGACTGCCTGTGTGATTCGTCACTCCACAGAATGCGTTTCCTCTGCTCCAGAGCCCAGCAACTATGTGGTTTACGCTACTCAGCATTGACTTATTATAAAGTTGACATCCTATTACACAAGTGCAATCAAAATTCAGTACGCTTTTAAATAACATGCTTTTATATACCTGTAGCATTTTTGACTGAATGAACCATCTAAATTCAATGATAAGCAGGTGAAATGTTGTAGAATTGTGTTATTCGCATTCTTGGTATATACATATTTTGTTAATTAGTAAACACATTATATGGCTTTTCAATTATGGTTCACAATGTTTTTGAGCAATCTTTACAGCATGATTAAAGGTTTTAATTTCACTGTGATGCATGATCTGGGCGTGGGCCTCGGACATTTTGCAGATTTTTTACCCCACTGGTCTCAAACCTCTGATGTTTGTAAATCTCTGGTCATCACCAATGTGACACAGTGTGATGATGATGATGATGATACCTTGTGCTGCACTAGTTCAGGCAGCGACCTCCTGACGTGTTCCTGCAGTCTGTACAGAGCCACCGACGGCTCGTTAGCCAGGACGTACATGCTCTCCGTGAACTTGTCTGTCACTGCAGTCAAACAGACACAATGATAGAAAACACGACCAGCATTAGTAACCAACAAAGGAAACGTCAAAAGGCAGGCGATATAAACAAAACGACTACGGGACAGGTGAACCTACGTTAGCTTAACGGTTAATGCAAGCTATAGGCTACTAGCGTAGCTACAGTGTAGCAATGGGGTAAGTAAATGTCAGAGTTTAAATAATGTGTACCTCGTCTAACTTTCAGTTGCATCTCTTGGTCCTCCATAATGCGAGACAGTTATTACAGTGACGAAGCGGCAGCAAAACAAACACAAAAACAATCCGTCAGCGACAGTTGTCAGCTGATTCCTGCTGCTTCCGACTTATTGTTGTTGTGTGTCACACTGTAGAATTCCGGACAGAAATATCGACTAGGAAACATAAAAAAAACCCCAACCGTTCTTCCTCTGAAGAGTGCCTCCATACGCAGTGATACACAGGATGATTCATGTGTCTCGATAGCTTTTCTGTTATTATGGAACAAAAACTCGATTCTACAAGTTGCAAATGGACTGAGCAATAAATAATGTACAGTGGATACACTTCGCTGGTCAGGCAGACCCACCGGGTGATTTGAAACCATTCACTTTCAGTTTTCCTAAAAGGAAGTTAGCACATTTATTGACCGTGATGCTGGACGTGGTGAGTAGACTATTACATTCGCTTTTAAAACACTTTCTCTTGACTTCTACTAACACAGCCTTCAGTCTTTCATGTCCTGTTTTGTAAATTTAAATTGAATTTTTTTTTGCAGTGATCATGGAGGCCAGAGGTGATGATGATGAGGTTGCACATTGCCAAAATAACCAGACAAGTAACGCTAATGTGTATACATGCGAGTTCAGAGATGACGGGACCATTGGTATGTATGCCCTATTTGTGTTTTTGTCTTTTAATGTACAAATTGCTTCTCGTATAGTTGTTAGAAATACTGGCCCCAGTGACTCAGTATAAATTATACATTATAACATATTTCGACTCAAACTGTCCTAATGAACTTAATGAGCTTAAGAAGAGTGGGTAGAAAATACAAGTGAGGAGGCTAAGCCTACAGTAGTAGTAATATAATAGTAGAAATAGTAATGGTAGTAATATCTAATTGTAGTTCTTCTGACTGATATTTCAGTTTCAAGTCAAACTTTAGTACTTTGTTGTAGAATTAAAACATTGTGGAACATTACCACATGACACCATCAAAACATTAACTACTATACGCTAATGCAAAGATGAGAACTTTCTTACCTACTTCCAAAATGTGTGGATTACAGTTTCAAATAGTAGAGAACACAACAAAAAGATTTAAAATGGATTAATTGTTCAGCCCTAATATACAGTCACCTCATATAATCCATTAAATAATGAATATATTGTTTATTGTTTGTTGCTGACATGGTTGGTGTCTCCAGAGAACGCGGATGTGAATGATGAGGATTTGCTAATGCACGCTACAACTTTGACCAACAAACAGCGTGGGAATGAGGTTACAGTACGTCCAGCAACATTAGACGGTAAGTACTGGTATTGATGATTCAATGGGAAAACTTTTGTGGCTGAGCATAAAACAATTTAAGCATTTAAAAAAAAGTAATTGTTGATTTATTTCCATCAGCTCTGTCAATACACCAGTTGGCAGCTCAAGGTGAGGTTTCACAAGTGGCTGCACACTTGAGTAAAGGTGAGGAATATGGATTTTACCACCGTCCACCAAGCAGTTCAACACAATGCACATTTTTACCCCAGTATAAAATGATGTAAAATGATGTTTTACATCATTACCGTGACCCTCATCTGGAGGATAAAGCAGTTGAAGATGGATGGATGTCCTTATTCGGACTGTGACCTATTTTATTTTGCAGATGGTTCACTTCTGAGTAAGCAGGATGAACGTGGCTTCACGCCTCTCATGTGGGCAGCGGCATTTGGAGAAAAAGCAACGGTGGATTTTCTCTTGGAAAAGGTTAGAAGTAAGCGACTGCTTGTCTGAAACAGATGTACATTAGTGTGACTGAATCCACCGTCTCAGTAATATTGTGAATTTTCTTCTTAGGGTGCAGACCCCAAGACAGTTGCGAGGGAGCGAGAGAGTGCCCTCACACTGGCCAGCTCTGGAGGTTATGTGGACATTGTTGAGTGCCTTCTCAAACATGGAGTAGACATAAACACTTATGACTGGGTACAGTTACAACTTTCTATACACAACACTGAAATTAGATAGATACCAATTTATCAGTCTACTTATCTTTTACTGTTTTATCTGATTTTGTTTATCATTTGTCATCAATGAGCAGTTTAACTGTTATTTTGAAGTGTTTATTTAGTAAGTAAAATAGTAAAATTGGCCAAGTATTTCGGACCATAAATTGAAATCGTATATGTATCGACCATTAGCTGAGCATATTTCTAACAACCAGCATTGGCCAGAGAAAAATCCATATTGATCAATCCACTGCCAAGTGAATTTTAATTACTGCTCTTGAATGAACACTTGTATTTATTTTCAGAATGGTGGCACTCCTCTTCTTTATGCTGTACGAGGGAACCATATCAAATGTGTTGAGGCACTTTTAGGTATGTTGCATGTCTGTAAGTTATATCAAGTTCCAGTAAATTCTGTTTTAATGCGTTTTTTTTCTTTTCTTATAAATTACCACCACTTCCATCTCGTTCAGCCAAAGGAGCAGACATGACCATTGAGTCTGACTCTGGGTACAGCCCTATGGCCTTAGCTGTTGCTCTTGGACACAAAAAGAGTATGTATTGCACCATGATTGAATAATAGTGTTCTTTAATAAGAGATTATTATAAAAATATTGACATTTATATGTTTCATTTTCTAGTTCAGAAGGTGTTGGAGGACCATATTCTGAAACTCTACAAGCCAAAATGACACTGGTTAAAATAACTGACTCCGATTTCACTGGTGTTCAGAATCCTGTTACAGTTACACTGAGTAAACAGAAAACAGCATATTTTATTAATTTTTTATTTTATTTTCCATTTAATCCATTTGTGTGCATTGTCCTGTATGCAACACAATGATTTTGTTTGGCTGGATGACAGCAAAAATGTCTGTAAACACTTTTTAATAAAATGTATTTTTATACTTTTCATTTCCTGGAATGCCACTTTAGTCCAAATGCACCAATATAAGATCAGATTACAGATACATTTCATCATCACTGAATCCACTATTACCACTCAGATCCAGATTCTATATCAAGCTCCCTGTCCATGACTGATGGAGAGAAATTGCCAGACAGATCTGTGAAAGGGACCCATTCCAAAAAAGGCCACATTCACATCAGCCGAGGAGGTGGCAGCTCAGATGACATGTTTTCCAAGTGCCACCACACCATCCCGTGGCCTGTACTTCACTCAGAGGTCACTTCCTCTCTCATGAGAGGGTTAAAAAATGGTCATGAAGCGTTTTCCCCCAGGATGTCCAAGGAATAAATAATTATTCTCCCAAAAAAGTCGGCACTATTTTCAAACATTATTTTTACTTTGTCCACTGCAGGGGCCTCCTGTATGGGAAAGCTGTGGGTGTGGAGTTAAGAACAAGATAAGCACAGCAATGATGACAAGCATATCCTGGAAAATATTGTCACAGATACTTATGAACTCACAGTGACAGGTACAGCTTAAGCTCCTGATATGATCCCTGACTGAATTTTGACCACACTAAATCAGGACTGCATTTAATCATATGACTGCTTTGTTGAGACAGGAATTTTGAAACACATCTGCCAAGGAGCTTATGTTTTTTTGCCTCGTTTGTGAGTCAGTGAGCAGCAAACTCAAAAATACTTGATGTGCGTTATGATTCTGATTATGGTGGTGACCTAGACACAAATTTTGTATTTTATCTTTTGAAGTATGGCAGTGAACAGACACAGTGGGAAACTGAACAGCCGAGGCGGAGGTTTACACTCCTTTCTCTGGTTAATCAGAAGTAGACCATTGTATTGTCTTCAGTAATAATTGAATTTGAAAAAGCTGCATAATAAGATTAAAGGATATCTGAAGTGAGTTGTTGTCCTCTGGGTATAAATGGCTGATCACTGTTAAGTCTCCATCTTTTGGGCAACCTATACAAAAGCACAAGAGGAAAATCATTTGACATAATTGCAATAATTTGCAATAATTAAACAAACTATAATTAGAAGTGGGAGGATGTTCACTCATTAGTTGTAATGAGGTTTATACTGTAAAAGGAAAATCTGATCTTTTGTTTTTACCTTCTAGTCTGCATGTTTTTGCTGAGAAGCCTCCCTGGAACTGGACCTTTAACTCTGACACCCTGACAGACTGAGGGAACTCCAGGGACACCCACTGACACTCACCCTGTATTAAATGGTAATAATAATAATAATAATAACAATAATATATACCAATTTTTATTCATATTGAACTTTTCAAAATAAAGTCACAATGTGCTTCACAAATTAACGTAAAATGAATACAAAACACAGAAACAGTACTAAAATAGAAAAGGCCAATGATAACAAATAATAAATAAGTGGAGTGAGATAAAAGAAATGAAATGCACAACAGTAAAACAATAAAAGTATGTTTTAAAGATAGTTACTGATGTCCCCAATGAGGTAAAGCATATTTCTAGTATGTAAACATTAAAAAGAAAAAACGAATACAAGCAATACTAATGTATAATGTGGTTGTAACCCTTAACTGCCAACAAAAAATAGTAAGTAATAAGTACAGAGAGAGGAACATAGGACATGCTGTGTAAATGTGGAGCACAGAACACACTTGTACTTCACCTGGTCTGAGTTCCAGCACGTTTCTTCGTCGCTGTCAAACATGAACTTCTTTCCAAACTGCTTCACATCTCTGTTCAACACTGAACTCACCCTGACATGTCAACGACAAACACACATCAGATGCTACTTCAAGCTAACACGAGGCTAATTTAAAAGCGGAGCATTGAAGACATTTACGTTGTTGTAAAGAAACAAAACACAGAGATTTTTTTCAAGGCACTGTTTCCACTCGTTTTCGTGTCATAAAACTCCATTTTATGACAGATAATGTTGTTTACCTGCTTAGAGTTTCTTTACAAATCAGCGAGGACGCCATAGCTACAGTATTTTGTTTATTTAAATGACAATTTACCGTAAAGCAGCGTCGCCACACGAGGTGAGGTTTTTACGACTGTGACGTCCACAGAGAGCTGTCCTTCTTTTCGCCAGAGGGTGGCAGCCAAGCACCATGAAGGGAAGAGGAAAGAAGAGTATGGCGGTTCAATGAGGAAAATTGGTCAGTAGTTTCCACATACGAGTGTGGGCATACATGGTTAAATAGTATATTATTCAGAACAGGAGGAATCAAACAGGAACGCGTGGATTGTGTTGAAAAGGGGAAGGAAAGTTAGATTTATGAGAGGATGAAAGAGTTGGACTGATAAAGAGGCTCAAATATTTAAATGTTTAGAAAAGTACTATGGACACATGCTGTGTACTTTGGTTTATTTAACTTAACAGGCCAAATGAGGGTAATTAATTCGATTTTTCCTTTGTATATAATCCTTCTGAACAGCAGGGGTTGTGTGGTGTATGGTGAAGGCAGAGGCTGGTCATGATGTAGGCCTATTGTACAGTTTTCTCCAGAGCATTTAGACACAAATTTAGAAACTGTGGCTCAACTTCACAAAGTTCTAAAAGCAGACGGAAAAGACTTAATTACTTTGTCAAAACTTCACAATGTCATACGGAATTAACTCAAAACAAAATATTCTCACTGCTCAAAAAAGGTTTCCTTCAACCAAAAATAATACTTGCAGCTATTTAACCCTTTTTTTTAATCCTGGGGACATGTTTTAGATGTTTCCCTGCTCCAACACACCTGATTCAAATAGTCAGCTCGTCATTAAGCTCTGCAAAAGTGCTAACGAGCCACTGATTTGAAACAGGTGTGTTGGAGCAGGAAAACATGTAAATCATGCTGCATGATTGAGAGGCACTGGTTTATACTAATGTAGAAATGGGCAATTATTCAGGAACAATATCATTTTTCTTCACAGATATAACACTTTGAGATAAAGGTACTTTCTATATGTCATGTCCTGATGGTTTTCAATCAGCCAGACTGCCTGTCAGCTGAAGATGCAAATATGTTCCACAGAAGTTCTGCAGAAGTTACCAAGAGTATTTAATGTCAAATTGTAGAATTTAGTGGAGGCTGTGCACAGTAGGATGCAGCCGTGCTCTGCTGTTCCCCTCACAACGCTGAAATATAAACAGCTTTTTCGTTCTATTGTTAGGGTTAGGGTTATCCAACATTTTATCACCATGATTATTGATAATGAGCAATTTATATTATCGTGTTCATGTTTTTGGTCATATTCCCCAACACTGACATGATGAATTAAAGCAACTCAAATTTTACCAAATTCATGTAGTACATCTCAAATCTTATTACACTCTCTTTTGTAAGTTCAATGAGAAACAATACAAAGATAATCAGTGCACAGATACAAAACTGCCTCAATCTTTTTGTGCTCTGACACATGATTGTGTTAGTGTTCTTCCAGCTGAGTTTGCACAGGTGCAACATGACTGAGGCTAAGTGTTAATCAAGGTGTTGCATTTTTAAGGTCATTGTTTTTAGGTGAACAGAGTTTTCTAAACGATACAATTAGTGTTTAGAGAGTTGCTAAACTAGAACGACATTTAGATGAGACCAATGGAATTGTGCAGGTTGCAGAATTGTGTCCATAGTTATAAATCCAGCAATCATGGTGTTGCTGATGAGAAGAGAGAAGCAACCAGTTTTTAACTGTCATCATTTGACATTTACTGTATGTTTAGTGGATGGTTTGTTGTTTCTATGTTATGTAGGTTATCAGGGTCAAACTATAGAAAAGGATGGAATTCACTTCACTGTGTGAGTACACATTCAAACAAACCTCAATTAGCAACCAGTTGTGGCTTAAGGACTCAGTCATTACAAAGAGAATTTAAGGGATTTTTTTGCCAACCGCTGGGAAATACCAATATGATCTTCTTCCTTTATCCAATATCCCTACTTCACATATCTAATACTGCAGCATAAAACATAAAAACCATTCATCTGTGTGCCCCTGAGTTGTTTGATGTGTAAGATGCTTCTGGTGTTGCTCATGTCTGTGTTTTCTACCTGCAGGTGCAGCCACGTCTACAGGAGGCTCAAAGGTCAGGGAGAAATCGATCAGGTAGGAGAGCACTACACAGACTGGGCCTCGCTAAAGGTGAATCGATCAGCTTAGCATCTCGACTATCAAATGAAACGTAGAGAAAAACAGGAAGGAAATTCAACCCAAAGACATTACATGTGCGTTTAGGTAAAAGTGCACAGTGCTGTGAGTGTTTGTATCGATTCACAGCAGATTGGATCATCCTATGAAATAATAAAATAATACTGCACCCGCACCAGCTTTTACTGCTTTTATTAGAAAGCATAGCCATATTTCATAACCTGGAAAGCAATATCACAGCAGAGCAACTGTGTGTGTTTGTTTGTGTGTTCTCTTATTTGTTACCGCTTTAGAACTTTCTTTTCTGGTAAAAACTGTGATCTTGTCAGGACCAGTCGTCCTCATGGAGACCAAAACCAGGTCCTAATGAAGCAGAACCTCAATTCCGAGGAACTGGCTGAGTTTAGGGCTGATTTGAATTGTGATTAGGTTAAAGTTAGGGTTCATTTAGGCCGTCCAAATGAACACAGGTCAATATGAGTCCTTCAAATGACAGCAGCATGAATCTGTGTGTGTGTGTGTGTGTGTTTGAGACAGTCGGCATGGCTCATTACAGATAGAGAACTCCTGCTGAGGTTTTGTCACACTGCACCCTCAATGTAGATAATCAATAGGGCTGAAATATTAAACCTGATGAAACACAGCCTTCATGAAAATTGCACAGTGGGGCTGGAACACACACACACACACAACACACACACACACACACACTGAGGTTTATAGTGCAACTTGTGATTTAAAGCTGCTGTAATATTTTTATTCTACAACATGACTGTCACATTTGTATTTCTGTGAAGGTTTTGTAGAGTTGAGTTGTTGTTGAGTTGTTGTGCTGGCACATTCTCATATGCAGTATTTGCCTTTCACAACTCATTTTCTGGCCTGTTACCTTGTTTGACTGCACCTGGCCAACAAGCCTCACATGGGCAAATGATGAGCTGGCATTGGACGTCAAAAATGGAGCACGTGTTGGCTGCTAATGCTGCTAATAATTCCAAGATGGGCCCAAAAGGGGCTCACACGCAATTATGCTAAGAACCCACATGGGCTCTTTTTGTCCATGAAAGAAATGGTGAGCGATGCAAAATTTGATCAGGCGCAAGACAAAGGGTCCAGAAAGTATCTGCACCCAGCCAAGAAATAGTTTGTCACACAACCCCCTGTAAAATGACAAGTTGACATTTAATTTATACGCATCAAAAAACAGGATCTAACTTGTTTCCCCCTTATTTTCCATCGTTTTACTAAGATAAGCTAACCAGCCGCTCTCGCTTCAACATGTTAAACATGAAAGTGGCTTTTCATCTACTCAGTGCATGCTTCCTAACATATCAATAAAAATGTTGAAATAATCCTTTAAAATGGGGTTATGCCTGCATCAAAGTGAGCTAAAAAGGAAGCAGCTTTAATTTTGCAGCTGCTCTTTTCACTCCCCCTCTCTGATTAGTTTTGACGTCTTGTGGAAAAGCAGCAGTTGTTGGAACAGCCTCCTTTCGAACGTCTTATGGTCAATATTTTGCACAATGAAACATTTCTGGCTTTTCTTGGTCACTGAGCTTTTTAGAGGATTATGTTCACCTTTGTCACTGACGTATTAAATCCTCATGTTCCCTCACTGGTCTTTGACACTCCTTCATCCCAGCAGTTGCTGTTGCTCTCTGAGATTCTGTCACCAGAGGCAGAATTAGTGGTAAACTAACTTCATTTAGTGATGCAGTGATTTAGTTTTTACTCTGAGACTATCACCATGTTGCACACGTAACCTAAAGGCTATGAGATCTTTGACTATGAGAAGTCTGATTCCTCTCCAGTCAAAACCTACAGAATGTTTTTCTTTTTTCTAATATTCCTGTAAACCTAGACAAACTCACATCAGAACCCATTTGCTGATCTCAGACGTTGCTTATTATCCACCAATATATCCTAATGTTATTCATTTGTTATTACCATTTGTATTCCTGGTAATAGTTTGCTGATTTCCCCTTTAATGCAGCCTTGAAAGAACATGGGGTGCAAAAACATCTTTTAACAAGCATAATGTAACCATTAAGTAATGTTTAAAAGAAAAAAAACAAAAAACACCCACTGTGTCTGGATGATGGAGCACTGAGAAGCATTAGAAAAATAAATCTATTCAAGTTGGGACCTTGTGTGAGCTGTCTTTTCTGTAAACAGGCCTCTGATGATGTATTACGTATTGTTAGGCATTGAGGCGACACTGTCTGCAGTTTACCTCCAGCAATCCTCCCTGGCTCATAATCAGCTCTTTTATCCTATGTCTAGCTCATGTTTTTAATAATAATCATATTAACTATACTTTCTTATGTTCTTCTCTAAAGCAGCACATCATTATTAAAAACAGTTTTTCTCCTTTTCCCCAGTTTCAATTCAGTCCCTTCATTGTTCACCAAAGTTATTAAAAATTAAGATTTTCTTTCAGTTATTCACAGGACCTTGAAAAGAAAAACAGTGTCATTGGGTGATTCAATAGACATGCAGACTATTAAAATTCACAATTAATTCAGTGACTCAGTGACTGGCACAGAAGAAATATTTTCCTAGCATGGGGACGAGATATAATTGTTAGAGATTTGTGGATAAGGAACTTTATAGTAGCATGTGGACCTGTGTGATAAACAGTTAAATGTCTTTGTTGTTGCTCATTTTTAAAAAGCAAATTATTTATTGACCATGTGAGTCTTAATTATGGTCAGGCACAGTAAATTGCCAAATTTGCATCTCGATCACATAAAAAAAAAAAATACCGATCTCTGTCCCAATTTGTAAAAAAAACATTCTCATGGCTATTTACACATTAATGACTGAATAAGCAATCGATTTGTTCACTCTGGTTCTCACCAATGTCACTTGAAACCGAAGTGGATAAAGCCCATGTGCATTGTCGAGTAATTTGACCCAGGAGTGAATGCAGATTTAACATATTCCTGAAACCTGGAATCAGAAAACCATGTGTCTGCTGCAGTGACCCTCGTTTTCCACCGTCAGAAGAAGTAAAGGGAATTTGGACACCTTAAATGTACAGTGCATGTGTGGATAACAGTACTGAGAGGCAAATGAGCAGATGCTTCAGGAGGTAAAACGGTCACTACGGTCACTCCCAGAGTTTATGAGCTGTGGGCATTTGTGCACTGTGTTTTAACCAGTCGGGTGATTAATGCTTGTGCTGCTGTCAGAGGGACACAACATTCGGGCTGAGCACATCACGTTGTCCCATTTTGGTCTACCTCACCAAATTTTCTTCTAGTTTAATTTGATTAGAAGTCTGTTTGTGAAACTTTTTGAGGCGATGAAGTCATTTGGTGTTTGGAGCAGGTCTGGTCAGCTGGGTTGCATATGCTGAGGATGAAGGAAATAGATGTGGAGCTTCCAAAGTACCTGTTTAATTTGTCATTTTGGATGAGAATCCGTTCTTTGTGACAGCTGTGGTTAATGTTTTAACACAAGCTCAGCTGCCTAGAGCCGCAGACAGCATTTTCCATGTCGCTTAGTGGTCGTAAATCATTTAGTTCAGGAAGACAACAGTTGGCAGTTTTTGGGGTCTAACTAATTTTCATAAGGCAGGAAATGGGCAGATACGTAAGGTGCATCTGTCAAGCACTGCAGCAATTAACACGGGATCTTGAGCCGCAGTGCTGTTGTCTGGCAGAGCTCCATGTTCATCCTTGTGTTGAAATTTTCTGCTCTAGTTTGAGTGAGGTTCTCTAATTAAATCATTAAAAAGCAGAGCATTTGCACAATATGCTCCACTGCCTTCATTACAAAACACAGTCACTTGTAATTTATTCATCCACAAAAAAGGAGTATTGAGTTTGATTCACAGTCTGTGGCCGTGGTTGTGACAGGGATCACTTTCCTCTCCGTCTTCTGTAATGATTTCTCAAAGTGTAAAGCTGGACATGCATGCCATCATATTTCTGAAGTACTCAGAGATTGATTGATGACCAAATCATAATAGCACAGTGATGGGCCATTTATTATCATGTCTGAGAGGTTGGACACACTTAAAATTGCAAACATATTGAATCAAGCAGATGAATATGTTGTTACAGAAAACTTACCAAGAAGTCACAGGTCTTGTGGAACTAAGAACAGGAATCCTTCCATTCACCAGGACATTGGCATTCTAAAACTGTTCACGAAGAAAACAGGTTAAGTGGATTATGTGAATTGGCAAAATTGAGAATGAGTTACATTTTATTCTGGCCCTTGTTCCGACTGAGTAGCGAACCCAAGTCTTCTTGCTGCAAAGGAAAGTGTGTTAACAACTGTACTACTCTGTGGCCCTAACCTGATTATCAGGATCTATAAAATTCATTATCTATACTGCTTGAATCTTGTCACAGAGTGGACGGGGAAGACAGTTGCAGTTGACATGGACAATATTTATTACTATTATTATTATTATTATCATTGTTATTATTGACATAATTAAAACACAGTTATAGCACTGCGTAACAATGTTTTAAGATATCGGGGATAAACACACAAAAGTCCATCATAAAAAACACAGAGAAAAAGCAGTATTCATGCTCACATTCCTATCTGCAGCTCAAATTTAAAAGTCTCTTATTGACCTCGACTTCATGATTTGGACTGAGTAAGGAAAGTGGAGAAAACCAACACTGGCACTTAGAGAACATGTAAAACCCTCTAGGCAACTACTGTACTACTGTTCCGCCTACTCAAGATGTACAAACATAACCCTTACGTTGCCTAAAAGCAGTCAGACAGGTATATGTCCACTCTCATAATAAAGCCAGTGTGTAAAAAGCTCTTGTTCCCTCAGGCTTTACAAGCCCGGCTGTGCAGCCCTGCGATGGGTAGGATTTATGAACTGTGGCTTTCCCGGCTTCATGCTCCAGCAGTCAGAATCCCTGCTTGCTCATGATGTGGTTGGAGGCCCACAGGATATGCTTGGCTCACTCCTCTCAGCTTGCAGCCTCACTACCACAACCGCATGCATTTTCGAGCACTGCTACCTGAGCTAGGAAATGGGACTGAGCGAAAGCCGGCTTTCATAGTTCGGCTGGCGTGTGAAGCAAAGCTAAAGCATATCATGGGGATTTGAAGTGATGAATAGGTGGAGATCATGCGGTTCAGGGAAGAGACTTGATTGTTCAGGATCAGGTTATTGCAACCAAAGAGACATTTGTTTTATTTGAAAACCTGCGACATTCTGTTGTTTTTAGTAGTTGCTGGCTGTTTTTTTTTTTGTTTTTTTTCGTAATACAAATTTACACCTGTGTTGAGGTATTTTCCAAGCTGGTATTTTCCAAGCTGTCTAGACAAGGAGGATAACTAATCCTTGTGCTCTGTATTCCAGTGGGCAATCTCAGCTGCATGCACGACCCCACCTCTCATCCTCTTAATCTCTTTGCCTCACTTTATTCACAGCAGCACTCCTCATGAACATGAGCATCAGAGCGGCACTTCACAGACCTGTCTTCTTCTCCTCCTCCTCCTCCTCACTGTTATGTCAGGTTAAGAAGAGGCAGTGCACTACATTGCCAAAGATCACACAGCTCCATTTGGTGGTGGTTGTTTTCCAGGCTGCTATGGGGCCGCTGAATTTGATTTTCTAATAGCTGGGTTCAGGTGATGCAGAAAGGACTGGGCAGACAGATCTTTATTAGCTGGATCTCCCAGTGGTTCGGTGTGAGTATAAATCCCAGGTTTATCACTAAGGCTGAATCAGTGTCATTAAGGCTGAATCAAACAGCCGCTGCTTATACCAACTGTGATCCTGCATCAGAAATGAACAAGGCCTAGAAAAACCTACAGAACAGGACAAAAAAAGATGTCATTAAATGAAAAATGCCAGAGTAAGTGATAAATAGAGAAACTGAGGCTCACGGCATCTCCGTGAAAGGGTGAAGGTTGTTGTCAGGCCGACTACTGCAAAACTGTTTTCAGTTACAGTAAAAGCTGGAGGATTTGTGGTTATAACATTCTCACAATGCAAAACATGTGTCCGATATCAAAGGTATCAGGTATCAGCCTAATGCTAGAATCTAGAATCATGTAAATGTAAAACCCAAAGTCTTAAATATGTTGACTGGGAAATGTCCATAAATAACAAAATAGATAAAGAAGATGTATTAGGAGATTACCACATATCACAACAAAAAGTATAAACAGTAAGTTTCCTTTATATTCCCCCACACACAAAGTCATCCAAACACAGCTTCACACGTTCAGGTGAGCAATATTTTCAGGTCATATTGAAAATACAAAAAAAAAAAAAGAACAAGAACATCATTTTATATTGGGGACAAATGAGGTGATTTCTTGTTTAAGTACAAGGCAGTTATGCTCACATAAGGTAGATGATGGAAGAGACAGGTGAGTGAATGATGGGGACATAAACGGACAGTTATGGCGTAGGACTTTTCATGAGGTTGCTTCTTAGCACTAGAGTACGTGCCTCTGTGTGAGGTCGGGGACATGAGCTGCTAAAACCTTTTCAGACTGTTGGTATGAACAAGATGAAGCTATCCCGTTTAAACTGTTCAAACTGTTTCTACAACAATTTAAAGGGATGGTATTTTAGAATTAGCAGCACTCTTCTTATCATGGCTTGGTTTTCTCGGCAGATTTGACAGACAGCAGTGGCAAACTCTGTGCTGTGTGTCTTGGTGTATATAATCACTAGGGTCAAGTGTGTTGGGGCTGATAGATGTACACGTGTTTCTGTGTCAGGTAAGTTGTTATGCTATAGAGCAGAGGAGTCACGGGATGTACCCATGAAGACGTGTGTGTGTCTGTGTTTAAGCTGCTGCCTCTTTAATCAGTGCTGATAACGCTGTAATTGGAGCACTGCATGAAGACAGGGGACCTGCAGCTGATTGTACACCCACAGTCTGAAAGATGGAGAAATTAAAGAAGTGGAGGATGGGTGTATGTATGGGTGTGTGCTGTGGACTGAAGGTAGTGTAGTAGTGAGAATAGGGGTCCTTGGTCTGTCACCGAGGCAACAACATCATTGTCTAGGTCGATTTCACTCGATCCCCGCCTGTTCACCCACTTATTCAGATCAAAACCAGTTTAGTGCCCGTCTGAATGGATTCCAATGGCTTTCATGACGATTTTCATTTCAATGCATTTCTAATGCAATTCAAACTGTTTCACTTTCAATTCCCTCCCATCACAGGGGCCTCCTCCTTTTGTCCCATTCCAGCCTCCTCCCCCATAGCTGCACACATGCACTGCACATGAAATTAACTCACCAGACAGGTGCCACTCTGCTCAGAATGACAATTTGCCTTTTGGAAATCAGGTGTTGGTTCTATTGTGTTGTGCCTGAAATTGAGTTAGCCCATCATCAGACTCTCAACAGCTTCTACCCGTCCCCCCCTCCAACCCCAGGCTCTCTCCCTGTCTCTGTCGGTCTTTTAATATGTGAAAAGCCTTGAAACTGAACTGTTTGGGAGATGAGATTGAGAGAGAGACTGCTGTTAATGTCCAACAGCTACCTTTAGCATTTAAAGGGACTGCAATTGCAATTCAGTACAGAGTGGGATGCTTAAGTTTCTGAAACATTAGGCTGATACCTGATACTTTGATACCGGACACATGTTTTGCATCGTAAGAGTGTTATAACCACAGATCCTCCAGCATGACCTCATAGATGAGCTTTTACTGTAACTGAAAACAGTTTTGCAGTAGTCGGCCTGACAACAACCTTCACCCTTTCATGGAGATGCCGTGAGCCTCAGTTTCTCTATTTATCACTTACTCTGGCATTTTTCATTTAATGGCATCTTTTTTGTCCTGTGCTGTAGGTTTTTCTAGTCTGTTTAATTTTTATGAACGTCAAACCTACTTGGTCCATTTCTTGGTCTGTAACAGACCAAAACCAAACAGAAATATAGTTTAAATTGTAATTTCTACATCATTGTTATCTGTGAAACCAAGTTAACAAATTACCATGTTTTCTTAATCTCTGATGACATACATCACGGTACCTTTTCTGGTAATACAGTGTCCACGGTTTTATGTAAAAAAACAAAACGTCTCCTACAAGCAACTGCCTAGTACCTATAACTCCATTAGAGCTGAGTAACAGCAACTCTGAGACATTATTTATGACCATGTCAGAGAATACGCAGAGATGTGCTACTGCAGCTGGCCAACAGAGACGCAGTCCCTGGTCAAGCCTAATTAACTACAGAGTGGAAAAGCAAATGAGTTATCCATCAGGAGAAGTGGGTGAGAGATGCATCTATCTCAGGTCACCTCGCTGAACATATGGTCAAAGATTCAATCACATTCTATTGCACAGGTAGCACAGCTCACCTAGTTACTGATGTGGTGAGGATCCCATTAGTGCAGCGACGGCACAAATGTAAGGTTTGCTCCTAAATGAAGTTTGCAAGAGCTTTTAAAATTTATTTTAATTTACTTACAACACACTGACTGATAAGTGTAAAACATACAGTTAATATAGCTATTAGATGTTTGTCCACTTTGTTTGGGCAGGTGTGAAAGCTCATTCGAACTCTGGTGGGGCTCAGTTCTCACTTGCAAGTGAACCCTGGTGCGGTTGGCTTACAGTGAGAAATGCAAACTATCCAGTGTATCAAAAAGCGGACATAAGGATATCTCATACACATTCTTGTGAAAGAACAATTAGGTTGGAACATCAGAGTAAAAAACAGAAACCTAAAGACTGCATAAATTTGGTGTTGCTCCATTGTTTGTTTTTGTGGTGAACAAGCCGGCTGAAGGCGATGGATTTTTGGTCCTGGCCAATCAATGAGCTGAGTTTTCTTTTTCCTCATGCATTTTTTTCTGCCAGGTCAGTGCTTGTTTAGGCAATACCACCCCAAACAAGCACCTGTTGTAACTGCGTGTAACTCTGCCGAGTCCCCCGGACTATAATGGTGTGAATGTGCCTTTAAAAAAACCTTGATTTCTGGCATTTTAATGCTAAAATAAGATCACAAATGTATATGTTTATTTGTTTTATTCTGGATTTCTGAGCTCTCTGATTCTTGATCAATCTGATGTGATTCTGCTTTCCTCTCAAATTGGTAGGCGATACTGTTTTATTTTTTTTAGTCCTTTGAATAAAGTTGAGGTTTTAGTGCTGGCAACAAAAGGGTCTGTAGAAGAAAAGTGTTATCTAGAATGTGAGTGGAGACAACCTATGACAAAGCAGCTAATTACTTAATTGTCTATACTCGCAGCATAATGTAAAGTCTATGTGTGGAGTCTCTTTGTGGTGAATACAGTTTTCTGTATCTTCCACTTATAGACATGCAGACAAGAGGAGCTCTCTTGTCCAAGGCCGAAATACTGTGGAATGAATATCAACCACAGCACCAGATTGTTTTGATGCTTTTTCAAGGGATCCCTGTATCTGGGATTTTATAACAATTCCCCGTTATCAGTTTCAGGTGGTTTTCAATACAGCATGATGTCCATTTTGCAAATGATGGTCCCATTTACAGTCAGGCAAATAAAAAGTAAAGGCCACAGACTCGCTGATCAAGTTAATGGTGTGAGGACAGAGTTCCTGTTTAATTGTGTGTCGCTGTATTCTGAGAGTGTCTCTATTGTTCCTACTGAATTTTTGTACTGAGGGACTTCTTACTCTTGGTTCGGTTGTTAGATTTACACACTAAATACGATCACTGACTGGCTGAGAAAACAGATTTGTTGTAAATACAAATTTTATTTCCTGATTGTTCGTAAATATTGTGGAGATGAGAATCAAATTACTAGCGTGTGACAATGTTGTGACTGAAACCTTCACAGCTCCATCCTCTGTTTCATTTTCATTTCAGATTTAGCTGATAGTGAAAACAATAATTAGTTGTAGTTCTGTACATAATTATAAGACTTATGATCACCATCATCATCATGATAGCCTGGTGTGCAGGACAGGAGAATGCCTCCGCAGTGCCCTTTTACTGTGTAACAGTTGAGTCTGGATTTTTGCAAATGTTCTCCCCGAGCAGCGCTCACAATGACTGATCCACACTGACATGAGCCCTTTGCCACTCCCCTGCTATCAACCAAGTTATTGTCTCAGACAATATTATCTTATATGAGCCCCCTTTGGCGCATTTTCAAAACCAGATAATTGTATTTTTCTTGTTTGTTTACATTTCAGATTCTTCTTGGGGTATGCAGGTGCTGGAATCTGAATGAAATTACCCATGGAGTGAATGGGAATGCTTGAGACCAAAGTAATACATCAATGTCAAGCAGGACTGAAATCTGCAGGTGAAATATGTTTTCTCTCTATCTGTAGAAATAAGTTCCCAACTCTGTAAAATGAAAATAAACTGCTATACTTGCCAGACACGGACCACTTACCAGAAGGTAGATGTGGATGGAGGGTAAAATGATTTTATTTTTTAAAAGAAAAAGAAAAGGAAATGTGTATTTCACATCTAGAGGAAGCAGTGAAGTACACTAGATGTGAATACATCACAGATGGATCTGGAACGCCAGCACTCCATTCTCTTCACTAGTGAATATGATGATAAACATCATCTCATCTCTCCAGCAACAGAGCTTGGTATAGTTCAGAGATAAGTACGTTTATTATTATACATGAATTACCACAGTGCAACAGGGTAATATTGACAATGTTTTGTGGAAAAAGAAGTGCATCAGATCTATGTTTGCTGGAAACCAACCAGCTATTGTCTTATGTTTGTTTTCTCCTACACAACACTCTCAAGCACCAAAAATATCTAGTACTTAAAACAACAGTTCTTTAACTTCACAATTTTTTATTATGTTAATGTTCAATAATATGTTGTCCAATAACAACATTAGTATCATGACCCCTGGATTTGGACTTTTTTTGTTGTTCTTTCTATTTTGCTTCCTGTCCTGTCTTCTCTTTTGATTGTCTCCCCCACCTGGATGGGTATATTTAGTCTCTGTGCTCCCCGGTGTCTTTGTTGGTTCATTTCACATCATGTTTCAGTCCCGTGTGGTTACGTGATGTGCGTTTTTTCATTTGTCTGCTCCTCGTGTCTCTGCTCCATGTTTTGAACAATTTTTTTCGGCTCGTGTTCACTTTTACAACTTTTTGCATTTTTTACACCACTGACAGTTAGAGGAAGATTATGGCACTTCTTACCAGAATGGTACGGCAGAGTATTAGTGCCAAACTTTTTAAAATCTTAATCTCGAGAATAAAGTCATAATAATAAACTCGTAATTATTATTCATGCAAAATCTCAGATGATAAGCTGCAAGAAGGAGACATAGACTTGGAGAAAATCCTCTCTTTTGTGGACTGAAGTAGGAAATGGCTTGTTGTGGTCGACTGTAGGCTATCGCTGGTTACATCTGCATTCTGTTGCTATTTAATAATAATAATAATAATAATAATAATAATAATAATAATAATAATGATAATAATATTAGATAATGAGAAAAAAGAATCTTATGAAATAATGACTTTTTCTCAAAAGATAAAAAAAATTATTCTCTATAGTTTGGCCCTAATACTCAGTTAACTGAGTGTTAAAAACTGTGGTCCCACAGAAATAAACCACAGCGTAAAAGAAGTTATAATTTGCATTTTCAGATTTTATAAGAATGTTATAAGAAACCAAATTTCATTATGAACTCATCTTTTCAGCAAATATCCTCAGAAGGTGTGGTAACTCATAAAGTTGCTTAGTGTTGATTTCATTTCATCTTTCACAGCGTTGTCATTTGTCTGCTCAGTCACATTTTTTTGTTATTGATTCTTCTAACAGTTATGAGCTCCGCTGGGCTGCAGGGCTTCTATAGCAGCGGGGGTTAAGGAGCGCGGAGGAAAGGTAATTGTAAACTTCTTTTTTTGCTCATTTCTCTATTTGATTCTCCCTTCAGATTATTACACATTCACATGGCATAGCTGTGAGATGTGGTGGGGTCGCAGGAATGGATTATTCTGTTTCTTTTGATGTACAAAAAAACCCATATTTGACAGTTCAAAACAACGTTTGTTGATGTGTATGGGCATATACTGGTGTTTTCAGCCTTGCTGCTATGTCAGAGGTGTCATGTAGAGGTGATCAGGGCCTGTCCACAGTGAGTTCGCACATGGGAGTGAAGAACAAAACAAGTGTTGAAGATTAACAGTGAAACTGAATTGTAAAGTAAGGCAATGATAAAAGAAAATCTTTCTTGAATGCACGACACAGTTGCACATCCACAGCTCCTTCTTGTCTGTGAGATCACAGTGTTTCAGTGAGATGAAGCTCACTCGTGTGGAGATTTCCCTCCCAGAAAGTAGTTAGGGTTATGACAGAAAGTCACTAGATTTGTCAGCAGTTGCTTTTCTTGAAAGAAAAAAAAGTTATTGGGGGTCTGGAAAGTTGCCAAATATAGAAAACATTGTTGTTTGGTCTGTTTGCTTTACGATAAGTTTTTATTCTTGCATGATTCATATTATACAGTACTGTACATGTGTAATGTAGCACTAGATGTGACTGTATTAAATTACTTTACATGATTTTTACACACTGACTGATTCAGAAATTCCTGTGCATTGCGACAGAAGCTAAAAGTGTGTAAATGGCTCATACACATTCATCAGAACCTCCGTGTTATGATGTCAGAACCACATTAAGTTATTTTAGTGGCTGTATTGATTTAGTAAGGGTTTTTAAGGACCAAAAAACATATAAATGTGTTGAAGCTGTTCTTGAGTCTCTTAGTTCTTGTCTGCCTGACAGTAGCAGCTCAAACAAAGAACGACCAGTGTACGATGTTTCCTTTAAGATGTCATATAGGCTCTCCTGAGGCAGTGATGACTGTGTATATCGTCCAGAGTGGGTAGAGTGGGCACTTGATTTTCTCAGTCATTTTGATGACCCTCTTGAGCTCCCCCTTTGGCTGGGATACCACACACTGAGCCAGTAAGTGAGGATGTGGTGGCTCTCTGTGGTGAAGCAGTAGAAGGACACTAGGATTTTAGGATTTGTGTTAGGGTTATGGTTTTAAGCATTTAGTTGTGATGGTTGAGATTAGGGTAAGGAGCTAGGTAATGCATTAAGTCTTTGTATGTCCTCACTATGAATGCCACACAACTGTGTGCGTGTGCACTTGCGTGCTATGGGAGTGAGTGAGGGATACCGAGTGCAGCCACATCATTAGTGGAGATTTGAACAAATCATTGTCAAGACAAAAACTCATGATGATTTGGCAATCCCAAAAACCTTTGTTCAAAGAAACATTGTACATTCTTACAGGTTTTACAGTGTTGAATAATGAAGTCATCAGTGATAACCTTTTCTTTTTCGAGGGCCCTTTTTTCAGTGATCTATGTACATGGGTCTAAAGTGCAAACGGTGGAAACTAGCAATGACTCTTGTACGGAACTGTGCACTGCTTTGTGCCGAGTTTTAAATAGAGCCCTTAAACCTGAAGTCAGATAATGATGTGGCCCTGACAAGAGCCCCCGTGGTTAGTGCAGTCAGTCAGAATGTTTACACATTTAATTGCTCTCCATGGATTTTCCACACCGCAAATAAAACAGTCAGAAGAAACCACCCCAGTTATAAACCATGTTGTCTTTTGAACTGAGACACAACCCTTCATGTCAGGTTTATGGCGCACTGCACTGGTACCAAACAAACAAGGACTGTGTTTAAAGGAAAAGTAATATTCTGATATTAGCCAGATTAAAACAATAACCTGAAAAAACACGTTCATGTCTTTACGGATTATTTTTACCTAAAGTTGGGCAATCATTCAATATACATACAATATTTATTGTGATATAATTTTATGCAATATCAAGTTTCAGTGTATAAAGATATAATTTGTATGCGAGTCATATTTTGAGATGTAACAGAATGTTTTGGCTCAGAAAATCCTAAATCTTTGCTCATATCACTCACTCCAAATTTCATCAACACATTTTTAACAGACGTGGACATAACTTAGATGTGAGTCACAATCATACGCAACTCTGTAACATGCAAAAAGGAATATGAATAGAATATTCTTTTTACAACTAAGAACATCATAATCAGAATAGCGTTGACAATATTGCCTCAAAAAACTGTTATATTTTTGTTTATTTCTGAAAATACAGTATCTAATTCCACTCTGTTTAGAAACAACACTCAACACACGCCAAAACGTCTTTTTGCATTGCTACTGTCTTATGGCAATTAGATGCAGCTGGTTTCTTGTGATACCAAGCAGCTTAAATAATAAATGAGACACAAGATGATGATAGTGCATGGCTACAACTACACCTTCATTTTCCTTGCCAGTGAAATAAAACTGTTACTTTGTGTGTGGGTAATGTGCTTCTGGCCATTTTTCCAAGATAACTGCTGCCAGTATGTATGATAATAATAGTTCACGTGGACAAAGATCCAGATCACAGGTTTCCTTGCTAATCAGAAACTGTTGGGTGCAGCTGTGGTGTTCTGTTCTACCACAGCTGAGGAAAATCAGCCTGGCTAAGAGGCGACATGGGCAGCTTGGATTTCTTTTATTTTTTGCCTGCGTTTAGTCTTGGAAGACTTTCGTTTTGTTTTTCTCTTTTGTCTGTCTGTCATTTTTGATAGAATCAGTGGCTGGCAGAAGGGACTTGTTTCCCTCAAGGCTACCTTTTGCTCTGAACCTATTTTGTGTCACAGAAGTGTTTGTTTAAAGGTAGGATTGGAGACCCTGGAAAACAGTGAGGGCAGTCTACATTTTGAATTCATTTTTGATTCACGAGCACTGTGCAGCATCGATAACTTACCTTTCTATACATTTCGGAGGCGCAAATTTTTTGGGATATTTGTTCAATTGACAACGTGATACTCTCAACTGTTCACAAAGACATACAGTTAACCTACCAGGGCCACCATGGCATCACTTTGCAGCCCATTCTGGGCTTTCAATTGTCACCACAGTTCAGATGGCAGTTTGATTGATGCATCACGATCCAATTAATACATTCGGGCCATTCGATATGATTGGATTGTGTTTTTACAGGCCTGTCCGTTCCACAGCTGCCTGCCATTTTTCATTTTTGTGACAATGCATTAATTAATTTGTTACAATCCGGGTGTAACTGCCATACAGTAAAACATGCTCCAAAAAATTGCTCCCACCGTACCTATAATTTCCCAAACAAATGACCTGTGATGTTTAAGTCTTGTTTCTGGGGAAGCCGTGGGAATAATAAACAATTATCTTTTCTTATCTTATCTTGAACAGGCAATCTGTCTATTAATAATATCAGTAAAATCTTATCTTAATTGTTGCTCGATATTCTTACTCATTCCAGTTAGGTGCATGCCAAAAATGCAACATGCCCTTATTATTATTATTACTACATTCATAAAAAAGTCTTGTAATGCAATTTAACACCTGTCTTGCCTCTCTAGCTGAAAGCTAAGCAGACAATAAAGGTAATGCTAGAATGAATTAAAGCCCATATATATAAATCTTATTGTGCTCAATATACTAGGACTCTCAGATCTATAATGTAATACTGGAACGATGCAATTTCAGCTCTGTGTCTTCTGCATGGATCATCAGCCAGTGAGGATGATCTTTTTGTCTGAGACACATCCCATCGGTCTCAGGCGTTTAAGCACAAAATTGTTCATAAAATCATGAAGTGACTCCTCTTGCAGGGTTTTCAAACAAATCAGCTTGAATCATTAAAACGTCAGATGGAGACCATGTCAGTTTAATCTGTTAGCTTGCTTCTGCTCTCTGCATTTTGTCTGTAGCAAGAGAGTAAACAAGGGAGCAGTGAATAAAGGGTAATGTAAATGTACAAGGATATGTAAAATTACATCAAAAGGTTGGAATAAAGCTACTTGCACAGGTTTAAATACATTTAAAGTGGCAGTGATGGTATTTAAGCTGTTGGGAGCTTCAATATTGTGTGAGCAAATAGGGCAGATAAAAGCATCGAGACCTGAATTGCCAAATGAAAACATACAATATCCTTTCTCTGATCCAAATTTGCCCTGACAAAAACCTCAAGCCAGGCTGCTCTCCTGATGAAAACACAAAAATGAGGTGAAACACAGTGTGAAGAAGGGGCCCTGACAGCAAGATTCAAGCAATGTAGCTTTGACAGAAACCAGAGGTTGTGAGGAGTTCAACAAGTCCCAGAGACACACATGCACATAACACTGGATCTCTTTCAGGACAGGCCTACAAAGACTAATAGTAACCTCAGCAGACCAAAACTGGGTCACCCTCTGTCATTTGTGTCTCAGCAGTTGCATAGGCTAAAACCTTATTCTTATTCTTAACCTAACCACATTTTATTCCAAACTTGTACTGCCTCATTAGAACCAAGCTTTGGTCCCCATGAGGACTACTGGTCCTAAATGTCAGTGTTTGCTCCAGAAAAGGTCCTAAATAGGTAACAAAAACCAATACACACACATTTCTAGTCTTTTTCTCTCTGCCAACCATTCTTTATTATTCTCCAGCAGAGCCCTTTCTAATGTTTGCCCTCTCAGCCCACTTTAAGTGTAATGTCCTCTTCTTGCCTGGAAACAGGGTAATCTACATTAAGATTAGGCCTGGGCTATATATAATAATGTATACTGCTGTGTTTAAATGTGTCATCCATTACAGTTTTTTTTCCACAGTATTGCCCTTTAATGCTTTATAATAGCTCTGTACTAGGACACTAGCCAACTCAATTAGGTGGAATCTGGTAATATTGAATGTACCTGATCTTTGCATCAGTTTGATGAATCACTGTACCTTGGTTTGTCAGAATATGCTCATGACAGACTCAGTCCCATGTTATAGTTAATCTATAGTTTATCTATACACACTTATTGTCCACTGTGTATGTGTGTGTGTGTTTGTGCAATATATATTTATCACTGTATAACTATACAGAAAAAAAAAAAAGATTTCTCACTTCTCTGATGAGATGGCACCAAAATCATAAATAAAACATAGAGGAAATCATACTCGCTCATCATCACATCTGCTATCATCTCACTATTAAAATGTAATTATTTTCACACAGGGAGTATGCCTCTCTTAATCTTAAATAATTTTGTCTGCATATTTGAATCTGAAATGACCCTCATTGACTTATAAGTAGCAGAAATGGAACATGACACAGAACAAATCCATACAGTTGACACTCTAATAGGTTTTGACAGTTTGACTAATAATACAAATGCAGTTGTAGAAAGAACCAGTGACTGAAATGTTTCACTCTGAAAAGCTTCTTGGTTGCTTCGGTCGTAATGTTCACAATGTTTATACTGGAAAACTACATCGGTCATCAAAGTTAGTTTTGGTGCATTTGGCTAGCACTGCAAATACACTTAGACTCAGGTCCAGGTACTTGCTCTCATTAATAATAAAATATTAATAATACATCACATTTCTATAGCTGTTCAGGGCACTCAAATACATGAATGGGCTGCCAAATGCCGTCATAGCAGGGCAATTCCTCTCTGTCTTTAACAACCTCTTACACTTAGAGAACCTTCTCTCCAAACAGCTGTAACCCAAACCAAGGACATGTAGGCACGTATTTTGATAAAGTGTTCACACATAATAAGTTCTTTAAAACATCTTTGTTCACATGGAAACAAAACAAAAACACTATAAAGTGTGTTTCATTGTACTGTCAAAAGTATGCTATGCCAAGTCAGCAGGGGGCAATGTAAAGTTGACCGTAAAGCCAACTTTATACCACACCACTACCAGTTGTGATACAAGCAAACAACATAAATACACAATACATGTGTATGTTAAAAGTCCAGTTAGCAAAGCTAACACTAGCACAAGTTTGGTTATGTCTGCTTATGTCAAAATTACCCAGATTGCCTCATGTAAACAAACGTGATGACATCACTCACGTATGTTAAACAAGGGAGACATTATAAGCTGAAAACTCAGTTTTCTCTGACACCTGGCTGGAGTTTTCCAAAATGTGCATTTTCTGCGAGCTAAATTACAGTTTGCATGTACGTATTAAAAGACACTAGGTAAGCATTCATTTTTAGTGCCCTGTTCTTCTTTTTTACTTCTCCCACTCGTTGTCTTACTGAACACTTTAAGCACTTTGTTATCTTAATGTAACAAAGCATTAGGTGTTCTTTTTATTTGAAGGTGTCTTACTTACTTCACGAACAAAAGAACTGACCTCTATAATTGTGGAGGGGACTGTACCTTTGTTACATCCCTCTGATAGATTTTAGTTTTTTTTGTTTTTTTTTTAATCTTATCTCTTTACTTCTAGCATTGACAGACAACTCCACCTTTAAAAGGCAATTTAATCACACAGTTGGACAAGAAACACAGAACAAGTGTACAATTGATTTTAATCCCTTAACCCTCTGGTGCTGTTGTTTAAAGGGGATTTATCTTTACGTGTGTTTCCTTTTATACTGATAAAAATCCACAGTAGAGTGCATACCTCCACAAAGGCGGAACAATCCTACACATGGCTGTGCAGTTCTTACAGTTGTAATATAAAAGTGATTTAAATTCAAATTTTACTCCCTGCCAAAGCATAGTGTTAAATATGTTGACTATATTTGTTGACTGTGTTTGACCGGACTGTAAAAACAGTTATTATCATAATATTGTGGTTCTGTAGAATACCACATTTATCTGTGACCAGTAACACTAATAAGTACATTAACACATTTCTGACAATGCAGAGAGGTTAAGAGAGATGTAATTAGGACTCTGTTGTTGTGGATTGCATGAGACTGTACAGATGAGCCTAAGGGACTGGGACTGTGTTTACAGAGATCTCTCGATGTATTTGTTATTCTAGGAGAATAGTTCTTCCTTGTGGTTTCTCCCATGAGGAGCAGAGGTGTTTACACCTCTAGTAGTTTTACAGTATAACCACAGAATAGTTCATTTCATGGAGCCGAAGTATGTGAATAGATTGAATGAGACATGAAATAAAACTGCTCACTTTGTCATGTGTTTGAAACGCACATGTTTGCCTGCACATTAGCGTAAACAGATTAACAATATGAAATTTCTAGGCATGTACTCTTCTGTACTCTTCAAAACGTATGTGACATTCAGTCACCTAGAGACAATATGGTAATGCTGCCAACATGACATTTGATACTCCGGAGTCATAGATGTACATAAAGCTTCATTTCAAAGCACTGTTTCGGGAAACTAAATTCTCACTACACTTGGATCTTCACATAAACCGCACATCTGACACTCGCGTGAGAAGTATCAGTGGTTTGTGTGTAAGGGAAACTGACGGGCGGACAAATGGTGCAGAGGAGGGAACGCGGCATTGCTTTGTGTCAGTTCTGAAGACGTGGGCTCACACATTTATGGAAATGTGTGTGTGTATATACAGATCGGATGTGGCCCACATGACTTATACGGTCCACGTTTTATCAACTATTTTCATCTAAATGGGTATATAATTTACAAAATTGACATCATGTGCTCCAGAGCAACATTTTCGTCAGGGAACAGCGCTGTTCACATACAAAGACATATTTAACCGACAGCATATAGTGTTTAGATCAGGTGTGCAGGTGTGTGTGAGAAAAAGAGGGTTTTTTCCTTTTTACCATTTGACCATACGTCTACATTTACGCAGATTTTTGCCTTAGTTAAAGACATCCATCTCGACCATTCAGTGTCTTCTATAGATCTGTCCTCTCAGTCTTTGGTGAATTGGTTCATGCCTTGTTTTTCTGCTTATTGAACCTGCAGAGCTCCACAGTAGCACAAATCCCTCCCAAGAAAGAGAGTTCATAGCTCTATCACTGAAAGCATCTGACTTCCTAGCATTTATTCTCCAATGAGATCATTAGAGGAGGAAGAGCTGGAGGCCACCATATGGACATGACTGCTGCTCAGCTCAGTGCATTATTTAAACAAAGACCCAGTGGAAACAAGTGGTAGGCTCTTTCTCTCTCTCCATGTGCTGTCATGAGCACACACAAAGGATGCACGGCAGAGACTCAATGGCTGTACTGTGTATTAATGACAATTTGGAACATGCCCGCAGCCAAATTATTTATAATTAAGAAAATGTTGCTTAAGTAATGAAGACAAAAGAAATCAGGGCATTTTTTTTTGGAGTCACACTGACTTTGATTGGTTTCATTGTCTCTCCAGTTGGAAAAGATAGTGCCACGTAACATAACACAAGAGCTAAATGATGGGCAATAGTCGCTATTATCTCGGCCCCCCATACTTTCCGTGCCTGCATGTGCAGAGTTTTGGAACCTACTTGGACAAATCCACACACATCTTCAGTTTGATGACCTTATGTATGTCTCGACGGTCCATGCTCCCTGTAGCACTTGTGGTCAAAAATACAACAGAGAATGTGATAACCATCATTACTGGTGAGAAATTGCACCTGCTGGAATGGAATATGAGACCGGATACATGGTCACAAGGCTCCACTGATGCGGACTCCAGCAGTGTCATGAATTGAAGGCTATAAATTGCTGAAAGAACAAAGACTAAGTGCAAATTTGCCCTGAAACTGTGATTTGAAATGTCTCCGTTCACGTCATCAATTCATTTCAATGTGATACTAAACAGCTCACTTTAGCAGATGTTCAAACTTCAAACATTCAAATCGATTAACATCAGTACAAAACCATATATGATAATGTACTTTTTTCTGATTGACTTCAGAGGACACGAGAAAGACAGACATAAAAAAAGCATATCCTCAGGCCTTTGTTATGCTAATATATGCACCAGAACCTGTAATTATATGCCTTTTTCTGTGGAGGTAAATACAGCTCAGGATGCTGATAATAACTATATAGTTTTCCTAAAATAGAAAAAGGGTAAAGACCTTGAATTGTCCTATAAACAAATATTGACTTTTAGGTTTTAATCTTGCAGCAAAATTGAAAATACAGTAGAGAGATTTGTCACATTAAAACCAGTAACAAAGTAAATTTTATGGTCTGAAGCTGCAGCCGCGGGCAGCAAGAGATAGTTAAAAAAAAGAATAATAAATAATTTATATAATAGAATAGATTTAAATAAATTCTCTGAATTGCTGGAAGTCAGAGAAACGCATGATTTAAGTGAAATTATATGCACCCTGTCATTATCTGATATGAATAGATGAATAGAGCCAACTGTCACCCAATCTTAACATGAATGAGGGGCCCTACAGCTGGTCACTGAGCCTTTTTTTTCTGGCCCACAATTGTACAAATTGTTCCCTGCACCTGTGCGTCTACACTCACTGTGTTTTCAGATAAAGCCTGGCTCGGACGCCATGCTGCGTTTGGACGCTTGATTATGCCGAGTGGCAGCGCGAGAGAGGCGCTCGGAAATGCTTCAGTGGTCAGATCACTGCTCAATCTCTATGTGTTTGCCGTCAAGCTGCGGAGTGGCCTGACTGAACTGCTTCCTTGTTGACTGGCAATACTTAAAACACCCCCATGGGTTGAGTAAAGCTCTCTGTGGAGAGAGGGAGAAGATAAGGATGGCAACTGGTAAAGAGAGTAACAGGGAGAAGCCACCGATAACAGAAGCATCAGACAAGAGAGATTCCAGCAAAGGATAAACTGAGGGACATATCACAATTAGCTGACGTTTGTTTGTGTAATCATACACACTCAAAAATGACTTCAATCAGTAACATTCAAATTAATTCAATTGCTTCTAAGTTATCAGGTTATATAAGGACAATTTCATATAACTTAACAATATTTTTTTCAACAGTTTTCTTTTTCAGTGTAATACCAAAAAACAGATCCGTAGTTGTTTCCTTTAGAGATGAGCTGATGAGTCCAATACTGGTTAAATTCACTGGATCAGTCTTGTGACAGACTGTGGAAACTGAGGAAGGCACATTTCTGCCGCACAACAGTGATCATGTGAGATATGTGGATATATTTTGAGATAGGAAAAAAAACAGATGTCTCTGATTTTATATAAATGTGAGATCATCTGAGCAGTGCCTACTCCATGGTCAAATCTTAAAACAAAGGGAACTTTACAGTCGGGGCTCCAAAGATATGGAACCTTAAGTCACCGTAAGTGTTTTGGTGCGTATCTATTTTGTGTCTAATTTGCATGTTTTTTATTTTCAAGTTGTATTCTTATAAAGCACTTGGGGAGAACATGCAAACCTCATGCAGAAAGGCCCTTGGTTCTGTTATGGAGATGTTTGATTATCAGGTGAGATGACCAATGATGGAACCTCTGGAGTCAGTGATGAGTTAAGGCGAAAGATCTTCTGAAGACAGAGCTCAGATCTGAGGAGAACTGAGACAATGCCTGAGATCTGAACAGTAAGGCATATTCTGGTGAGCAGTGTGCCAGGTCTGATAAATAATACTATATAGTATATTAGTATATATAATATTATATAAGACTTGAGATGGTGTATCAGGTCCAGATGCCTGGCATCTTGGTATCTAGCTATCATAGTTTATGGCTGTTAATATTATACACCAGGTCTGCTTATTAGAATATGTGTGTAATTAAACTTAAGTTGACTGAATATTAGAATTTTCTCTCACCGGTTTGACTCAGTTGTCTTTTTGCTGCATGGCAACAGTGCCAGCCACAACACCGCCGTGTGTGCCTTTTTTATTATTTTTGTAAATGACGCTGTCAGACTGATTGACATCAATGGATACTCAAGGCTGTGATATTAGTAGTAGATATGAGATATGAGGCACTTCCACATTGTTCTTTCTGTGATTCAGTAGAGTCAAACTGTGCTACATGTTCCTTCACAGAGAAGGGAGTTGATGCTAAACGCTCCCTGGTGTTGCCTTCCTTAACTCTGCAACATATCACTCTGTTTCTGTGATCAGTTTTCCTGCCCTCTCCCTCAGAGTCAGTGGCCAGTTCCTCTTCAGCACTAAACAGTGGCAGGCGTCGTCCATCTGGCTCCCTGTGCTGCTGCCCGTGATTTGTAGAAGTCGCACAGTACAGTACACCGACTGTCAATAATGATGAGCTGGCAAAGAGAAGCAGAGGGAGAGATGAGGTGGTGATTGCTGTGCTACTGTTTGTGTGTGTGTGTGTGTGAGTGAGTGAGTCGATAATGGAGAATATATGTCATGCGCAATTATGTATCTTACTGCTTGCCCACAACCCATATGCTAATTAATGCTGATTTATGCCTCATTATGTTGATTTATATCAGGGCTACTGGAGTGTTGTTGACTGACTGTAGGGAGGAAAAAAGAGTTGGCTCCACTAAAAGACATATAACAGTTTTAGTACTGCTCAGTAAAGCTTTGCCTCATTCATTTAAAAAGAAATATACTCAAGGAGGTGTGACAATAAATCTATAGCATTTTTGATACTGTACCATTAAAGGACAAGACCTGGTGGTTTTGCATTTTCAGTCTATTAACTACAAATTGTGTATGCTGGTCGTGGCCCGTAACTTTAATTTTCTACTTAACAGTCCATCACAGTGAACATTTAGTCTCCCACTGTTTTTCTTTTAATGCACTGTAACAAATGTCCTGTAGAATTTACAGTAAAGAACAGGCAAAAAAGTTGCCAATAAAGTGCTGTAAAAGTGTTGTTAATTACTGTAAAAATTATTACAACATATTACTGGATACATTTTACAGGTTTTTGCCGTATATAAAACACAACAATGTATTGTTTTATATAATAAACAACCATTTATTGTATTTTAATTTACAATATTATCTTGTATCCCATTCAAATTACATGAGTTACCTGCCAACTATTTTTGCCACTAAATAGCTGTTACTTGTTCATAATTCATTATTTTATTGTAATTTCTTGTAATTGTAATTATTTTTAGCTATTATTAATAATAAAACAAGAGTCAGTGCTGCAACAATACAAAACATTTATTAACACTCAATACCCAATGTGTATATTTTCAAACTCACACAGACATGAACAAACTCACATAAACATACACCAGACTGCACAAGACTTGCAGCCACACAGTGTAACTTTGAATTAACTACTGTAATTTGCAGCAACAAAGTCCAATGTGTAAAAAATAACCACATCTTGGAACCATTGTTTTTTGTTTTTTTCATACAAAACAGTGTGCCATTATTGTTTCTTTTGCAAACAGGCTCAAAGCCATTCAAAGTCCATTAACCTTTTTAGAAGTGCAGAGACATGAAGGTTGACACTGCTGTTCCTCTTCTCGTGCACCTTCCCACTTCTTGGACTGATCCACTTTGTGGCCTTTGTGCCAGAGGTTGGGTTGATCCCCAGGAAGCATCTGAAGTCACAAAATCAGGAAAAAGACACTTAATGAAATACATTGTTTACCAAAGACAAAACCCATCAAGTTGCGGTTTTTCATCATTTTTTGAAATATTCAAGGATATTTTATTGTCACATGCAGAGAGTATAGTAGATTAGTACATGCAGTGAAGGGTAGCGCTGTGTGTGTGTGTGTGTGAGTGAGTGCGCTCAGCCGAGGGGCGGCGCATGAGCGAGCCCGCAGAGCGGAAGACGGGTGTGTTATTGTTTACATGTGTGCCGGTGAACGAAGGTGGAGACGGTGACCGGAGCGGATAGAGAGAATTGGATGTTACCGTGCAATCAGCTAATAAAGCCGGATTCTCTTCAACAAACAAACGGCCTGTCATTTGTGTGCCACCAAGTAACAACTGTGGAGTAAAAAGTATCGGGAGTTAACCCCGGAAAAGAACGCTACCTATATAGATCTCCCCTGCGTTCCCCGACCACCGTCATCAAAAGCTGCGCAGGCTAGGCTAGTGACGAGTTTAAGACGAGACCCAGACTCTATCAGCGGTAGTGATTGGGTCTCGTCTTTCACTTGTCACCCAACGGTGCGTAGCATTACAGCCTCTGAACCAGCCCATAGACAACGCAGCGGCTACCGGAAGAAAAAAAAAATCGAAATAGCAGAACAGATTGACTGCATTTTCGCGGTGACATGACACACAAATATTTAAGACCCATGCCATCTGAATTTAAGACAATTTAATACTTTGTAATGCCTCATTTTTAGGAAAATTGATTTACGACTTTTTAAGGACCTGCGGCCACCCTGAGTTCATGGACGATTCATGGACGATAGGAAGTTTGTGGCCGATATTACTGTGAAAAAAATTTTTTTGTGCACATAAGACACTGCTCCAAAACCTACTGCACTGAAACATCTGATGTATTCTTGGTCTGAAAGTAGTTACAGAAGTGAACCAGACGAAGCAGTCGTCGCAAGTCGTTTTAATGAACTGAACGAGTGGAACGAGTGGTGGAGTGGCTCAGTGGTTAAGACCCTACCTTGTGTACCAAAGACATCATGGTCGCAAGTTCGATTCCACCCCCTGGCTAATTGTACTTGATTCCATTGTAAGTCGCTTTGGATAAAAGCGTCTGCTAAATGACATGTAATGTAACAAGGAGAACTAGTTTGCGACAAAGAATCGTAATAATAATTCCCATAATACTAAATTGTACCACACAAATCTTCATAATACAATCCAGCAGTTACAACACTCTAGTGTATCTTGGTGTTCTGTTCTGTTCTTCTTGCTGGTTAACATCTTCAAAAAACAGTGCAGTTTTGAGTCCCACACCCCGTATATTCCAACTAAGGCGAATAAAATGATGCCAAATGCTGTTAGTCACACAAATAAATAAGGAAACATTATTCTTACCAAAATGTTGTTTTTGCAGCTTTCTCTCCTCACCTCACTTCAAGGTTGATTCGATCCTGTCGGCGACACACGTAACTTTCACACACCGAGTTTAGGCAATGTACAGTAGCACCTAACTACCTTAGCTAGCGGCATGTTAGCCTAACATTTTAGCCTTCCATTAAACTGCAGAGCCTGGGATTACACTTGTTTGAAAAATATTCTTGAGCTAACTTTATTTTTAGTTGTGCAAACTAGGCTGACACACGATTAAATCATATTGCATGTTATTACTTGAATCACATTTTGAAGAGAAACTAGCAAGGTTTGTTTCCAGCCATGATATGCCAGGTGAAAGGCATAGCCTCAAAAAAGGTTACTAAAGTCATATTGTTAAAAACTAAAATAATTACTGTTTAATTCGGGTAAAATGTAACATAACCATGCATACAATCTTGCCTAGTTTCTCTTTAATAGTTTAGACTAATAACATAATACTTACTCTTTATTGAGTGGATGAATGCTGGGTTCTCTCTCCTCCTCCCGCCATCAAATGCCTATCCTCTTGCAAACCGCCAATATTAGCCTAACAGTGTTTAACTGTAAATGTATCATTTACAGTCAGAACCAAGTGAAAACATAACCATGCTGTAATTTTAAAATGTGTTACAGCTTTAAATTACTGTAATTATTTTTTACCCATAATACATTGCAATTTACAGTTACACCTTGTAAAAGGATAGGACAACAAGCTTCTGTAATTTTTTACTGTAGAAATTACAGAAATTTGTTACAGTGTGTGACCGTTTATTTTAGAACGTGCTATTTAAAAATGTGCGCTCATTGTGCATCAGTGGTGATGTTGAAGATTTCATAACGAGACAGCAGCAAACATTGCAAGAGCTGTGTTGTCAAAAAAGCAATTAGTTAACATATGAGTTTGAAGTTTGGAATTTGTAAAGCAGAAATAGACAAACCTTCGCCTTAAACTTGTCATTATGATATTAAAACTGTAAAGTATAATGGCAATTAGTTTCTCCTACGATCACTACAGGAATACTTTGCTGCTACGTTCTAAATGTTTCCCCAATGACCAAGTTATGTTTTTACAATGCCAAGTAGCAGGCAGTCGTGACGTCACCTGTAAGAATCTGAATTTTCATTTTAAGTATTCAGATCTGTGATTTTGCTGGCACCATATTGATGTTTTGCAACTGGAATTTCAGAGGCGCCACCTGTAACCAGGCTCCTATTAGCTGTCAGTCACACTGGTGTCCCTATGGGCTGTATGTTATTGTCCATGTCTAAGTAAACGCATGTATATGTACATATTTCAGCACCATTTTCAGTTTTTATGAATACAACTGGTGAAGAGACAAGTTCCCTGACAAACATCCTGGTATATATACCAGTTGTATGGATTTTAACTGCATTACTTCCTGCCACAATGGCGTTGTTTTGATTCCAGCTGTTGCACTGAGATGAAAGCACAACAGCTTTGACAGCATTCAGACTGAACCAAAGCAAAACCGTAGCCAGTCAACCAGAACAACAAGCTAAAAATTTTCATAATACTGTTCAAGCGCAGGTCAGAAGGTGTCCTTTCATTACGTGATTACACATAATAATTTAATCTATCACAAATTATGTTTAGTTTAGCTGCATTTTGTTTGGAGCATTAGTGGGAGATTTGTAGCTGACTAAAACAGAAAACCTTTTGAGGTAATTCAGTAATAGCAGCTGTTACTTTCTAATCCCTTTGAGAAACAGTTTGCACAACCAAATTCCACAAATCGCCGACTAATTGTAAATCAGAAAATAGTTAGATGATTTGTTTTGGGTGACAGATTTTATTGAAAAAAAAAAATTGAAAGAAAGTCTCATGTGAAATCTCATCTTACTCCTGTCTTATTACCAAACTTTGCTGCATTAATTGCTCAAAGGAGCCAGCATTTGGTTGGTTTCCTGGACTGTGACAGACGTTTGTCTCTCCTGCTGCTGTCTGTCCTCTGTCTGTTTCATTGTAACAGTGAGTACTTCTTGTGTGCAGAGGTTTGAAGGAGTCCCACTCCACGTTTTTGGTGACAAGTAGCATTTTAAGTGGTGGATTGTAGTGGAGACTGTAGTCATGCTGAACAATGACAGAGTCTGGATATGTTACTCTCTGGAGAGAAAAGGGTCTCTGTGTCAACGCTGACAAGGCTGCATACATTGGAGCTTTCATTTGTAATATAACCAGACTGCAGGATGCAGCCTTTGATCTTGCCATCGTCTCCCTGCACACAGCTGTTGTTTGGAACCGTGTCTGTGCCGACAAGCAGAGGTGCATCACTTATGTGTAAAAGTCGACTACTTTAATAACACGAAAATAAACCAAAATAGAGGGAAAGTTTGCACGTTCGACTTTAAAAAAAAAGAGGGAAATATAGAAGGAAAACAAGGGGGTATGACTATTTGTTATTTACTTCATTTAAGTAGCTGTTTTTGGTATTTTGATGCCTGTTTTGTTCTTTTATCATCTTTGATTTTCTTTACAACTGACATCGTCTGCTACCAGGGAAAACGCCGCTGAGTATATTCAAGGTGTTTAGGCATGGATTTTCTTTGATCACATTTTCTATGTCAGCCAACGAGAGAGATGGGGGACGCTGTCACTGATTTGGGGAGGTGCTGTGATACAGTTCAGCAACAAGCTCTGAGAATAGAATAGAATAATAGAATAGAATCTAGGTAGTTTCAGGCCATATGACCTCTTCATAACTTTAGAAATGCATTGAGTGAACTGTTGACTGTACTCTTGTTCTTTACCAAATACATGAACATAGAGGGGTGTTAGAGGGGTTGATTTAGTTCCATGGACTACGTTATTATGGTCTGCTAATAAGACTGCTGCTAGAACATCGGTCTTGAGGTTAGTTTTAGCAGAAATAAATTGGTTATTGGTGCTGGATTTTACTGTTGTATAATTTTAGCACATCTCTGCTTTGTTCTACCATCACACCTTGCCTGAGAACATCATTAAATATCAGACCCAACCTCCTCTGCTCCCTGCCTCGTCAGTCAGAAATCCTGTGGTTGGTCTTCCTGGCTATTGACCTCTGCTCTCACCTTCATTCATTATCCATCACCTGTCCCCACCTGCACAGCTTCATTACGCTCTCATTTACAGCGTCTCAGGTTTGCTTTGCTTCAGAGCCTTAAAGGCCACGTAGACCGGAAGCTCCAATTAACGCTGCGTTTGTGTGTGTATCTGCGTCATTACCTCGTTGATGAAACCCTAAAGTTTCAGAACAAACAGTTCAGCCACTGCTGAGAAAATAGTGTTGTATTGTTTTCCTGGGCTCTGCGAAGCGGATCGGCACTTCCTTAATTTGATGTCGTCATCAGAAATCCTCACCACTCCTCTCACCACCGTAGCGCCTCCTGGTGCAGGCAATTGTCTGAGCACGTCCAGTTGCGTACATTCAACCGCAGAAGAAGAAGAACTACTCTCGTTGTAGCTGCTGAGATGCAGAGCATCCACCGTGCCAGAAGGGGGAGCTGTGTATCTGAGAGCTGCCCTATCTATTACGTCACTTCCAGGTACCTGGCCAATCACGGACAGTGGGAAAGCTCTCGTTGGCTGGCCAATCACAACACAGTCCACGTTCTGGGGGTGTGATTTTGGTCTGAAACAGCGTGGCTGACGAGAGTGTCAGTGAGGAGATATTTTGATCGGCTCGTTTGCAGCGATTAGGAGGTTTTTAACCATGAAAACAAGTTAATATATGTAAGTAGACCTCCATAACTAACATATATGTGTGATACAAGCATTCGATGTCACCTTTAAACACCAGCATCACTCCATTCTTTGTCTGCCTCTCCTGTCTTTATTCTGTGTGTCACTTACTACATCATTCATGCAGAGGACGCAGTTTGTTGTTAATGCTGTTGGTTCTAAAACTGCAGATGTGACCCTTACATAAACCACCAACATAGTTTGTCTATCTGTGAGCCACACACGCAAGAATGCTTTTAACATTGACCTTGTTTGAAATGTTCTTTGAGGTGTACACTACTACAATAGCATATATTCCTCACTCTAAAGAAAACCACCAGTAAAAACACAGTGACATGGCAGTGAGTTTGGTTGTATCATAGACTACTGCAGCATTGTTTATTAGCATATAGTATAGCATAAATAATGGATGTAATTTTCCGGTTTCAGAACAAACTACTATTTGTGAAGCCTTGAGATTTGTGCAGTGCTGTGTCAGTTTGTGCGGCTGGACATTCACTGACATCACCTGCGACCAGGCTCCTATATTGAATGATACCGTCAGTGACACTGAGGTCCACTCATATGTGCCAATTGACTTCATACGCTGTTGAAGAAGAGCTGAAACGAGCAATTGAGACCATTAACTCCTCAGGAAAGTGGCTCATATTCCCATTGACTTCCATTCAGATTGAGTTCTTTTTGGCCCTTGGTGGCCAACTGCTACTGCCTTCCTAGTTCCTGGGCTTCACTTAGCAAACCGAATGACAAAGTCCATTTTTATATTCAGTCTATGATCACAAGCAAATTGCCAGCTGTGCAAGGTCTTCATCTTCTTCTTTTGTGTTTTACAACATTGCATCCATATTGTCGCATTACTGTCTCTTTCTTATTCTTTCCTTGTCATTGTATTAGCTGCACAAGGTCACCTGAGCCTGTGTGTGTATTTGTAAAGTGTTAATGTTCTCTGATTTCTTTAAATGTCTGAGTTTGTTGTCTTTAAATAAATGGATGTATATGGAATCCACATGTATTTGTTAGTCACAGCACTTCTTCATATGACAACAGCTGCTGTGCCATTTACTTTTCTAAATAATTACATCAGTTCTTCAGTAAAGTGTCTGTGTAACTCGTAAAAAAATTCCCCACCCAAGGTTTTCCAGGCTAATTGGGAGCAGCAGAGTGTTCAGGAGGGCTGCAGCAAATGTTTTGTATCCTGCTGAACAAATTTAAGTTCAATTCTGCAAACCTGTGGGAATGAATGTAATTGTGATTTTAAGCCACGGGGTTGCAATCAAGACTGCAATATCTCACTAACCGTTAGATTGTTTCTCAGTGGTAATTCACGTTTCCCAGAGGATGAATCATGTTGTAGCGACGTCTGTTTCAGAGCTCACTCGTTAGGGTTTTCTTAAGAGTCGGAATTTGAACACAAACATTTGTTGTGGCTGATTGAGGCTGCAGAGAGGAAGGACAAATGATTTCAGACTGCAAAACAAACATGAATACAAAGCTGGGAGTTCTGAAAGTGAGCCTCTGTGTCTGTCTGCTGACCTTTTCATTTATTTTTCATTCACAGCAATCGGTTTGTTTACTTACCTAAAAAAACATATCTTATGCTCTGTCTACATCGTGTGTTTTAACTTTGATCACACATAGCCTGTCTATATACTCCCTGTGATGTTTTTTGGATTCTGAAATGTTTTTTTTTTTTATAAAGAATGACCCATAATGCATTACCAGTAGAATACAATAGATAGGAATGCATCTTTATTATAAATATATCTTTGTCTCACCAATTACAGATGACAAAACAACACTAATTACACTAACACCAAGACTGAAAACCTAAAACCACCATAAAAATACATTACATTAAAATCATTTACAAGAAGTAGAGCAGTTCAAGTGAATGTCTGTGGTTTGGTACACCCGACTGGGCTCCAGACCTCTGACTGTAGTGAATATTCAAAGTTTATTGAGTGTGTGTTCCCACACAGCTGAGGTCTTTACCATTTTGTTTATGTGAACTGAAGCGTGACATTTGCTGCCATAAGTGAGACTTTATGGTTTAGACAAAATGTACCGACAAATATATTTTGTAGATTTAGTTTCCTATTAATAGACACTAAGCCAAAAGCAAAAAAGAAAGGACACAACTGTAAGAACTGCATATCAACCTATTCAGCATGAATGTGAAAATAGAAAAGCATTTAATTAATCAAAGACAGAAAGTGCACAGCCTTTATTCAGATTCAATCTTTTTATTGTTTTGTTCTTTTAAAATGCATTTTCTTTCTTTCAAGTCTAATTTCCACCAGTAAACATTTTCCCGTGCAGTTAATGGTTTCTTTATAGCACATGACGTCATGTGATGGGTGACATCATGATCTGTTCTTGTGGTTGTGTATGTGGACAACATACAATTAAGGAGTGAAATCTACTGCCTGAAGTCAGAAATTCAAAACAGGAATAAGCTGCTTTTCAATTACACCAACCTCCCTGATGTCCCCAAATTGTTGTGAATTCTGCGATGGTTTTTGGTCGTCCTTAAAAGCACTGTTATGTACTTTATGTGTTTCCACAAATATCAAAACTTCAAATAAAACACTAACAAACACAAAAATATAAGCTGCTGTGGTTACGCTGCCACAGATGAGGAGGCAGGAATAAACTAAAAAACCACAAATCCTCACAGGAATTAAACACATTTCTCTTCTCTGCCTAATTATTCCACTGAGTTTCAGGGGTGGCTGGACAGTGTTATAAGAAGCCAGCTCTCAGAGGATTATTTCTCTCTTGCTCTGCCTAATTAAGATATTAACAAAATGTAATAAACTGTAGCCAGAAGATGCTTCCGAGGAGTGCATTGTTTTTCACTTCTAGCCAATACATCAAATATGTATTTAATCTAAGTATAATGTAACGGCAACACAAAATAAACACATTTACCCAGAGCTATAAAGCCTGGATCAATATAAGCGCTCTCTTTGTTTACTGTCTTGTTCGTACTTCAAATGCCCTCTAGTCATTCTGGGATGCAGAGAAGTAGAAACAGGAGAAAGGTGAGATGTGAGAAAGAAGCAGAGAAGTCATTCATCTTTGTTGTCATCTCAGCTATCATCATCATCATCATCATAAGGTTTCGCCCTTTTGTCTGAAGAGATGAGTTGCATCTCTGCAGTATTTTACCAAACAGTAATCATGATATTTTGTGTGTTTGTTTGAATTTGTGTCGTCAGTAAATAACTCTGTACACAGTACATCTGCACTATCACATCAGTTTCAGCAAGTTTATACAATGATAGGCCACTTGGACACCTTTATAGATTAGTGGTGCTTCAGTACAGCAACATACCTTTTTATGAACCTTTTTTATTTATGTGTTTTTATATATGTATGAACTTTTATGTTTATTTTGAATTATTATTCCTTGTCATGGCCAGTTTGAGTTATATGCCTTATAGAGCAGTGTTTCTCAATCCTGGTCCTTGTCTTAGATGTTTCCCTGCTACAACACACCTAAAACATACAGGGCAGTGGATCCCCATGACGAGGATTGAGAAACCCTGCTGAAGAAGACTTGGTTTTAGAAATCCAAATTGGATTTAGGATAAAATTGAGGGTTAGGTATTTAATGTCATTGTTAAAGTTAGGGAATCAATAGGGAATGTATTCTGTCAACAAGGGTAAGATTGAGTAGAATTAATTAAGTACAACCTCATGTCTTAGGAACTGGTTAACTTTAGGGTAAAGATTTAAGTACCGGTAAGTAGTAATTGTAAGTATCTAACATTTATAATCTGACAACTGTTAGATACTTATAATTATAAATTTCAGACAGCGAGTCCAACCCTGTGACTACTTCTGTTTTATTGAGCTGTCTTTCCAAAACTCAGTAGCCAGTCAGCAGGCAGCTTCCCAAGGCCCGCCCATGGTCAGAATTGCAAACAAAAGAACACAAAGAGCAATCATGTATTTTGATTTTTTGGTTCATTTTTGTTTGCTCAATTCATAAGTGTTGCTTGCTCCATGAAAAGTTGTGTTTGATGAATATTGACACAAATCTAATTCCATATATCACTGGCTTTGTTTAGGCTGTCCAAATGAATGGAAGTCAATGCGAGTCCTTGTGGGTGTGTTTGTATGTGTATGTGTGTGCACGCTCGTGCGCAAGCTGACTGAATGAAATTGCTTTCATGGTTTATTGTATGGTGATGCACAGAAAACAAGACACATTAACTTTTTATCCTAATCTGATTTTTGTTTCTTCTATGCTAATTTCATTTGTTTATCTATGTTTTATAAGCATTTATTGTCTTAAGGAAAAAAAAGGAAACTTGTTTAGGCACCGTTAACGGTCTTTTGTGTGCTTTTAACTGTGCCAAGCTCAACAAATAGTCTTGTTTTCCCTGCTTTAACAATGTTTAAAATAAAAATGCACCACTCCAAGTCCAGACTCTACTTCTTGGAGAAAATCTAATCAAACCACAGGTTGTACAATGTATTAGATACACTACTAGTTTTAGTCGCTTGACTTAAATCATGAAATTAATAAGAAGAAGATGGAATTGTGGTAATTGATTAAAGATCAGGTAGGTCTTTAGGAATCGTCATCTGGGAACATCCACACTGCACTCATAAATCCAAAGGTCTTGTTTGATAGATGGGATATTTCATTTGTGCAGTTGTAGAGAGGACAATTATGGGGAAGGAATAGGAGAAATCGTATGATGTTCTTGTTTTCTTGTGGTGGTTGAGACTATGTTACAAAAGAGACTCTTTAATGGGCAACTTTCATGTCGCCTGATTTATTTGTTGTCGTTTTAGTTAACTTGTGTTTTTTAGGTTGGTGTTAATGCACCATTGCTTAGACTCTTCAGCACCATGGACAGCTCCTGAATACTCTCCACTAACTCCAACACTACTTTTCTCCTTTAGATTATTCTTACAATATTAGAGGTTCATAGCTTGGATATGAAGAAATAACACTGTGCTGATACAGATTTATTTTTTGCTCAACTGAAAAAAACAATAACGCATGCAGCCAGTTCTGTACAACTCTGCTGAACAAAGCGCTAATCTCTCTGCATGCGGCGAGGCGTCTCATGGGGGATCATTATTCTTTATATGCAACAAAGCAAAGGGTTATGCTCACACTGCCTAATGTATGCCACACAGCACCAGTTTCCCTTTAACATGACTGCCGGCATCACACTCCAACTGCGTCTTTAACAAGGACCACGTTAATGATCTTTATGTTAACTGCTGTCATGCAAAGACTACAATACCCAGGGGGGAAAATGCACCTTGCTGTTATGTTCAAATTCTCAGTCAGGTGAAAAAAAAGTGACAAATCAACATTTGCAGCTTCAGGCCTGCCAACTAAATCCCAAGCAATTTGTGATAATCTAATTTGATAGGCTAAGCCGATCGTGTTGCATGTAAATCTCAGACCGAGGTCACTGCAAGACTGCCAAACAAGGTAATTCTCTCCCGAAGGTTATTAATTACAACGGTCAGACAAAAGCAAAATGGGATTATGGGGCCTGCAGTGGAGCAGAGATGCCAAATCACATCTTTTAAGCAAACCCTCTCCCTCCCTCCCTGCCTGTTTGACTACACGTCTCATATTGGACTAATGCAGAGATGACCCAAGCATGTTTATGGGGCAGTAAGCAGAATTTGATTTTAAACCTCTACCACCACCAGTAATTGACTATTGTCAACGTTCATCATTCACACACTGTAGACAACACACACTAATTAAACTAGTATTCATGGACTGTATTTAAAAATAGGGGCAGTTTTTCATTTGCAAACCTCAAGATTTGCCACATGACTGGCATTATGTCAGTTTTTGAAGTTCACAGAAATCACCACATATGGGTTGTTTCAAATATAATATAAGTATTTTACAGTGTTTTAAAAATATAATCATAAATGTATTTTGATACAAAATGTGAAGGCCTTTTCAATAATATTTTGATTTTGAAATATGAATTTTAAATACATGTATCAGAAATACTGCCCATCCCTGGCCATCTATTGGACATAGACTTCCATTCCAACGCAGTTCTTTTAGCAACCAATGGAGTTGCCTCATTGTGGATAATTCTGTCATACATTCTTCACTTTTCAATCTTGAAGGCTACGCCCATTTTTATATAGAGTCTCTATATAAAAATGAGTAGCACTTGTTTTCAAGCTGTTGACATGCATTTTTACGAGTACCCTTCATATAATTTAATATTTTTATTAAACACTCTTTTATGAGACAGGGCTCTTAGGATTTGGCGGCCCCTTCTGTGGTGACAAAGGCCCTGAACAGCTGTTTAGTTTGCTAATACATTTGAACTAATGACTGTGTGGATGTTGTGTCCAACACATCAAACTATCATACATGTAGCCCCCAGTAATGAAGATGACTATTTGTTTTTTTTAGGAGGGGGTGTATGTCGACTGTTCCTGGTGCTGGATGTTTTACATGTTTCCCTGCTCCAACACACCTGATCCAAATGAATGGATGATTATAGGCTTTTGCCAACCAGGCATGTTGGCATTGTATGTATGTGATGTGAGCAGGGACAGAAAGGACGCGTGTTATAGAAAGTGCAACTAAATATACCAATACAATTCTTACCTTGGATCACAGGTTTGCTTTGCTGTCAGACAACACTTTTCTCAGACTCTTTCAAGGTGATCTTAAGCCCGCGTTACAATGTGGCAGATAAGCTGTTTAGGTTTCTTTAGGTTACTTTCAAAGAGATGTCTGACAGCACGATAAACCACTGAAGGTATTGCACAATTTCATTTGAGGGTTCTACAACACATTTTCTCTGCTAAGGCTACATTTAGATTACCAGGCTCAACTGACTCACATCTGATTGTTTCAGGGTTGTCTGAAAGCCAATACTTATTTCAATCCTTTATTGGCCATGTGCGTGCACAGAGCGTTGCCTTTATCAACTTATCAACTTTATTATCTTAATTTATTTAAGACACTTTAAGTTATTAATGTGTAACATCAAATCTGATCTGTATTGAAATGGAACTGAAATAGAATTGAACAATGTGGTTTATAATGAAACTATAGCCCAACACACTTATTCTGCATTAGTATGACTACCTTTAACACTCCACTTCAGAAAAACTTGAACTACCCCTTTAAAACATATTTTTTTTTACTTCAGATCATGTAGAAACATTTGCATTCTTCTTCCTTGCCTTCCTTTCATTTATACATAATATGAACCTTAACCAGGACCAGTTAATCCCTTACCTTAACCTTAACCTAACCACAATTCTTACCCTAAACTAAATCACTTTCTTAGATATTCATTTAGACCAGGATTTGATCTCCATGAGGACTGCTGGTCCTGACAAGGTCAGTGTTTGCGCCAGAAAAGGTCCTAAAGAGGTTACTAATACAAGTGTACACACACTCACTCACACACACGCACACACGCGCGCGCGCGCACACACACACCCCTCCCTCCACCCCTCTCCTGCTATTTGAATAGAGAGCCTGCAGAGCGCTCTTTTGTTCAGTAGCGCTCAGCTGCTGGAGAGGAGAGCACCACTCTGGCTGGCGCTCATCCACTCGTCGCAGCTACTGCCTGTGTTTCGCGGAGGACGCACGCACGGTCACTGCTCGAGACAGACATTAAGGACACAGTCTCTCTTGTCTCACAGACACCCAGAGCTGCTGCGTTTTCACGGCACACACTCACTGGGCTTTTTACGCGTCGTTGGATGGTTCGGCTTCCACCTGCACTGTATCAGACCCACGCTCCTGTGAGGCTGCAGCATCGCTCCATATCCCTGTGAACTGGACCTCACTTCATCCAAAAGGTAAAGGCTTGTTTTGGAGATTTAGTTTTATTTCTTTTTTTTTTTTGCAATTCCACAAAAATAGCAGATTAAAAAAATATATATAATTTTGTTTTTAAAAGTCTTTCTAATTCCTCACATGCCAGAAAAAAATAGGCTTTTCACAGATTTTGGTGATCACAGTCTGTGGTGTGAGTCATTTTTTGGAATGTCAGTACTGTTTAGAGACAGTGTGTGGATCTGATGAAAATCTCTTACGGAGAGCATGGTCTATTGATTGAAGTTCCTTTATACAGCTCTGGTCAATGTGTCTGTGGCAGAAATGAACAGTTGTCATGTGTCGAGAATTGAAATAATGATCGATAATCATTGTTATTTAAATGTTTATTAACTTCACTTTTGACATTTCACTCGCATGATTTGAGTCAGTGTAACCATCATTTTACCTCTTGTGGAGAAAACTCCTTCACGTGCCACTCTAAGCCTTCAGCTGAGGCAGATGGGACAGAGCGGGAGCAGAAGTCGATGGGCAGTACAGCAAAGGCTGTCTGCACCGTCAGCAAACCAAAGAGAGGAAACCCGCAGACACATTTTCTTCAATGGTTCTTACTCTCCACCAAGTGGGTCTGCAATTATTTCTGGTGGTGGAAACTTTGCTGTAATAAGGCGGCACCTCAAAGCCACAGGATGATCAAAGTTGGTTGGTTTTTTATATTTTCCGGCAACCTGGCTGTACTCCTCAATGGGAGAAATTGAAATATTAACTCTATTGGACTTTGTTTTTACATTTTTGTCTTCATTTAATGGGAATACAACAGTGTATCAGGTAGAGCTGCTCATGACCCCTTGGGAAATTAAGCATTTCAAATAAGCAGTTTGCTTGTCTCTCCCTCTTTTCTCTCTCTGTGTGAGCATCATTCTGTCTTTTGTACTCTCGGTGTGTGCACATGCTGTAGGTGCAGCACACATGCAGTCATTCACCAGGTTACCATTCACAGTTAAGTCCAGCTATGGTTTTAGTTGGACCTGATTGGACTCCTGACTTTGTCCCAGTGTGCAAGCACAAACAGGGAATTGATTTCCTGACTGAAGTATATTAGAATCGGCCCCCTTTTAGCTTATTAGACATGGACTATATACAGTCAAATGGACACACTAAACTGACGTGGGAGATGTAGGACAGAACTGGCATTTAGCCACCAGGGGGCGACTCTGCTGGCTGCAAAAAGGAATGTCTGTTGGAAAATGGAACATTTGGAAGGTGCATGCACAGGTTGCCTCTCTGGTGCCCTAATGGACAAAAAAAAATGCTCTAAAGTGCCCTCTTGAGTCACAAGAGGGCACTCACTAGAGTGGTAATAACATGAGGAAGTGGCCTACTGGCCGCCATTCATTTGTGGCCTTTAAAGGAAAATAGACATTTAAAAAATTGATGTTTCTAAAGGAGTGTCTTTGTAGTGGAGAAAAGTGATAAGATGCCCTTGCAAATTCCCTTCCTATATGTGTCTTTCCAATCAAAGGGTGCCATTATGAAGTTCCCTACTGCCCCTAAATGTGTCCCGAAGGGTGTCCTTAAAGGAAATGATATTCAGTGCTGTATAGAAAATGCCCATCTAGGTGATAGAAAGTGATGCTGTGCCGTCAAGGATGTCCCTGTATACACAGGTGTGTGAGAATGTGGGAAATTATATACTCATTCATTTCACTTTTATATGTATAGTGCCAAATCACAACATACATTACCTCAAGATACTGTACATATTAAGGCAGAAACCTTCTCTCCAATATTACAGAGAGAAGAGAAACTCGACAGTTCACACAATGAGCAAACACTAGGCATCAGTGTAGAGGGGAAAAAAATCAAAAATAAATCTCTGACTCAACAATGTGCAGCATATGCCTCGACCGGTTGGGGTGAGATGAAAAATGGGGGATAGAGGAGATGTAGAGAGGGGGGAGAGAAAGTGAAAGAGGGATGTGAGGTAGAGACCAAGTCAAGTAATAGGTTTAGACAGGACATATTCTAGTGGCACTTTTAACTTTTTGCCTTTAAATATTTTGCTCTGAAAACAACCAACAAACCGTTCAGTTAACAGTTAGTTGGTACCATGTGTGCAAATTGTTGCAGAAATTCGGTCTCCTCGTCTGTCCAAAATTGTGCTGTTCTGGATTTTGTCGTGTTGTTTTGGCTGTTGTCTTTGTCCTAGTGTACTGGTTTCTTCTATCATTTCTGGGTCAAAGACCAGAGACGGGAACTGTGGAACATGCACTTGGTCCAGTGACTTATGTGGATATAGTGGCTGTTCACATGCAGTGTTTAAAAATGCTCCATGAACACATGCAAGAAGCCAAAGGTCTTTACCCAAGGTGCTGGTGGGGTTACGCTTCTGTCGCGTCCGTAGTTACTAAGCAACCAAAGCTAGAGAGCTGTGGAGATGACTGCAAGAAGTTGCTGCAGCCCCACTGAAATAAGCCCCATTGAGAAAATATCTGCTTCAATGCACCTTTAATACGTGTGCCTGTGTGCATCCTCTCCTTCACCAACTGATTCAGTAGCTTCATCAGGATGATGAAGGTTCCAGGCTTATTTTAGAGTCAAAAGACCTGCTGAACACAGACATTCCCAGTGCCGCAGCAGAGTGTTTGTTGCAACAGATGGACATTAGTGCTCTCATTTGATTTACTACAATTTTAGTCACCATATTTACATGTTTTCTTTAAAAGTCTTTTTTTGTTTTAGTGGTTTTGTATCCAAACTGCCTGTTGTCACACACGTCTGATCCATCCATGGAGAGAGGCACCACATAGCAGCTTTGTTTTCACTCTCATCTTTGTGTCTATAATACAAATATGTGCTGCTGTGACGTCATCTTTGTTGCCATTTCCTGAACTGTCTCGAGCTACAATAATGAACTCTGCCTTTTATTTCTTTTTGGTTCCACCTCTCGCATATCGTAGAAGGTGTCTCTTTGTCTCTCAGTGTCTTTCTCTTGTCGACCCGCTCTGTGTGGACTCCATCACTCCTGCGCTGTACCACTGGCTCTGCTCTGGAAACCATTGTTCTCAGAAATGTTCCCTTCTTTGGCATTGCCAGTTCACTGCTCCCCATTTTTAAACATTTTCTGTGATGACACTGCAGTGGAATAATATTCCTTCAGAGACAGGTCATCACTCCTTAGTGACACACGACAACTACAGCTGTGGACAAGACTGAAAGCAGCTCAGAAATGTTGACATCACACCCCAGGATTGTGAAAGGGAAATGAAAGAAAGGAGAGAAAGAGAGAGGTGAATAACAGACTGGAAGAATTTTACAGCATTATCTGCACTTTGCATGAGGTTGTCTTGTCACATATTTCAATAATGTGCCTGTTCTGCCTGGCTGTGCTCAGCTTAGTGCAGACACTTGTAGCGGAAGACGTGAATGGGCGAGGATTCAATTTTGCACTTGAGCAGTGTCCAAGCAAGTGATTTTGAAACAGAATTTTTACAGAGATTTTGCAAATGTTCAACATTAATATTCCCAAAATGAAGCCTTCTGCTGTGCTTTAAACAAACAAAGCCGCCCCTTGGCACAGGATGAAACGAGGGACGCATCAGCCAACAGACTGCACAGAGGATCTCTGAGCTTAAGTCTGGCTGTTGAAGGCCTCCAGCTACAAATCCTACAGTTGAAGGGAAGGTGATGCTATGATTCAGCTGTGATCCTTCCAGGAGAAATATTACAGCAGAAAAAGAGATCTTTATTAGAGGATTAGAGTGTTTTTATGTTTTAGCTGAAAGTTCAACGCTATGAGCGCCGCGCATATGTTACAATGTGGAGCGAGAGTGAGAGTGAGAGGGATGCTGGAAGACTCCTACACACAGAGACTAATTTACACGCTTAAATAACCTTGATCCAATTAAGTAGTACAAAGTCTCACAGTGGCCTATACACTTATTCAATTCGGTGTGTATACATCATCAGATTGTGCTTACTCTTGTCACCCTCAGCTTTGTGTGCAGCAGGAGTGGAGCCCACGAGCACTTGTGCTTGCACATACTATGACCATAAATCATAATTTAGGCTGTGCTCCATCTGGTGCCTTCATTCTCCTACTCATGGGGGTCATTTCACTGGCTTAATAAATGCTGTACCTTTCCTCACCAGAGGCCATCAGTCCACTCGATTGACAGCTCTTCAAACACTATCTCTCCCATTTTGGTATTTGTTTGGATATTTATTTATTTTGTTTAGATTTTCAGTAGATAAAAGAGCATGTACATTCTCAGTGGTAAAACAAAGGTTTGTAGGCTGAAGCTACAGCTCATCTACACTTACCCCTCTTCCCTCATATAACCATGTTGTTGTTATGAAGACAACAAAAACATAAATTATGTTTTTATTTATTTCCAGTATTGGTAAGGTAATATTTATTGTGTTTTGCAGTTAATTGTATTGCATAATCTTACATTTCTAGAACAGGTATCCCACAGTTTAACCCACGACAGACAAACATTTGTTTGTGTCTTTGGTTTTTCAATTATCAATGTGCCTCTTTGATTTTATTTACCGTTTTTATTTGTGATAATTGTCCATTTTTGTTGCTTCATGCATAATGTGCATTGCATTTCAATCCTCATTTATGCAAATGTCAGTGATAGTGGGTTATTTAGGTGATGGCAAGGTTTTAAATTTACAAATCCTATGTTATGTTTTTTCTTTTAGTGTTTTGTTTGTTTCCCCATATCTCTAAATAATAATCTTGACTTTGATAAGGTTTACGAGTGCATTCCTCTTTTAATTCATCATCAATTATTTCCCCTAAAATTTTTACATTCAAGCACTGAATCAAGTGGACACCACAGAACAGATGGAGCGGAGCCTAAGTGGGCTGCTGTTAGCTTTCCCTTGGCTAATAATATAATAGTTTGGCAATGAGCGTATTGAGCTCGCCACTGCACCTATAGAGCCAAACAAATGAGCAGCACAGTTGGTCCATCACGGCCAGTGGGAGCGCAAACAAAGCCCGGGAGCCACAGAGCCAGAGAGAGAGAGAAAAAAAAAGGTAGTTTTCCACAATCTCACCAGACGCAGCTCATGAATATTCATGAAAGACACCCCCCTCCCACACACACCCCCCACTCCCAAACCCAGCTCTGTATCCCTCTCCCACCAAATATATTATTCAAACAAAGCATTTTCCATATTAAATACTATAAATAAATGATGACATCTGGTAACAGTTTTTGTCTGTCGAATTAATGACATGGGCACACTCAAGTAGCTTCCAGTGATTTTCAGGGTGGATGGAGAGTGGGAGTGGGTAAAATTCCCTTAACCAACCTTTCCTTTGTGTCACCACTTGAGTGGACTGCCTCCCTGGTTAAAGTCAGTACATGTACTCACTTCCTAACACCCTGGAGGAGATGCAAATACAACATATAGATATTTATTTTCCCATTATGCCAGAGGTTTCATGTGTGAGATAATCATCAGGGGAAACGAGGCAATGTTCAGATTACCAGACTGAAGTGGCTCATATCCAATATTTTCCATTCATGCGAGTCAGATCTGCTATTGCTATTTTTAAATCAGATTTGTGTCATTTAAGTATGTGGTCCTTGATCTTATATCCAATTCATCCACTAAGTGGCCATGCATGATAATGGTCATATCAGTTTCCGTGCGACTTCCGTGTTGAGCCTTATTTTCTTTGACCTGCACCGGCAATGTGTCAAAGCCCATCAGCTCACTTACTATTTTGTATTGTTTACTCTGGTCCCTCTTCCAAACTCAATGGCTAGTATGTTATTAAATTATTATATTAAGTCACTTATAAAAGCAAGATGAAATAAAAACAAATACTGTGCTGTCCCAAGTTGTAAAAACATTTTAACTTGGGTTGTTATTTTGATCTATCATTTCAATTTTGAAGCTTAGTCTATCTAATAGTATTTAATTTTCAAAAACAACCCGACCACAGTGACATTTACAGGGCTTAAAGTTTTCAGGCACAGAATGTTAATGCAAATATGAATGATGCAAAGACAGAATTAGACAATCACAATTAAAATGTGAGAAAACTATTTGCAAAGAAATTAAACTGAACTCAGCAGACCTTCTGTAGCCCTGAATGAAACCCTCCTCCTGAACTGTTGTCATTAGGTTCCGTGTCTTTGTCTTGGACGTACGACTTGTCATGGCTGTCTTCATGTTCTCCTGAAGGCTGAAACCGCGCTCTGCTGCCACGCCTCTCTGTTACAGACGTGGTCACAGATGAGCTCCAAGGCCCACTTGCGTGAGAGGCGGGTCTGTTACAGGTCAGTGGCTGCAGGGTCACATGTAATTGCACAGAATTACGGCTGCCGGCGCCACTATTACAGACAGTCTAAAGGTGATTATCGACAGTGTTGACCCTCATTTGTTGACCCTCAGCTTTCAAGCTGTTCAAATGACGGACACCCTTCAGATTTTTCCGTCATGGTGGAAAAGAAATCCATCAATGAAGGAAAATCTTCAGTTAATGTGACCCCAGACCGGAAGTGAATTCTGCTTATAATCCCACTGTCTGAACCTGAGATTAAACAGATTTTCTGACCAGTGGGTATGTGGTGTATTACCATGTTTTCTGTTGTTGCTGATGCTACAAGCAAAGCAACTATCACTGTGCTCATTTTGGGGCAGTCATATTTAGTCAGTCAATAGTCAGACGCAGGACACTTGAAGTTATTGATGTGAACCATGACGTCTGATCTTTATTAAAATGGAATTTAAATGTGTTTGAACTGGTGATTTGAATGTGTGGCTCCTTGTAGTTTCAGCATTGCAGAGCTCCTGAAGCAGTGCCTGGTTTGTTTCCCTCAAACTTTGTCTTTCGTGATTTATCGAAATCTCAGACAGTCACATCTTCTCTAGACAAAGTAGAGGATGCATCAGTGAGAGATAGAAAGTGTGTAACATTGGCGTCATCGCTGCACAGACTGTTTCTGTCATACTGTGGTGAGCTGGGAAACAGAGGCTGCTTGAGGTCTACAGATGGCCAATGTTTTCCATGCTTGTGTGCTGCAATTCCCAAAGGAGAAGAAGGTTCTGTTCAGTGTTCGATTTTAATTTGTGGAGGTACATAGAGTTCCCTGGATAGTGTATTTCCAGGCAAGAAGATCGAAGAGAGGAAAGCAAGACATTGTTGGGAAGAAGAATAGAAACAATATCCCCTGTTGGAGAGACTGATTTCTGTCTGTCTTCGTACATTGCCCTGCATGAATTCCACACAGCAGGACTATTCATGAAGCCAAGACTCCAGTGTGGTGCTTATAAAGCTGTCCGAGCTAATCAGAGCTCTAGTTCTGCAGTTGCCCAAACCAATCAGAGGGATTTATGGGAGAGACTAGGAAAGTAGTGTAATTAATTTCATCCAAATCCCTTAAACCAAAGTCAAGAGTATGCCGTTTCCATGTGCGTGAGAGTAGTATATATCCTTTGCTGCTATTGTACTGATTGGCAGTCACACACAATAGGACAAACTGTGACTTTCCTGCTTTTGTGTTATCCACACAGATGCTGGAGGAAAGGTCATTATGAGTCTTTTTTGTGAAATATCACAGCTTCAAAGAGTTTGTTTATTGATAGATTTTGTTGCTTTGAATCAGAAAAATCGGGGTTCTGTCTTTTTGATTGTGATTGTAATAGCACCTTCTTTTTTTTTGGTGTTGTTTTTTTTTGGATCGTGCTGCTTTATTCAAAGCCAGGCTCTGACAGACAAAGACGAACATGTGGCTGAAAACGTACGTGTGAAAGTGTGGTGTGCCAACTTAAACCAAATCACATCATTCACTATGTAAGATCTTGAGCAAAACATAGTAATGACTTGTAACTCGGGTTCCTTTTGGGGCCACCTAGGACTATAGGACGGCTGTGACACAGCGGTAGAGCAGTTTGTCTCTCAAATGGAGGTTAGAGTTTGATCTCAGGCTCCACCATTCTATAAGACCATGTTTCCACCGAGTGGAACAGTTTGGTCCAGTATGGTACGGTCCACATTTCTTTGCGTTTCCATTAGGAATAGTACTAAAATAACCACAACTGTTCCATTTTTGGTAACCGTCTCATGGGAAAATGGTACGGTATAGTCCAGGTGGAGCTGCACTGTCTCCGCCCATGACAGTCAGCTGATTGGGTGACAGTAATGCGTCACTCTCTGGCAACCAGTGCTTCTTCAAAGCCTGAAATCTATTCTCATACACAGCTTGACGTTGTTCTCAGTCTAAATGCAAGCCTGATCCAGGGCTTTTCCATTCCAAACCGTACCATACTGTACCATGATGGAAACACGGCTTAAGCAATGTGTCCCTGGTCGAAAGCCCAAGTTGCTCTTGTTTTCTGTGCTGGGATTAATGTTGCTGCAATGCAATTGTTTTATTTTTCAGGTGTCAAATTGTTCTATGTTCTGTGGCAATTAAAAAAAGAATGCAATACATAAATATTAAAGTTATTTAATATCTATAAGTTCTCACACTGTAGAGTGTTGTAGTTAATATTTTGATTCTATTTCATGTGGTGAAGTAAATATTGACCTGAAGTTTCACTTAAAATATAATTACCAAATCAAATTAGATAGTTTGATCGTTTAATTAATCAATTAATAAAATATAATTTGCAGGTGCAGGTAATTTCCCAGAAGCTCTGCTTTGAGCTAAATAATAATATTAGTATTCTAACATAATGACAATGTTCATGTGTGCACATTCAACACCACACACACCCACACACACAAGGAGAGAGTCATCAGCTAATTTGCCTTCTTCCTCGGATCTCTACAAAATGAAAGTCTTCACAAAGTCTTTCAACAGTTGTTTTAAAATGTCAGTGATGAACTGAATGACCGACATTTGCATCATGGGAGCTGTCACAAAAGCTTTAATAGAGCAACAAAAGATCCCTTTCATGCTTGGGCATGAACAGAGCCATCAGAAAAGATTCAGACAAATGAGAGACAGATGGTTTTGAAGACACAGAAGCAGCTGAGTGAGCAGCAGCAGCAGTTTGATGACCTGCTCCACCCACAAACGATGAACTTGGAAAATCTACCAACATTGTTTTGGCAGCACGAGTTACAGATTGATGCTTTACATGTGTGATATGTGACTAGAAGTTTAAAATGGGTACTGCAATCCAAATTAAAATTACTGCAGAGAATTGTTCCCCCTCCTCCCAAGAGACTCAAGGTTGAAGGTTGAACGGTAGTTTGAGGATCCAGTCCAAATGAATCTATGAACCCATTTTCCACAACATAAACTTTTACACAATTTTTCGATTGTATATTAAATGTTACATTAAAATGATATTTTATTGTCATTTTATGAATGAAAACAATATTTGTTTCCCTTCATACAGCTCCTTTAATCTATTAATTAATCTACTATCTATTATATTCTGTAAAATATCTGCTTGTCAGACTTAAGTGGCAGTAAAATTATACCTCAGCTCGCCCCCAACCAGACTTTAACACCTCATTTGACTTCTGTTCCTCTGCACCACCTCAAAGTGCTAAATGAAATACGAGAGACGCTGCCAAATTGATTTTAATGTGGAATTTGTGAGGCTCATAGTGGGTCATTCTGCAGTCAATATGGGTGGATGAAACATTTGCTCAATTGTGTCTAGTACTTAGTTTTTTAGGAGATTAACAATTGGGGAGGATAAGGAAGCATTTCTTACACTGATCACAAAATCATCAACTATTTAAATTTTCAGTGGCTTCAACTTCGATCAAACAATGAAATCAGCGCACAAAGTTTTTTGCATTCCAAATCCAAGTCAGTCCCCTGTGCAGCCAATAGTCCTGAACTGAATACAGAGTTCACTTTTTCATAGTTTGAGAGTTTAATGCACAAAGCTGTTAAACAATTACCATTTTTTTGGCTTTGTGCCGAAGCTCTTCAGATAAATCCCACCCCTCGGAGGTTAACAGTAGCTCTTCGGTTTCTGCTCTGGTAAATTCAGAATCAACTTTTGGGTGGTTTTAAAAATGTACTTTTCATAATTAACTATAATGCAAAATTAATAGAGAAGAAAATCCTCACAATTAAAATGGGTTTTTGTGGCCGGGCAAAAAAGGACTTAAATCAGCCTCTGTGCCTCTCTTTGTTGATGTGAGTCTTTTCATGACTTCAACCATAGCAAGTATATTGCTCGATAAAGTGCAGGAAGTTTTTTGACACAAAATAATATGACTGTGTCATAGTGTCTCATGAACATTCGTGTATACATGTTCATGACGGGAAGAGAAAGGTGGAACTACAATATCCCGGCAGTGCAGCACCTGGACAAGTGCACATGTCAGGCTTTTAGGAAAAGTGGAACTGGATTACAGTGGCAATTCCTATGCCATTGCTTATTGTGTAGCTGTAAAAACAAACCCGACAGATTTCCCACTCACACTGCAGCCCAGAAATAACACAGGCCCAGAAATCAGCCCTCACCAATGGGCACATTTGGAACTGTCTCATGCTCTAGTAATGACAAAGCATGATGAAATACTGTTGCCCCTCTTAGTGTCCTTTCCTGTCCACTTCTTTTGGCTTATTTCCCCCTCAGCTGTAATTAAGGAGATTGTCTGTCTTTTAGCATGTCTGGATACTTACTGTTAATGCATAAATGCTGGAGCCCTCAGGTTTGCGCTTTGATAAATTTGGCAGCTGCTCTCAGATTTGTTGCTAGGGCGTCTCTAGTGACTGTGAATGTCCGGGACTTGGCTGATATCTGCTTCCTCGTGTGTTTGCGTGTGTGATAAAGAGGTTTGTCCGAGCGTGTTGCTATTCCCAAGTGTCCGGCTCAGTGCTCAGATTGATTGGGGACTGGACTGCTGTTGCTGATGGATCTTTCTCAGCGCTCGTCTGTGTTGGCTGAGCTCCTAATCACTGACCACTGTCTGTTACTGTGAATGGGTTGACGTCAGCAGCAGCTGAGGAATGTGTGCATACTTTCATGAATAAATAATCACGTCGAATGCATACCTCTGTTTACTTGTCCAGGCCTGTTGTTACATTAGTGATCAATGGCTTACAGCAGAAGAATCTGAGCAGTTGTTGAACAAGTAATTGTGCCGTGACCGTGATGCGTCATGATGTTTCTTTGCATGAATGTACAGTATACTGCACAGTTTGCTCTCAAAATGCATTCTGCCCACATGCTGTTTTTGTCATTGCACTATACACTAGGGTTGTCACAAAGCTGCAATTTCAAAATCGATCCTGATTCAAAGGAGGAATTCTCGATACTCAAAATTCCATAGGAAAAAAAAGACACAACCTGAACAATTCAAATAACATCTTCAAGTTGACCAACATAGTGTTGTGCTACTTATAGCCACAACCTTGGAGCACTGTTTGCACATAGGCGTATCACAACTGTACCCTTCCCCTGACTGTTTGCCTTGTATGAAAAATACTTTTAATAGACATTTTTGCTTTTTTCATTTTCAACTATAAACTGGTCATGAAGGCCCTGCAGCAGCAGCCAGCACCGTGTTGTGAAGGCCATCTTTCATGTGTTCAGCTATTAGTGAGGGGAAGAGTTGTGTGCCTGCAGCACTGCTGTGTGAAGATGCATGTCAACTAGGTATGGATCAGGATTAGATCATGAATGTGGCCTGGGCCACGCGGTTGGTGTAGTGGTTAGCACTCTTGCCTTTGCAGCAAGAAGATCTGGGTTCATGACCGTGTTAGAACAAGGGCCTCTCTGCATGGAGTTTGCATGTTCTTCCCATGTTTGTATGGATTTTCTCCAAGTTCTCTGTTTTGGTCACACAGTCCAAAAACTGAGAGTGGGAGTGAGAGTGAATGGTTGTCTCTATGTGGCCCTGTGACGGACTGGCAACCCGGTGTATTGGCAAACCTCATGTGGAGGATAAAGGGGTAAAAGATGAGTGAGTGAGTGAGTGAGTGTATGCTTGAACTGCTTAACTGAAGCAAACATATCACAGTATGTCCTTATATGACAGCATTGCCATTGCAGTAGCAGTAGGAGTGTGTCAACTCCACACACCACTCTTCTCTGTGATAGGGAATTAGCCGATGTTAGCTCATTAATTAGGCATGTTATCTGGCTGAGCAGCACGCCTCGAGTTTTTATTTGACTAAAGATAGACACGCTAAATCTCATGTTGCAAGCGTGTTGCAAATGTTTGTTTCCAGACGACGTTTCCATGAATTTAGCAAATGGTAATGGATTGTTCTCCCATTGATGTGGGCTCACTCTTCATATCACATATGCTGACTGACTGCTCACACCCTTCAGAGGGGAGGGTTTCTCGCTGTCTCTGATGAGTCATTAAAGCACCTCATACTGCAGGAATAATATAGAACACTCATGGTATCAATACTGTTACAAATGAGTATCTAATCTCTCACTACTTTTTTTGTAGAATTTAGTGTCTGATTATCCATTTTTTTTGACAATCCTTGCATGTATCCCATTCAAACACCAAGAGACACAGGAATTTCCTTAGCAGCCAAGGCAGCTGTTTCCTCAAATGTTTGAGGCCGAGCCTAATTGGGCCTCATCTTAGCTTGACCTTCATTGTTTTGACAGAGAGGAGGATTAGAGGGAGACACACCAAACTGAGGTTATCCAGTCTCTTCATTCCTCGTCTCCTTGTCATTTCAATCCACAACGCTCAACACTAGTGGAAGCTTGTTCGAGCAGCCATTAGCTGGTGCCCAGAGCTTTTTCAGAAGGGTCAAAGCTGTCTGAAGCTGTGGAGTGGATGTTTTAGCTCTCACCTCAGTGTGGATTTGTGCATGTGTGTGTTTAGTGTTTGTCTTGGCTGTGGCAGCACAAGATGAGCACCTGAGAGTGGTCCAAATAACGAGTCAGCTCCACAGTGCGTGATGTGATTTACTGCTGAGCCATTAGCAGTCAAGCTGTGTTGGGCTTCAGGTGTTCTCAGAGGGAAAACGGAGGAAGAAATACTCCCCGCCGCAGCACACGCTGGTTTTAAAAGCCCCCTTGCGATTTATTAGGAAAACATTTCCTCAGACCTCCCACCTTCACTTCGCTGCCTTGTAACCTATAGATACACTGAGTTTACACACATTCATATGTTCAGTGCTGAAGTAGCAGTGGAGCAATTTGGAGTGGATTTAAAGAGGCCAGTGGACAATCACAGTGGATCAATCCTGAGATTGTCTCGAGTGCTCTGTGTGTATAACTGAATTTCAACACGAGGAAGTCCCAATTCTACCTTCTCACTCCTATCTCAGAGGTCACAATCAAGCACTTAAATTTTAAGTTTTTCACTATAGAAAAAACACATTTCCTGAAACTTGAACCCTGTTGTCAAAACTCCACCCCCCCCAAAAAAATAATAACATTGCTTGTGAAAGGTATATAACTTCCATACAAATTGTAATTTACCTCCGAAACGTTACACACAGGCACAATTTCTTGCAGTTTTCTTGTTTTCACATTTCTACTTTTCTCATATGGCTGCATCTAAGAACGACTTTGAAAGTCATTGATTCCTGAAATGTTTAATTGACTATTCAGATCATCTTAAACGATGTTCAAGTTCAAAATATACTGCCTAGAAGTTTATCCGTCTGTTTGAAGTAATTACCAAGTTGTCCGGAAGAGGGCGCTGTGAGCACGGCTTAGCCAGACTGATGTTGTTTTGCACTGACAATGGAGGACACAAGTTTATTTGTCTTTCTGAGCAGACAATCATGACATTAAAGTATCTGAAAAGCGGCGTGTGGAATATAACTAACATTATCTACAGACTCGGCTGTTAGTGGGTTGGCGATAAATCCAGATTTAGGCTGCACAGTCCGGATTTCAACAGCCTCCAGCCGGACACTCAGTTGTCCTCTTTTATCTATGGCCATACAAATAATTGGCTGAAAGCTCTGACGTATGATAATTCATTAGTTAAAAATGTAAACAATGCTTCCATGTGCTGGCAACACACGGAAGAGGCGGTGCTGCTGTTTGCCGGCCCTGTTCAATGCCAAATGCCAAAAAGTAAAATTATTTTTAATTTGCACTGATTAAAGATTTTAATCTGCACTGACTGAAAGACAAGCATAGTTCTCATCCTTCTTTTTTCCAAACATTTTAAGTCCAGAAATGTCCTGGTTTCTGGCAGTTTTTTCTGTTGCCAATTTATGGCTATGGATGCAATAAGTCAAGGTACTGTTCTCGGATCTCAGTTGAAACAGACGTTTTGTTGTCATTACATTCAAATCATTTGAAGAAATACTTTTTTGCTGTTCTATTATCATGATATATAAATGATATAGTCTTGCAATGAATAGAGAATCTCAGAGTCGGTGTAGCAGTGTGCCACCCTAAGTTCCCAAAGTTGGCAGAGGAATCCCACACATGTCACTTATGTCACTCGCAGCAGAGATGGGTAGAAAATGAGATGACTCACTCTGTAAAAAAAGATGGGAATGATGTAAGTCACATTTTGTCAACAATGAAATTAGTTGGCAACTACTTTCGTCATCGATCGTGACTCATTGTTACAGCCTTTAAATGTCTGAATATAAAAACACGAAAACACTACTTCTTTTCATCAGGAACTTGATATAATTATCTGCCTATCCTGTCTGTCTCTAATGTCTCAAGCTACATCCTTTTTGGCCAAACACTGGGGGAAGGAAGTGTGCCTTCTTGAGTGGCATCTGCATTGGCATTCCTCCACAGAAATGTCAGCACAGGTGTCTTTCATTGTGTGGATGAGATTTGCACATTGGTAGCATTGTGACAGTCATAACTGGATCACTGTTGAACTGCTGTAATCAGTTCAAACTGGCTGGCTAATCTGGTCCCAGAGGTGGAAACTCACCCATATGATAGCAAACACATTTCCCTATAGTTGCTGGCAATGAATGCATTATGCTGAGTGTCATGAAATCTGAGCATATTAGTTATTAGCTGTGTTGTATGGGCCAAAAGTTTTCATGGCGGTGAAGGACACCCTTCTGGCTAATTGCAGCACACACTGTGATGTTTCCACCTCACAGCCCAAGTACATGGACAATTGCACGCTGCCTAAGGATATTCCTTCCCCAGCGTCTGTTCTGGGTTAGATTGAAACCAACTCCAGTGTGTAAGCACTGAGAAAAAACTGCGATTCATAATTCTGCAATTATGCTTCTTATTTATCCCTAATCAGAATCTCAGGAAGGACAGATAGACCAACAATCACATCATCATTTCTTTTGTATCACTACAAAGATCTTTAATTCCCTACTGTTTCTCCCTCATCTACACCACTTCTGCTGCTGCTGCTGCAGAAGCTGCTTGGGATTAATAGCACTTTTTAAAACACACACTTGAATTAGCATTATAAATGGATTCTCAAGATTGCAATTTGACTGTAAGTACCATTTCTAAATGACTCTAGCAAATGGTGTGTTTTTTAGATGGATAGATCACTCAGTGTTATGTGTCCCCTGACCTGGGCTGAGCTTTGTTTAAATTGCCCACCTGCGTGTCATGAAGCAGCGGTGTATGTCCGAGCAGCTATGGCTTTTTTTCCTAAAGCCTGCAGCTCAGGCTTCTCACCTTGTCACAGCCACGGATACCAGCTCCAGCTTTCCAGGCCTCCTGTGGCATCTGCTCTTCGCGTCGGCCATCAGATAAATGAGGTGTTTGCTTTTCTTTGGCAGAGCGGTGGATTTCAGAAGGTCAGAGAAGGTGGCTTCAGTGGGAACAGGGAGCCTGGTTGGTGCAGCTCATCAGTCAGTTCTTAAAAGGAATAATAATTCTGAATCTGATAGCCCATTAACCACAAATCATGTATGCTTTAGGTTATACTGCCAACCATTTCCCACAGCTGCCTTTAAGTATGTAGATTGATTTCCTACCTTCCCACAGCAGCCTTCAGAACAGGTTGCTTTATAAAATGTTTATATCTTTGGATATTTATGGGATCACCAGTGTTCAGAGTTTCAATTCTTTAAACAACCAATCACGACCTTCCAACTGCCACATTTTTAGTTGCCAGATCTCTTCAAAGTTTTTGATGCAACAACTTGCACTGACTCGTTGCTAAAGTTGAGTTTTCAAGAGACTCGGCATCGATATATCAAGCCAACGCTTACTGTGGTGAGAAACCGGATTTAATTTGTGAACTGACATGATTTAAAAATGGGCCTCCGAGTAGTTTGGAAAACATTTGAGTAGTTCAATATTTCAGTGTACTGACAGCATGACTTTTTGGATTAATGTCTGTCCGTCTGTTAGTGGTTAAAATTGAAACATTCAATCAACAATTGGATGGATCATCATGATATTTTTGCACAGACATTTGGGATTTGGGAGGAGAGTCACACACTTTTTGGTGACATTTCTTTTTTTCCAGTCTGCTTTATGTACATTTTGTATTAAATGAAACGTCAAAACGGTAAAGGATTGTCCAGAAATGTAGTCCTTTCACCCTCAGGGTGAATAATTGTGGTGATCATGGTAAACATTGTCCCTGTTAAATATTCAGTTACCATGGTCACTATGAGTACATGTCCACGCTGGTCATTCAGGACCTGACAAAAAGGCAACGATCTATACTGTGGGGGTTATTGTGATGGAGTTTTGAAGGAGCTGTTACATCAAAGTGAACGTACACTGTGACTTTTGAAAGCTCTGCAAATGTATTTGATGTAATTAGTTGTCGCAGATACGGTGTAAGCCACAGATTTAGACTTTTCTTGTGGTAATTAGCTTAGGGGTTGAGACAAGTGCTAATTGGACATACATCCACACTAATGGAAATTTTATGAATCTGTTAATTGTGTCCTCTTTTAGTATTCTTTTTGCCATTTTTTTTTTTTGCCTTTAGACAGTAGAGAGCTGACAGAGGAGGATGACATGACTGAAGGCTCGAGTCAAACTGCACAAACTTTGGAGAGAATAAGAAATATATGGTTAAAAAAAGCATCTGTGGGTTGAAGATGTCAGTCTGTCTGTCTTTCTATCTATCTGTCTGTCTGTCTGTCTATCCATCCATCCATCCACATCAGCCCTCCACACTCACCCCCCGTCTTCCATTTCCTTCGATTAAACTTTGCGGCTGAGAGTTTCACTTGACAAAGCTCCCTCTTGCCCTCCGCACAGCCGCAGCGTGGAAGTGCGTATTGAATTAGTGGCAAGTGCTTGTTTTCCCCCTCTCAGTAAACATTGTTTGATGAGTTAAATTAGCTTTGCTGACACCTCCTCCTTCAGAGAGGAGATGTGGCGTGGGAACATCGGTGTAACTGGAGGGCTCTGGGCGAAAAGAAAGAAAGAAAGAACGAAACTAATACATAAATAAATAAATGAATAGGGACACGCTGCTTGAGTGCCAGGCTTCAAGATTAATTTGCGGAGTTCATGGCCAGGCTCTCAGCTTTGATTAGCTGTTAATGCTGAAAATATCAAAGCACAGTTTGTCTTAAGGACTGCTTACGCTTCACTGCCCCTTGTGCCCTTTCTCTGTGGCCTCTGTTGTGGTTGTTTTTCCTCAGGTAACATTTAAATCTCTTTTTGTCTGGATCGAGACTTTGCATCCACGGCCTCCGCTGTGACTCAGTGTGCTGGTGCAGTCCGGGCTTTCAAGTTCATTGTCATTAATTATACAGTTCCTACATAAATACTGAGTATGTAAGGAGCTCACTTCATTAATATGGCAACAGTGTGCCTCTTATCTTTTCATTCACTCCTTGTTTCTTTGTTTTGTCTATTTTAAACTTAAGAGAGTCATTTTGCACAAATCTGTACCATTAACAAGATATTACACACAAAAGCTTTTATTTTTTTTATATACAGTTGCAACTATGAAACATGTATATCCTGTTCAGCTCATGTCTTTTCTCTTCCGTCTCTTCAAACGTCTAAAAAAGAATATCAGTGTAACCACCACCACCTGTGCCCCAGAGAAGTAGTATTTTTCTTGAACATTGAATAGTAGCAATGATAGCTGGTATTCCTGCGTGGTAAAGCTGTCAGACTGGATGAGGAGACATATGTTTTTAAGGAAGAGTGTGTTGAGTTCATGTCTGGACCATTGTTTTAATCCTCTGAGATAGAACTTGAAAGATAAAAAGATGCTGCCTGTTCTCCAGAGAACTGGGCAATGCTCCAGCATTCACTTTATCTGTGTTACATTAAATGTTAAAGGAAGGGAAATTAACTCCGTTGTTAAGAGAGACGATAAGATAGCCAATATTGCCTATTGGCTAAATAGGAGGCAATGGGCAGCAGCTGGTCAACTTGGCATTTAGAAATGAAAGGGAACAAGATAAAGCCTGGCTCGATCCATGAATAAATATAATTTGTGAACTTAATGGGAACATTTCAAGAGTGACATACGACAATGCAAACGGGGAGGTAATTAGAAAGAAATTATAGTTAACAATTTAATTTAAATTAGCAATAAAAGCTGCTGTGGAAAAAAATTAATTGTACTCCCCATTTTCTTCTCAGGAAATGAAAGTAAGTTAGTGGCATTGGTCCTAGTGGTTTCCAAACATGGTGTTATTGCAGTGTCCTGTGCATAAACCAATCATTAACTTTAAGGACATAATTGGGAAAAAAAACGGAATCAGCTGTTCTCGGAGGTCTTTTCAGCTTGTTAGTTATAAAGTTAGTTTATAGCATGTTGAGTGCTACTCCAAGTCTTCCTACCATCCATTGACCTAGAAATATCATACTTTTTATGGTGACAGAGCATGAAATATTGGTCTCCTCATCAGTCCAAAAAATGTGCTGGCCTGAATTTTGCTGTTTTGTATTCTCCTCTGTACACGCTTCTTCTGTTATAGTATGAACATGTTGACATGTATGTTAAAAGTATGATTTACAATAATTGATCTCTTTATCATTGATCTGTCTCTCTGCCTATACTGTTGTAGTGTTATGATGTGTTGGGAAAATGGCTGGAAAATATGTCCCGTTCCCATAATGCATCACCAATGCATTTTACCTTCAGCCAATCCCATCGACATTGGTTTTATTTGTTTTAATAATTTAATTAAAAAAAATAACATCCTTCATAGACTTCTTTTTTTGGAAGATACTGAATATGTGCGAAACAGCCATTATGGGGTGTCTCTGGGCTCACAGCACCGCGTCTGCGGGAGAAGTTGGGATTGAAGGGATGGGAGTCAACCGTTACTTGAACAGTTGGCTGCACTGACAAGGCAGCATTCATCAAGGCCTGATGGGTGACAGCAGGCTATATGAGAGAGGGAGAGGGAGAGAGAGACAGAGAGATAAACTAACTGGCAAATGTTTTTCAAATATTGAATCCATCAGTGCATGTGTGATATAAAAAATATAATTTTCATTTCTTTAATGGAGGTAATTACCGGCCATGTCTGTGATTGGCCTTGGTTGTTGTAATAGCAGCCATTCCTCCATGTATCCAGCCTCCATCACAATCATGCATCATGACTGTAAAGTCCCACTACAGTGGTAATACATGAGGACAGCTGAAAGCCTGTGGCTGTGTGTGGTTGCGATGAGATGTGTAATTAGCCAACGCTGCCTGACAAACTGCTGCAGGCGCAGGAGACATGAAGGGAAATGAGCCAGGAGAGAGGTCAGGATAGAGAGGGAGAGAGGGTATTGCACCCCATAAAACTCAAGGTTGATTCAGTTTTTTTGCAAGTATAATTTATGATTTATCTTCATCTCAATAACAGACATATATCTGAACTCACTCTGTTTATACACACTATTCCATTTGGGGGGATTCAATTCATTTAACATCAAGTCGTGTTCTCTGAGGGCTGTGGCAGGACTGTGGATGAATAGCAAGCATGGTACAAGGCTGCAGTTTGTATCAGCCGGTTTATTTGCATCGCCAAGTGTCCAGGTGTAAGAGGTGGAGGTTAACATCGCAGATCAGGGTAATTAATTTCTCCAATTTAGTCATTAAGTGTTGCACTGGAACCAAGAGCTGAAACCTGCAAGGTCTTCAGCAGAGTGACAAAGCGAGGGAGGGAGGGAGGAAAGGAGGGCAGAGAGGTATCGACCATGCCCAGTCAAGCGGAACATAAAACTAACAGTGAATCAAATTCAATTATGTCCACAAAATCAGTAATATTAATGTAAGAAAGCAACCGCATATACCTTCACATTACACTGAGTGTAATGTGAAGGTATATGCGGTTGCATGTATTTGTGTCATATTGTGTTGTTTGCTACTGAGGGAATTTCTGAAAGGGCCCCTGGAGTGAGACCTTCACTGGGTTTGCTTCTGCCAAGACACTCATCAGTTCTCCCACAGGGAGGGAGGACAGCAGGAAACTAGAGGGAGAGTGAAAGAGGAAAGGAAGATGGAGGTGAGAGATGGTGAGGAACGCTCAGGGCAAAGAAAGAAGAGCAACAGAGACTTAAAGACACATGAACCGGTTATAATAACTTAATGAAGGAACGTCGTGGGTATTGGTTCGTAGAATAACATCCACTATCACATAGAATTCCATTTAAACTAAGGTATGGTTGTTCCCATGCCATTAATATCTACTGTCTCCCATTGGCATATAATTACTTTAAAACATAAACACAATTTGGTTTTCCTGGCCTCAGAATAAACTTTTTATAGGTACTTTATGTAAGGGCTTTGTTTTACGGAGGCTGCCAACTTGTGCAGAATGTGCATTCCACATTTTGAAGTGGATGCTACACAAAAGAAGAAGCTCACATAAACCTAAGACTTTAAAAGCAACAAAGAAGGAGAAAGAAATTGCAGAGAGATTGAGGGAGTGGAGAGAGTTGTAAATTGTGTTTCCATCCTCTCTGGTAAGCGAAGGTCACTGTATAGTTCCCTGACACACTTTGGAAATGAAACTGATAATGGAGTCATTCTGCGGTTTCACCATTAGATTCAATCATTTCAAGAAAAAAAGATTAAAAAAGAAAGAAGATTCACAATGCACCACCAACATTTAGTGGATTCTTGTGGCCCAACCCTGTGCAAGACTGTATGGGTTTTGGTTAAGTTGTTTTTGAATAATCTTGCTGACAGACAGACAGACAGACAGACAACACTATGGAGCCCCAGACATGACAAACTACTGTGTGGCCATGAAATAAGTATAACTCTAAGTGAGACTAGGTGTATTACACGTTGTATTATCATGTACAGTAACACTGTGACATTTATGGCTCTTTTTTGATGAATATGAGGTTGAAGCTTGTTGTCTACACCACCATGATTAAAACTATGTCTTGCACGTGTTTCAACAACGTTTCGTTTTAATGTTATTGATCAACAAAGAATCGAATCCGTGAATATTTTTCTACCTTTACTTAACTTCGGTAACAATGATTCCTTGCAATGCCAGACATTTGGGAATATCTTTGTAACTCATTCCCATCCCAAGATAAAACTCAATCACAATATCTCTGTCCATCGTGCAGCTTCAGCCGTCAAGTATTTCATGTGTAATTCATGGCCACAAATGCTTCAGAAGATATTTAGATGAAGAGGAGTATGGAGAGGACACATCAAGTTTAAAGAACCAATAAGGAGGCCATCATCCAGAGAAATTGGCTCCTGGGATCTTTGTTTAAATCTTTTGTGTACATGGAGCAGATGGTCAGAGGAAACTGTCACACATTGCTGTCACATTTTCCCCCCAAAAGAGGAGAGAAAGATAGTTTTAATATCACAGGCTGCTTCTCCTCCCAAATCATATCTACTTTCTAAAAACATTCCTCTGTTTTCTGTTTGGCCTCCTTTTTCTGTTTTCCACCCCGCTTCTTCATTCTTCACCTGCTCCACTCATCTTCAAGCGTGCATTCTCGAAAGCCTCGCAACACCCGCATCTTCCTGTGTTTCAGTAATCATTGCATAGCCTGGAGGAGGTTACTCTGGCACGCCAACACACTCTTCACTCTGATATTCAAATGAGCTTTTTGCATCCCTGTTTGTCATCAGTGCAGCGGTGTGTATATGTGTGTGTGTGTGTGTGCGCGCATGTGGTGTTTAATCTCCTATTTGGAGCATCACATGGTAAAGGCATTAACGTCGGTCGGTTGAGAAATTAGAAAAGGAGCTGATTAATTCCTGGTAATAAGGAATTAAAGGACACTTCTCTCCGTCGTCTCTGTTGTGGGACCAGGATTTACCTGCGCTGTGGTTTGAGGTGGCTGCTCTCTGCTGCCACTGTCATGAATAATCACCAGCCTTCAGATGATTCATGCTGCTGCGAGCTAGTTGGTTCAAAACACTTAGCCATTACACATGACACTGAGAGCCTGATGTATGATGGGCTAATAGCCGCACACTCCTGCACCATTACGATGGACTAACAGTAACAACTATTAACCTATTATCCAACATGATTAGAAGAAAAAGTTCATAATAGAAAAGTGGCCGTGTGTTGCATAGCCGTAAAAGAATGGTTGTAATATACAGTTGTTTGTTTGTTCTTCTCTGTGGAGCCTGTGAGTGTGTTTAGGCTGTGACATGTGATTGGAAAAAGCAAGAAAGAACATTTCTGAGTGAACTGCTTTAGTCTTTCTTGCTTTAGTGTTGCTGGAATCATTAATTAGCTCTCAGTGTAAAACATGTAAAAGTCCTCTTCATCTTAAACAAGGGGAATTATAATGAATATGATGAGATTAACAGGATGGTACCACTGTTCTTCTCTGTAAAACAGGTTAATGTGCTTCCACTAGAGCAGCGGGAGAAACTAAATCACTTTACTACTTTATATTCAGTCTGGAGTGCCTTCATTTTTTTTCCAGGACTTTTCTTCTGATGGTGGATCTGGCAGAGATGAATAAGCACTTAATGGCTGGCTCTAATTTTCCCTGGTCAAGTGTTAGTATGCAGGTACTAATCTGTTTCATTACATTAACTTAGGTGATAAGACCACTTCTCATTTGTTTCCAGTACAGACCCATGTAGCTCCCAAAACTTAATATACTTCATATTATGGAGCACATATCCCATCATGCATTGGATAGGCTTTAGAGGTCTGTACAAGGACGGGCACAGAGAAAGAAATACAAATACCATATAATATATCGGAGGACATTCAGCGTTTTCATATGTGTGTTGCGGATGAAGCATTCGTAATTCGAGGCCTGTCAATTACCGATAGGAACACGATAGAGCTGAGCTGATCAAAGCGCTGCCTGATGTAGTCTGGCCTCTTTGTTCCCGTCTCAGGGGATGGGGGAAGGGTGGGTGCATCAATGCTCTACTACATCTGGATCACACTTTCACGATTTTTCATCACTTTCCACACACATACACACACTGGTTCGCATCAGGAAACAAACATAAATTGAACACACACGACTGCACGCAAACTTAAATACACAATGATGAGCTCGTATGCATCGACTCACTGATCTGAACATGAAAGTGCTTCAAAGTGTGTGAAACTGACATCACACATCCCCCCCAGAGACCTGCCAGGCCACGGAGATCACCAAACCTTTAGATTGGTTTTGAGTTTTGCCACTAATTATTTTATGCCGCTGTTTAAACTGTGTGGTGAAATCCAATTATCAGGTAGTCTGTGTAGTTTATAAGATTGTGGTGGTGAGGACTGAGAAGGCTGAGGGGGAGACAACAGGCCATAATGAGAGACACTGTCTGGGTGTGAACATGTGAGGAATTTCATTGAGGTGAAACCCTTTGAGAAGATGCTCAGAGCCAATAGCCATCTGGAATGGGCTGCACATGTGGCACCAGGGGCCCCCATGGTGCCAACAGAACCATTTATGGAAACTGTCCCCCTTTTTTATTTGTTTCTTCTTGTGTGATAAGTGGATCATCCCATGACCTCAGTTGGCTTCTCTGTTTCTGCGTCTGTTTATTTTGTGTATGGTTTATCGTTAAGATAAGATAAGATAAGATAATATACATTTATTACACACATTGGGGAAATTTACGGTTAGGATAAAAAAGTTAAAAATAACACTAGTCTACACAAATAAACTGTAAGCAAGGAAAGTTGACATCTGTAGTCCCTGGGTAGGTAACATAAAATAAAAACATGAGGTGGCAATATAGAAGCACACAGCATTATTTCCTGTTTATCTTCAACGTTTAGATCAAATACAGATAAATAATGGGCACAAAACATGATATGATATGAGTGTAGAAACAGTTTTTTTTTCAGAATGTGAGCCAAGAAGTCAAAGAAGTAGTTTGACTGTACAGACAATTATATTAACAGGCACACCGCTGTCCAAATGTGATAATAAGTGATAAAAGTCCAAATTAAGCACATTAACATGTTTATTTTAGACCAAAGTGTAAAAACTTAGAAATAGTTTGCTATAAATATAATTTTTTACCTTTTAAGCTTGAATAGCATTTTTCTCCTCATACGTATGTATGCCAGAAAACAAAGACCTCTCCGAACAAGTCAAACTATTCCTTTTAAAGAGTGCGAAGAAGCCTCTGGACATCTGTGATGTTGATTAAGAAACAAAGCAGGATGGTGTTTGAAAAGTAAAACGCTTTTGCAGCTGGCAGTTGTTTAAAATTGATCCCTCTGGTTCATAATGACACTGCAGAAACTGCCTAAAACTAAATATCAAGTGCACCTCAAATGAAAATGTCCGTCTGTGAAATGTCAATTTGTGTTGGCTGCCTCACTTTGATTTATAGAGCATGTGCTGAGTGTTGGTGGGCTACTGCATGCTTGATTTATCACTCTCTCACACACACACATGCCCTTAAAATGAGTTGTCATGTCTAGACATTGTGAGCTGTGGGGGCCCCAGCTGGTGGCCCCCTGTTTTCAGACAGATCTACGTAGGAACGGAGCCGGGAGCAGATAAATAAGTAAATAAAACTTGTCCTCGGGCAGGTCTCATCAATTCTTATTCTCCCAAATGACTGTGCCAGAGAATCGATATACCTAGAGGATCCGAGCCTGTCATGGGAATCATGCTCACTCTGAATCTGGACCTTTGGCGCTCAACAGTAAAGCTGTAAATAGCCAGGCTGCACCGTCAAACCCCTGCCAACCTCTCTCACTCTACATTGTTATATTTCTTCAATAACTCCTGCTGGTTTTTTAAGCAGAGGTGTGTTAACTCTCTCCACGGTTATTTCCGTCTCTGCATCTCTAATGGCGGTTTTCCCACAACTCACACCTTCCACAACCCTCATTTTTACACCTGAACGACGCTCTCGTGAAACTGGAAACATCTGCAGACTTTCACGATTCATTGCTATCCTCACAGTGATTATTTAATAAGTATAGAACACACTAAAGCCACATGTCTGTCACCATCAGATGCTAGCTTTATATTCATCCTCCGTTTCCCTGCAGGGTTTCTTTTCTCGGCGCTTTGAGTGTTTTATTTCTCCCTCTTTCATTGTCACACAGTTATCACAGTGCTGTTTTCACACTGTCTCCAACTCCCCACTGTCAAACTCAGGTTTTCTTCTTGCTGGCCACTGTAACTCATTTCCAATTTCTCAATTTATTCACTGTGCTCTGACGCCTCTCATCTTATCTCTGTCTCTTATCAGTTTTCAAAATGTCCTTTTCTGGAATATGTCTCTCCCCGAACTCCAATTCCTTTCTGTACCATTCACAGTGTATTCACTAACGTCACTTTTCTCCTCGTTACCGTCACTTTTGCACCGCTTAAGTCCTTCACTTATAACCCACAATTCATTCCTTCATTTGATGTATAATGGGATAAAGCCAATATGAATGATTATAATCATTCTTGATAATGTATGAATGAACAGCAGAGCAAAAAAAACCCCTTTGTCACAATCTGTCAAGCACAATTAATCTTCCATTTCTTCTAATTTGTTTCTAATGTTCAGGATGAGGAAATGGCATCATGTAAAGCATGAGGGAAAGTTTTATTTTGATAAATAGTACGTGCTGTGATAAAATCAGTATATTTATTCAGAAGTCACAGATGCCCATTTTTTTCTGAAGTGGTGGGTTTATTTAAAATGAATAAAAGGCTGCTGCTACTGCACAGGTTATTTTTAGCCATAATAACTCTGCCAATGTTGACGTGGGAAGTCATGTGAATTAGGTAAGTTTCTCTTAGTTATTCTATATCGTAAAAGTCAATCATTTAATCCAACTCAAGGCTCTTACACTGAGGGAGGAAGTAAAAGAAACATGGTGGATGACTGTCTCTGTGTAAATTAGTTATGTTAACTGTGTAGGAATGAATGGGGCGGCATCTTTGATATTGGCCCTGGTGTATCGATTATCCTATTGCACGAGGAAGGACGACGATATATCACCAAATCATGGTTCATGGTTCATGCACTTCCACCTAATCAACATATATTACTCAACTGCAAAATTCAGTGAAGTTGTTTAGTCATTAATCGACCTACAATACAACTACTTAGGGGTGGTGGTGGTGGAATCGAAATATTGTGATATTTTGCGGGGCGTTATTGATTTTCTTAGCGTACAATCTTTTAACTGATGTTACAAATAAACTTTTTGTGGATTCGCATAAAAAATAGAGTTGTGAGTATATTGCAATATACGATTTATATGAATACTCAATATCTTGGTAATATTGTGACTTAAATATCATGATAATTCTCATCATGGTGTCTCTGTTTCCTACATCTACTGTTAATTTGCTGTATTTGTTGTGCTATTGAACGTACACGTCTCCCTGTCCGAGACAATTGTGGTAAGAAAAAACACAAACATCCTTGGGCATATTTTCTGACCCTCCAGTAAATGATAATGGCTGCAGTCACAGCAGTCTGGGGATAGATGTGGCTTTGTGAGACTATGCTGAAGGTAAAAGGTCACGGTCCAGTCTGTCCGAGTCCTCGCTGGGTCAGAGGCTCCCTCTCAGGTGGTCACTGCACTCAACGAGACATCACGCCCCATGAACATGCTATAAACGCACCATCTGTCTCTCTGCACCCTGTTGGTCTGATGATTTGGTTGTGTGTGTGTGTGTGTGTGTGTGTGTGTGTATTACGTGCAGCCACTGATGCTGTGATTGTGATGAGATGCAGACTGATTTAACTGTCTATCAAAGCAGCAGACTCGTCCCACCACTGGGCTTTTGTGCCTCACTGAATACATATCTCCTAATTTTCCTCATACCATACATACCTTACTTTGTTCTCAGCCCTTCACACCCTCCATCTCCCAGACTGCCTCTTAACTTACTTGGGAAAACACAGGAGAAGATTAGATGAGTACTCTCATCGACAGACGGCTCTCATCCCTCTGGTAATTAGTCCAGTCACTTATTGTGGCTGAATGGCGTGACAAGAGAGGTTGAAGAAGGAAGGAGGAAGGAGGGGAGTTAGAGAACGTTACAGGAAGGAGTATTAAGTTGATGCGCGATATATTCCTATTAGAGGGCTTTGTGATATGACAAATTGAGCTGACATGGCTGTTATAAATGTTACCTGGGTCAATCATAAATCCTGTGTGAGCTCAGGGATAAAATGTTCATCCCACCTCCAAAGTTTTCAGTCTTATAACGAATATAATGTTTATTTATCACTCCACTCTCCACAAAAAAAATAACAATACACTGATATGGCTGCAGGAGCTCAGCTCGTGCTGGTTCTGTGGGACACTACATATAATACATTCTGCTGATCTATAGGCTGCCACAACATCTATTCTGATGGGGGATCTGGTGAAGGGTTGATAGTGTAGGTCCGCTGACCGACTCTCAGGCCTTTGCCCCGGCATGATTCAGAGTCTCTGCACCACTGACTTTGATTAACTGAGGAGTTTTTATGGCCTGCAGTCAACAGCAAGGATTTACTGAATCCTAGATGCAGAGCGAGAGACCGAGAGACAGACAGACAGGCAGACAGAAAGGAAATATAGTCGAGAGCGGAGCAGTGGAGAAAAGCAACAATGTAAAGAAGATGAATATAGTGTTAGAGAGAAGTGGGGAGGAAAAACCACGGCTGCCATCAATCAGCAATATGTTGTAATATACAGATAGCATCAACCACATACTGTAAAAATGTGTGTGTGTTTGTTATAGTGTATGTGAAAGACACTGATTAAGAATCAACCATGGCAGTAGCAATATATCTTATAGATTTGCCTATTACAAGTGTTGGTTATAGCATTATTTCATATTATTCTTTGTATCTGATTTTATGCATTTAAATGTGGTGGGGGCATAGGCCAATATTATAAGGGCGTATATTATTTCTGGTCCAAAAAACCACGCAGTCCTGAAACAAAAACTCACATTGTCCTTCGTCCACACACCCATATAATCATATGCATAGCCTGACAGTCTTTTGTCTGTGTGACACCATATTTGCCACTCTGCATCTTTAAACTCTTGTGTACACGGTGGTGAAACTATTTTTCCCTTGTTCCATTGCCCAAAGCCCCATTTAAATTCCAAGTGAATACAAGCAGGCAGCCAAGGGGACCTTGATGTGCCCAGAACAAGTTTAACATTTGCCGCCACACAAAGTGGCTTTGCAGCACTGGTAAATGAGAAGTCGCAGACATTTTAGAATTGCCCGGCCACCCTTGCTGTACGTAAAAAGCTTTTTGGCGTTACCTCATTTTTTAGGAGAATCCCTCTCTCCATTCCTTCCTCTTTGTATTTCTCTACCTTTCCCCTTCCAATTTATTTCCTTAATACAGCATCTCACCCTTTCTCCGGGTCCTTCCCCATCTTTCTGCTAAATGACCTTGTCTTTTACAGCCACGGAGAGCAAAGTAATATGTTTTTTAACGTAACAAATGAGTGATAGTTGCTTCCATCCTACTTCTAAACAGGGTGCCGGGTGTTTCTGGCTGCTGCATTGTATCAATAACCGAGACCAGTGTGGCTTCTTGCTGTAAGTAATAGGTTTCTATATAGTTGTGGGCAGCCCTGAAGCTTATTCCTGCTCTGCACCATCACGGTTTTTAGCAATGTCATCCCGGCTTTGTGTGGTAGAGTCTGATATTTTATGGTACACAGCATCTCTGTCTTTGTCTGGCTGTTTTTCCTTTTCCTCCCTTCATCAAATTGAAGAACTTAAGCAGAAAAGCAAAACAATAAACACAATAGGTCCACCACAAGAACTCACAGGGCACTATATGTGTGCATTTTTCGTACCTTTACACAGTTCAGTGAAACATTCTCAGGTGTAATTGACAGCGTTTTTCAGCTCCACAGCAGTAACACCTGAACAAGCCCAGTCTCATTCTTGCTTTTATTTTATCCTTTGTCCTTTATATCTTCCCTCTGGAGGAGGAGCTCCTCATTCATGCACAGCAGAGCTTACGCATTTATGAATTACAATTACAGACTGTTTTACATACTAACAACACATTAGTGTGTCAATAGAAAAAGTCAACAGTGGCACAGTAACTATAAAACCAAATCCTGTTCAATGAAAATGCTAATTATAGTACAACCCACTTAGAAAGAGCATTCAGGTGTGTCTTGAGTTGAGATGTTTGGACGGATATTATGCGCTAATGAGTTTATATCGTGCATGCAAACGATCTTGCGTGTGTGTGTGTGTGTGTCGCTCATAACTCGCACAAGCATCTGCCCAAGTCATCCACACTCGATTCACACACCGACTGCACAGGTGCATTTGCATTCTCATGTATAATCATTTTGTTCATCACACGTCCAGTGTTCATACTTCATTGTAATGCAGAGCTCTTTCATGTTTGTGTCCTCTCCTGCCTCTCAGAAACTCAGAAACTCTGTTGTTGTTGCCTGTGTGTGCACTATTTGTCCGCGTGTATGTGTATGTGTGTGTGGGGGGGTGTGTTTGTGAGGTCCCCATGTTCTGTTACCCCTTAAAAGTTTTTTTTTTTTTAAGGTTAAGAAAATTGGGTTTAGGTTAGAGTTAGGGTTAGGGATAGGCAATTAGTTGTGATGGTTCGGGTTAGGGGTTAAAGAATGCATTATGTCTATGAGTGTCCTCACTACAAATGCTGTGCAAACGTGTGTGTGTGTGTGAGAGAGCGTCTGGCTCTCACTGTAATTAGCCAATATGGTGGTGCTCTCATTTGAATGGCAATTTCTTCTTGTTTTGGAGCCCTGCCATCTTCCCTCACAGTGGTCCACCAGGATTCAGTCCCTTCCAAGCCTATATGTAGCCTAGCAGAGCATCAGGGTAAATCTGTTGCTGCATCAAACTGCAGTGCCTCTTATTGCATCTCTCTCTTGAATGAATATCACACAACCTCTCATGATTTTTGTAGTAGGATGTTCAGTTTGGTACGGTACACATTTTCTTTAGGAATAGCTCCAAAATAACCGGCCCCAACTGTTTCATTTTTGGTACCCATCCCTTTGGTACCAGAGTACAATGGTACGGTACAGTGCGGGTCAAGCTAAACCGGCTTCACCCACGACAATCAGCTGATTGGGCGACAGAAAAGTCACTCCCCTGCGACCGATGATTGTTCAACACTCACAGTCTTTTCTCATCCAAAGCTGTCTCATTGAGAAAAATAGAACTATTGGATGTTGTCCATTGTTGCTGTGGCGCAATCCAAGTCTTCATTCGCTGCCATTGCACCCGTACGACATCACACTACGCATCTCGCTGATGCGGCCATCGGGCACGGCCCACATCCTGCCTTCCAAGTAAAGGTACTGTTCTGAGTCGAAACGCAACCCTGACCCAGGACCTTACCGTCCCAAACCATAACGTACTGTACCAATTTCATTTATGGCCATCATATCAACCATATATTATGGTCATCATATACAGTATGGCTGGTGAATCACTGAGTGTAGTTGAGTGACTAATCTGAATTGCTTTTGACAGTGTGTTCGTTTCTATCCCAGAGCTTTGAGATGTTCTGCTGCTCCACAGGTTTCATGAGCTGGACCGTAGCCACCCACTCAGACTCTCATTTTAGGGTTTTTATACTGTAACTCGCAAGCAACAAAAGAAACCAACCTGAGGATGATGCATGCTCTGAGGTTCTATATGAGGTGCAAACAGCATACCGGCCCCATTTGTGCAGAAAATCTGAAGCACTAAAGCCATTTACGTATGACACAGTGTGACAGGTTGCTTACTCAAGCCTTGTAATATACTCCAGGAAGGAAAACTGTCTTCTGTCACTTGAGGGTGGCCTCATTTTTCACTCAAAGGGACTTAGAGGAGTTGATGGGACTCACACCGCCTGTGAAACCTGCACCAGTGTGTGTGTGTGTGTGTTTGTACGTGTGTGTCTCTCTGTGTGTGTTCAGGAACAACAGCAGTGTGGGATCATGGAGTGACAGACAGGCAGCCTGAGTGATTAATGAGGCCTCTTAATAATGCATCATGGCGACGGAAGAGTGACATAACATATTGAGAAAAGTAAAGAAAATAAAGGTAAAGGGAGAATAAATGTACAAATTGTGAGCTTGGGATGCAGATGGTGGCAGACATAGAGTGGCAGCTAAATTTATTCAAATATCGAAGTACAGAATAAGATTAAAGGTGACATGGAACAACAGATGGGGCTATCGGGCTTCATGGAAGGTTGAGGTTGGCCTTGTAAAAGGTCTTTGACAGGGACAGAAAACTAAGTTGCAACCCCTTCCCTCTGTATTTTCTTCCATGTGTCTCCCTCTTCATCTGGCTGTCTGGCTATAACGGTCTAACCCCATGTCTCCTGGTCTATCTGTTATATTCACAGTATCTGTGACAGGTTGGTAGGGAACAGTGCGCTTGCCTGACACGCTGAGATTTTGCACAGTATTTTTTCCCAGCAGGAAATTTGGGTGTTACAAAAATAAATAGATTTCTTAAGATTAGGCTACTTGTATTGTCAGCATGGAAGCTAATACTCCTCGAAGTGCTTTACACTACAGTTTTACCATTCATGCATTCACAACCATTACCACACATTCATACAACATTTATATTACATAGACACACTGCAATGGTTATGTACCTGCTGCCATTAGCCGTTTGGGATCAAGTGTCGTACCCAGTGATACATCAGCGTGTAAACCAAGCAGCAAAGAGCCAGGGATCAAATCCCAACCTCCTGGCTGGAGGACAACTCACTCAGCTACCAAGAACCCAGAGCTGTCACAATACTGACTCTTGTTCTTATTACTTCCCCACTGCCCTAGTTCAGCAGGTAGAAAATATCCAGACCTTGACAGGCCTGCAATACCTCGTCTTTAGGTCTTTGTGGCCGTAATTGAGAAGACATCAGTTCATAATCGTGAGTTAAACACTCTATTATAATAAAAACCCCGTTAAGCCTGTATCTATACAGCCTTTTAACCTCTGAGGGAGTTGGATAAGCTGTAACTGGGCGAGGGGCAGGGTACTCGGGACAGTTCTATCACAGCACTAACAAACAGAGACAAACAACCATTCACTCTCACATACTCAGTCAATTTAGAGTCTCCAACAAAACCCCAAACTGCATGTTTTTTTGGATCGTGGGATGGAGCTGGAGTACCCAGAAAAAAACCCATGTGAAAAGAAGGAGAACGCACCGCTGCATGCTAACCACCACAACAACACTCTGCCCACTGTAAACAAGCAACAGAACATCTCAACCGGCATCAACATCCATCAAACTGTGGATGTGTCTGAAGGTCAGGTCTGAGTCAAGTTAACTGAATTTGAGTGCGGCTGGGGCAATAAAGAGAAAAGATGATGCATCACAAATGAAAGACGAGGAAATGAGGCCAGAGATCTAGTAACACAGAGGTCAAAGCTCTGCAATGCTCTAAAGAGGATACGCTTTTCACCTGTTGCACTGTTCAGTTAGTCTGGAATCTGAGCTTCAATAGACGCCACAGTGCAAAATGAATCAATGGTGATGTACGTGCACCCGGGAGAGGCGGGTGATGTGGAGTATGTAGCAGCACAAGCATAGTAAACATACGTGCCTCTAACCCGAAAGCAGGAAACCTTCATAAAAATATGACTCAGTATTTCACTTCATGAAAATAGTGAATTTTTATACTGTGTAATAAAGATAAGCCAAAGCACTTGTCAGGAAGGGTTTATATGCATCAAATCAGTGATTTATACATCCATGTAACTTTCTGGGGTGATTGTAGTTGTGCATCTCCCAACTAATCATGGCTGTCCAAGTAGGAAGGGGGATGTGAATCAAAGTAGTCATGTTTAATCCTCATTTTCATCATCTACAAAGCAACAAATTAAAAGGGGTTGCGTTGCCGATAATGATACACCGATAGCACTTTTTACTGACTGAGTACAAATACTCAGTATCCTTGCCGATACTGAGTATTTAATATTACAATTACAGCAAAACATTAACACCACTTTAGGAAGAATTGCTCATTAGCAGTGTCTACTGTGACTCTCATGATGAACACTGAACGTATTCATCTCTCACAGACCTTTTTAAATCAACTTCCATTCAGCCATGGCTCAGCAGAGATGACTTGGTGTGAGGTCAGTGTTTTTGACCTTGGCTGCATTTTTTTTGATTGAAAGTGACCAGTGCTCTTGTAACTGACCCTTGCTTTTTGTGTCCAGCATCTCGACTACCAGCCGCTAAATTCTCCTCCTCCTCTCCCCCCAAACGACTCCCCTGCCCTCAGGCTCTGCTCAGCCCGCCATGTCTCTGGAGATACCATATTCATTATTTACACTCAGGGTTTCTCGAGACCCACGGCACTCGCTGACTTACCTCATTTGGTCTCTATCCCATGTATCAAATAGTCAAATATAGAAGAATAAATGCACATATTTATTTCAGGGCACACATTCATACCCAAGTGTGAGGAAATTAATTCAGCCTTGTTCAACTCTGTCTCCATTTCTTGTTTCCTCTCTTGCTCCAGGCGACTATGAGCGCAGCTGCACAGATAAATCTGAAAGGATGTGAAAACATTTTGGCAAAGACAACATTTCAGATTCAGATACTAGCATCACAATCTATTTACTATTCTCCGCATCAAAACAAACATATCACTTGGTTGGGAGAAAAAAATGACCCACTGTGGGTAAGACAACAAGATTATCCACTGCCTTCAAAAAGTGTTCTGATTTTTTTCCGAAATTAAACATGTGCAAATATATTATAGATGGAAAAATCCAACCTGGCTGTCAAATAGATATTTTTGAGTATTTAATATGACACTATGATATATTTTGTTCAGCTGGTTTTTCAGCAGGGCAAACTGAGATTGAGAACATTCTCGACTTAGATTTTGCTCCTGTGCTTTTGTTATGGCTGTTTCTATATTGCAGAGGTTGCATCATCAGCTGAGCATCTTCTACCTGAGGTTTTGTAAACCATTCTCTTTGGTGTGACATCAACTGTAGTGTGTAACTTTTAAATAAAAACAAAAGTCTGTCCGGCAAACAGATGTCAGATCATCTTAACGACTCTCTCTTGTATCTAAACAACGTTTAAATCAAAAATTCTCGAGATATTCCAGTGCTGCACACAGGAAGTGATTGGTTTGACTGTATGTTAAGTGAGACAGCAACTGTGTGTGCTTAAAGTGACATGGCTGCAAACAGGTTGAAGTAAAAACTGGACTGAAACAATTATTTGATTGTTAATTGATTTTTAAATTAATTTTCAACTATTTTGATAATTGATTAATCGGTTTGGGTGTTTTTATAAAGAATTTAAACAAGTTTTTCAGCCTCTTAAATGCGCATATTTTCTGGATTATTTGCTCCATATAACAAATAAATCATTGTGGTTTATGGACCAAACAAAACATTTGAGAACGTCATCATTTTCATGTTTGCAGCCCTAATCCTACAAACAGAGGTGTAGTCTACGTGATAAGCAGGTATATGCTGTATGTACTACTAAGGGCCAGATTGATGCGTATCAGCACAGTTCATTGACAGAAATTGCAAATAAAGGCTGAGGGCATTGGTAATTTTCACTATAAACTGTGTTAAATATATTAAAATGAATCATGTGTGCTCTGTGTTTTGGAGGTAGTTGTGCTGGTAGTTGCGTGTGCGTATCTTTTCCACATGAGTGGGGTAGAGTGGGCTGAACTCGCCACGCTAACATTATCCCTACTGTCTAACATTTAGCAGATATTACTGTAACTGCTTGGGCTTACTGTATGTGTTGTTTGCCGCAGCAGGGGATGTTGTACTCAAGGTCTGTGAATGTAGAGCAGCACATTCAGACACTCCTTACTTTTTATGATGTTCACTGTATTTTTCTTCAGCGATCGCATCTCGGTTGGCAGGTTTTCAGATGACATTAGCTGTGTGTGTGTTTGTTTGTGCCCGTGCATGTGCACTGCTTGCATATTCTCAGTGTTTAGCACCAGTGGCTATATATTAGTGTAGATTTCAACCCAGGAGCTTTAGGAGAGCATGAGTATAAAGTGAGCATCTGTGTTTTTAAACACCCTGGGAAAGTTGCCATTTTAATGGTCTGTCTATTTTTTTTTCCCCCTGCCTATTCCCAAAATGGAGCAGGTTTATCTACCCTGTAAACTGCAAGAGTAATAAACTGGTAACGGCAATATTTTAACAAAAGCCTTTAGATTTCATTGTGAAGTCAAAAGAAAATGCCACATTTCTTTTCTACACTTAAAAAAAGATTACACATGATGGCTATATTATGTTTATTTGTACTGCACTTACAAACACTTAATCACAGCCCCAAAGGGCCCTCAGAGGACTTCATCATACCCGACACTCATTTTTAAACAGTAAATTAGTGTGAGGACTGAACTGAACAAAATGAAAAGGAATTACTGCTTATGATTCACCCGTCGACAGTGTGTATTAGAAAAACCTCACAAGGCGAATGCTGATTTGTTGTTGATTTCAGTTTCCTTTGTTTACTCACTCACTCTCCCTCCCTCCCTCCCCCCATCCCTCTCTTCATCTCTGTCTCCAGGTGCAGCAGGATGCGTGGCGAACTGCCTGTGTGTGGACTGCAGCCCCTGCTGGCCTTCCTTCTGCTTCAAACCACAGTCTGCGGTGAGTGCTCATTAAACTGGAGATGCTCCCTGTCACCTGAGTTCCAGTGTAAACTTCAGATAATTATACCAAAATGTTTCAGAAATGCCCTCTAATGTTACTTCTACGACTCTAATAATCGCCACGGCCGCTCATGGGGATACGATTTGAAATCTGGACATTTGCAACTTGTACTATAGAGCCCCTCAAGTGGACCCATCCATGTGAAGCTCTGCAGATCACAATATTATACACTAGCTTTGGTCAGCTTTGGTCTGCATGATTGAGAAAGACAGTGACATTCTTTGACCATGTAGGATTTGTCCTGCCCGATCACTGTCGCCTGGCAACAGAGCCGTAGCTGCACTAAGGGCACGCAACGCAACACAAATGAAGGCCCCCAGTGTGTTTGTTTTTTTACTCATTCATTGTGACAAAGCCTATTAGGGCGAAACAATTTATCGTTTCTAATCAAAGTAACAATTACAAACAAATTACAAAAGCTGTGATTTCATTGTTTTGTGTGTCTTTTCAAAATGTTAGAAACAATTCATATCTTCTTCTCCATTTTGTTTTGAATCTGTAACACAGTCAGTCAATATTGAACTGAATTTATCTTTATCTATTTGAACTTTATTAATTAAATCACAATATAAATCATTCAAACCTTAAAAAAAAAAAAAAACAGAACGGTTTGCCACTGGCACACAATCAAAATCTCCAATCAATCCTATTCACTGCACTGAGAGACAAACTGCTTTCAAATGCAGCCTCTGTGCGAGGTGGATCCTGGACTGGGACACAGTGAAGCTTGGTGCTGCATAGGTCAGCGCAATAAATGATTAATAACCAAATATTTTCTGATTCATTTCCTGCTGATTATCTTCAAAATCAATCACTTGGATCCTCCAACAAACACAAGTTTCACACTCAAAAATGTTTCATTACAAATCTTTGGGTGCAGTTCAATCAAAGCAGACTGACTGTGGCTTGCTAGCATTATGCTCCTTTAAATGTTGCTGAAGTGTAAAAAACTAGTGGGAAAACAAACCAGAAATGTTTCAAATTCATTAACCAACAATGTTCTTCTCTGTGGTGCTCGGGTCTTTCATGTATGAAAGACCAGCAGTGCTCTGTTGTGTTGTGGAAGAGCCCATTCCTTTATGTTAGACTTGGTCACACTGACCCAATAGTGCACACACCTCGAACATGTGAAAGACCTTCATTGCTTACTCCTCTCGTTCGTGGCTCAGCAGCACTTTCCAGAGAAGGTGAAAAAAGAAAAGTGTGGTAAAGATGAGATAACTCAAAGCATTTAGCACGGCAAGGCTCAAATTCATCCATTCAGCCATTTCTGAAATAGCAAAGTTTTTAATATTTCGTTAACTCTCTCAGATGTTTATTTCTGCTACTCCTGAGCTCATTAAAATTTGCTTTGAGTTGGCTGAAAAGCTAGAGTTTAGGATCTTAATCCTCTCACTGTGCGCCAGCAAATTATACAAACTCTGAAGACTGTTGACATTTTGCATTCGTGTGCTTACCTTATTTTACAGACTTGCATTTGCTGAGAGAATGAGAAAGATGCTGATGGAGACCGTTATACCTTTACTTGATATTATGTTTGGTTTGGTTGCTCCACATGCTCCCTCACTATCTCTTTTGAAGGTTATCCTTGTGTATACCACAGTGCTACAGGGACGAGAACACAACACAATGATTCAGACCTGTCAGTCCACCTTCGCTTTGACTCGCTGTGCATCTGCATGCTTTTCTGCAAACATAGGACAGACTGAACACCCCCTCATTGCTCTCTGATGTTTTCCTGATGGTCTACTTCTCTCTGCGTTGTATTGTTTCTGGCATCAGCGAAGGCAAACGAAAATCCTCAGACCTGGCACTGGGGCCTTTTTTGTGACTCGGGGCACACTTCTGCAGTCAGAGATGATGGAAATGCAGCCAACTTCTCTGTCTGTGTCTGCGTGGGTATGTTTGTGAAGAAACCTTCAGGTTACATCTGCCAGGTGGTTTATGCAGCCAATTTGCACAGCATTGAGACCCTACACACACACACACATACAGAAGTGTATGTGTTACAAATACTCCTTGCTACTCTGCTCTGGAGGAGTTAAGTTTTTGAGGGCATTAACGTCCACTCTTTTCATTTTCTTTCTCTCCAATGTGGCATCTTCTACTTTTGAAAGAGTCAGTTGAGAAGCGTACGGGCAGAGTTGGCACCACAGCTCACCCCGTGACACCTAACTTGACAGGAGAGGGTGAAAATGCGGCGCTGGAGGAGGCATTAAGCTGAGCATTCCTGCACTTTTGTGCATGCACTTCTGTGTGTAGTTATGAATTTAAAATGTTGGCTGCATGCCACACAAGATAAATATATCGTAATGCTTCAGAAGGTGCAGAAAAATTAGTCAGGGCAGCAGCAGGGAGTTCCTGTGAAGTCTGACGTGGCCTGGTTTGGAGTCAGAAGGAGAGTGTAGGAGGACACCCTTGTCAGGAAAGGTTTGAGGGGCGGTTAGAGCATACAATAAATGATTGAGGAATTGAAACATTTAGGACAGGATGGTAACAAGGAAGGAGTGTAAGAGGCTAAGTCACTTAAGTACTTGTAATGAGGTACTTGAAAAATTGACATCCCAGAGGCCATAATAATAACCATCTCCTTTACAGTCATCCATGCACTGCAGGTAAAAACGGCAGGTACATTTTTTTCATCCCGTCACTTTTTTCCCTCCTTCAAGTGAATTTCATCCCTCATTTACATAAGGTTAAAAAAAAGTAATTGAATCCTGTTTTCACACCACCAGTCAATCCTGCATCACCTTGGATCCCGCGCATGCCTTTACAAAAACCATCCTCTCACATCACACTGAAAATGATGCAAAGCCAAACTTTGCATGGCTTTGGGCCACATTCAGTGGATCTCGGCTGTAATTACGCGGACAGACAGAACTTCAAGTGAACTGAAGAGGTGATGTGATTGCATACGCAGTTAATGGAAAGACGTGATTAGATGCAAATTCACCCAGGGCCGTGCAAATTGATTTAACAAACCAATGCGAGTTAAAAATGCATCACAAGATGTGCACACATGTCCCACGGCTTTGTGAGGAGGCTTCACAAATGTACACAGGGAAGGGGAGATTCTGGATTCTGAGTAGTCAGCGACTGAGCCAATAAAAAGAACATAAGTGAGTAAACATAGTAACAACACAGTCAATGAATCTATTGATAGACTTCTGCACAGTTAATATAGTGCATTGATGGTTTGGTGCCACCAAAACTGGCCTATGGTCACAGTTGTGGCTGTGTGAAGCGTGTCCATGGTTACTTTTGCAAAGCTATTGTAATATTCCGACTGTCATGAATCAGGCACGCAGATCCATGTGTGTCTGCTTTATCACAAACACTCTTCAAGAGTCAAGCACTTTATGCTCATTGTGTAGCACAAGGAAATTGCTTTTGCGAGTGCCCCCGAGGCACATTTAAAATCCCAAATGCTGAAAAAACAAGAAATGAGAATGCTAATTTAAAAGCAGAGTTCAAATTGCTAACAATACAATAAATAAATACATAAATAAGCAGTGAAAAGAGAATAATCAGAGAATATGCCATTTAGTGTTCAAGTAACCAGATGGGATTATTATTGCACAGATTTCACATAATACTTGCAAACAATATATTGCACATTAGTAATATGATGAGTGAGAGGTTAGCGGGTTTAAGGTAGTTGGGGAAAAAGGCACATTTTTGTGTCTTTTCTCCTCAGTAAATACTCTGGTCCTTCCATTTAGGTCTGGTCTAGGACCCTTTTCTGACTGGCACCCTTTCACAGGATATGATGCAACTTTAACACGATTATTTGGAGGCTACACTCCCTCATCTCTTCACCACAACCCTGTTCTCAATCACTGTTTATAGAAATAAGCAACCAGATATCAGTGATTCAGTAGTATTTATAAGGCACAACATTCATCGTTGCATTGTCATCAGTCTATAAATATGAAATATAAATGAGAAAGAAATGTTTACATACCTTGCATTTAGCCCGTTCATTAAGTACGTTTTGATTTGATGCTTTGAAAATACAATTAAAGTGAAATGAAATTAAGTGAATGAAGTCGAAGTGATGAGAAGTTTATCTTCTCTCCGGAGATTTGTTGTTGTTGTAAAACAAGGAATATTTTTAATGGACAAAATTCAAACCGAAAAATAAAAATGAAGAGTGTGATAAAATGTAGTAGATTTGACTGCTGGATTAGTGGAGAAAATTCAATATGTAGCCACAGTGAGTGAGACACAGACAAAATATGATGGGAAGAAAAAAAGAGAATAACAGAGAACATCTGAGGAGGAGTGCAGGCACGGAAGGAAAGAAGAAAGAAAGGGAGAAGCAGGTGGGATTGGCAGGAACAGTTTTGGGTAGAGGTTTGCATGTCAGAGATAATCAGCATGGAGACAATTGCCAAACTCTGCATGATGTTTGCCTAACAGACCTGCTGTGTTTAGACGGCAACTTCACACAGGAGAGTATTGGTGTGTGTTGTCACTTGTGTCTGTCTCTCTCTGTGAGCGTGTGTGTTTTCAAACTCTTCCCCGATCAGAAGTTCCTTACCGTTTATTGCGTCTGGGCCTCTGTTGCCATAGTTGTTGTTTTGGTGGCTTAAGTTTAAGGGATTAGGCAAATTGGACACTGTAGGTGTGAGTGTGGGAGTGAATGTGGCCCTGTGATGGAGTGGTGACCTGCCCTTTTGCCCTATGACAGCTGGGATTGGCACCAGTGAGCGAGTGAGTGAGTTTGTTGTAATCCATAGACTTTACAAAACATATATATATCTAATCTCTGGTTCCAGGAAGTGGAGCCAGTGTAGAAGTATCTGAAACCGATATTTACTTGAATTACTATCAAAGGGTGACAGTTGCTGGCAAAAAAAAGCAGTTTAATTTGTATGCAATTCTAAGAAAAGCTATCCACCTTCTCAGGTCTGTGAAGGTTCTCAGTCATCTATGTCAAAGTCATCGTCAGGATACATTGACGATGTTTCACCTCTCATCCAAGAGGCTTTCTCATTTCTGACTAACTGGTGTACAAATCCAGGCGTTCTGAATATCTACCGAGAGTGGTTTTATGTCATGAAATGCCGGTCATGAGTGTGTATACACAAAAGAACAAGTTTAGGTGTCATCCAGCAGGGTGTTACAGGAGAAAATAGGATTATGATGTCATAGTCCTACCTCTGTCTTGCTCACCATCTTGTCATCACCTTCTTCATGTGTATAGAGTTTGTACAGAGCGCCACATACAGGTCTGACATATATTATACAGTGTTTATAGTCGTTTTGGGAGGTTTCGCGTGTATGCAATCAATTTTTGAAACAATGCTGTGTTTACGGTAAAACATTGAAAAACCCCAGTTTCAGTTTGTTAGTTTACCCTGAGGCAAAGTGTGAAAGAGGGTTGTTAGGGTTGCCTGCGAGACTTAGTTTGCGAGTGTTGATCCTTTCTGGATTTGAGTTCAGGACAACATTGTAGGTGGCAGAGAGTCGGCTACATATGCTTCCACCTCTGTTAAGTGACGGTTTCTCCAGGTGCTGACGGCTTCTTTCACTCCTCTTTCAGTCCTCCTGTCTTCCCTGGCCAGAAGGTGAACATTCTCATCATTAAAAGACTGTCCTTTGTCCTTTTAGATGTAGGGGAACACCTGAATTTGTTCCCCTACAGGACAATCCTCATTACGTTCCACTGCATAAACACATAAAACATAAAAGAGGTAAGGATGGAGCGCCATATGAAAAACTAATGTGACCTATTCTCAGGGTATCTCAGGTATTCTCAGGACCTATTCAAGAATGCACTCATTCTTTAATTTAACCGTAGCCGCAGCCACAATATTAACACTGATCAACACATGATGTAGTTTTCTGATGGTAAAATCTCATTTAATGTTATAGCAGCACGAGTAGAGCTTTAACTGAACTCAGCTTCTCTCTCTCTCTCTCTCTCTCCTTGTCACTCGTTCACACACTGACAGACATATTGATACCTGACACATGTGTGCAGTCAGGCTTGTTATAACAAGCTTAACCTAGCGATCAGAGATACAATTGAAGTCGCAACATGAAGTTTATTGCCCGTAACTGAAAAGTGTGCACCTGCTGAACATGGTGCGAAAACCCCTCCAAACACAGAGGAAGTTAGTGAGCGATTTCAGTGGAGCCGTCTGAAAATGGACCAGAGTGTGAAAATTGAACAGTGGATTGAAGAGTGCTCATTCTTAACTCTTCCACTCACATGCTGTCATTTCAATCTCTAGTTTCAGGTCTAACACCATGTGTCCATTTTGTAAGCTATGGTCTCATCATAGTCAATAAAGCCTGGTATGCTGTAGGGCGTGCCTATGGTGTAATTGACAGCAAATTTTGTGGAGTGTGACCTTTCAGTCCTCACACTCAGTGAGATTTCCCCTCAGGTTCTTCCCCCGTGCTTCATCCTTTTATATAAATATGGTTTGTCTGGTTTCAAAAGGCCATTGTGTGACTCCACAGCATTTGCCACTCTCAGCACTCTCTCACTCTCTCTGTCTGCAATTAAACCCTGATTTGGTGTTTGGTGTTTTAGAGCAGCCTCCTTTTTTTCCCCTGTCTTCTTTGGTTTGTTTTTTGCCATGTGGTTTTACACCTCACCCAGGTACTTGTTAAAAGAATGCATGTCTCCATGTCCCTTTACAAAACAATAAGGACAGCAAGCAGTTTTGTCAGACCATCCAATGTCAAAAAAACACACCCACACTTTCTGCTGCTGCTCCTGATATGTTTTATTCATATCAGAAGATAAAAATTATTCACCCACTTTCTGCTCATTGTATAAATGTGCTTATGTTTTGTTTTTTTTAATCGGTTGTTTTATAGTATTATTGCTTTTAATTTTGTAAATTTAAAAGATAAAATCAAGATGAACCTACTGAAAAAGAAGATGGCAACTGTAAATTAATTGAAAGCTTCCTGGAAATCAAATTTATTTGTGCACTGCACCTGAGAACATTGCAACTTCACACCACAGCCAGTGTTTTATTTTACTTTTTGAAATGTTAAATGTAATTTCATTCCAATTATCTGGCAAATGGAGACAGTTTTCCATCGCACTGCTAATTAACTGTAATTGTAGTTGTTCCATGAGTGAGGTCAAAGAATTTGGGGACACCAGAATTTGGTGTTTTTGGTCAATTTAACTTATTCTCATATTCTCTTAATTGAATATAGTATACTGTATGTATATAGATATTTCTTAATACTGTTTTTTGCAGCTTTGCAGAAAATTTGTTAAATAAAATTCAACTTACACAGACTTTCAAGGACTTATCGACAACTACTTAAAACATATGTCTCAGAAGATTTGGTATTTCCTCTGTATTCTGTACCAAAATGTAACATATTCCTTTCCCGGAAAGTTTTTGGCAGGCTATTAAATATCCTGGGCCTTGCAAATAGCACTGCTATTTCATCCTTTCAAATCCTTTTTCACAGTGCCGTCATGCATTTAACAACATGTTGCAGATTTAAGCTAACTAAGCTAAAAAAAATGACTAGTGCAACTTTATCTGAGCCTGCTGTAGTTCAGTGATCAACAAACAGCAGCAAAACTCTTTCAAACAGCTAATCTATGACACGTGCACATGCATCACACACACACACATACTTAGGTGACATGCAGACAAATGGAGTGGAGCAGCAACAACAGGAGAAAATACTTTCCATCAATCCCAGTAGCCCCTGACTGACAGGCTGATGGTTTGGGAAAATTGAGGTCCCTCTATCGCAGCAAAAGCAATTGTGGGCACATTGGAAAGAAAGAATAGGAAAAATATGGGGAGAACATGGAATGATGTTCCCAATTGTGTTAGTATTGAAGCGAAAATGCCATTACCACTCACCCTGTGTCTGTGTGCAGCTCTGTGCCAGCCACATAAAGGCTCCCTGACTGTGTTTAATAATATGAGAGCACCTCTAAAGTGAAGACAGATGGGCCAACAGTGAGGATCACGTTGATGCCGCGGTGAACCGCCAGAAAGAAAATAAGAAAATCCGCGCACTATCTGTAAGCTGCTGAGAGTGGATCCTCCAGGAGGAGCTGGAGCATGAGTCGTCTCACTCGATGCCCTTCTCAACACTTGTGCTGACAGAAAAAAGACACAAGACTGGTTGAGGTCAATAACAGTTGTGCCTGTTAACATTTAACAAAGCCCACCACACTGATGTAGACTTTACAATACAATGTTTTCCACTATGTGGTTTTACAATGTCCTCTTTTTTTTCTCAGCCGTATTGACATTCAGCTCGGTCTTGCCTCTCCTTTTTTTTTGCACTTTTCACCCAACATCCAATTGAGCCTTGTTTAGAAAAGAGTGACAAAGTGCAGCGCCAAACACAAATGGAGACAAACAGCAGTCTTGTTGGGGTTATGTTTGTTGTAGCATTTCCATCTAAATGCAGATTTGTTATAGCAAAGATATTCATCTGTTTACTTTCATTCCCATGGTGGAAGAGGGTGATGATTTGTCTCTGTTTATTTCTGTTTCTTTTATTACTATTTGACCTCCAGCAAATGTAATTTAGGTCTCTTATGAAAGACCCATGCAGATTAAGGTGATTTACTTAGTTGTGTGAATGGCAGCACCAGTGGGGAAATAAAGATGGACATTTGTCCAAGTAAAGAAAGCGGAAAGAGAATGAGGTCAGGATTTAGAAGCTTTCTTGGCATCATTTGTGACTCTGTCTTGCTATTGGCACCACAAGCAAAGAATTGTTGCCTAAATGGTGCTCACCAATGTCAAAACTGGCAAGCAGAGTCAAGACAATTGATGCTGTGGAGATGAAGAATCGTTTTTTTTTTTTTGTTTCTAGCAAGGTCTGCTTAGGGACAGCACTTTTCTCTCTAGAACTGCACTGTACTCACTGAGTGCCTTTGTTGAGTGTTTGGGAGGGAAGGGCACACGCGGGACTGTGTGGTAAACAAAGATCGTCGCGCGACAGCAGGGAGCAGGGCCTGATAGCCTCTTCTGAAAGATCTGTGCGTGTCTGTGTGTGTATGAGCGAGCATGACTGTGTCACCATGTCAGTCTCAACACACAGATCTTCTTCACGCTTCACTTTTCACGTTGTGTCACTTTTTCCCCCACGTTCGACGCACGTACAGCGCTGCATCTTTAAAGCTGTAGTGTGCAAGTTTTAAGTATTAAATTACACACATTTAAATTACAATACATTCAAACCATTGCCAAATAAGTATAACTGTCTGTGATTTTCCTGTGGTTGCCCGTGGTGATGTCCCTGTGCTGCACACAGAGCATGATGCAGTTTACATCACAACTGATAGAGGCAAGGCGGAAAAACAGAAGCGTCATAGCGCTAGTGAACGGTTGAAATATGGCGGAATTTGCAGAGAAGCGCCCACAAAACGTTGTCTCATAACCCGTCCACCTACAGACTGACTGTATTCGTGTCATCATATAGAGACACTGGCAGTGTTATGGTATTTGCTAAGACCTGGATGCCTGTACTCTCAAGCTCCACTGCCTTTATACAAGCAGGACAGCTTCCATGCACTGAAACGTCCTGCAATAATAGAAGCAAGCCTCTGGGATACTGCCCATGACTGGAAAGTGATCACAAATTCCTCGTTTCACCAGAAATCATTACCAATCTCAGGCCAGATCTGATCAATGACGCTTATGAATGCAAAAGCCTGATGTACGACGAAGTAGATGCCGAACAATGTGGCTTAGGTTAGTTGAAGAGGCTTTATAGCCACATCAACAACCAGGCTCTTGTAGTGGATTGGGATTTAGGGACAAGCACTCCGACAAGCCATCAAGGCTCTATCAGTGGCTGCTGAGCGAAGCAGAAGCTGGATTTGGATTAAGAGGAAGGACGCCAATTGGGCGTTTATAAGTTAAACTGCTGAATGACTGGGGTTTTTCGGAGTCATAGACTTCACTTCTGAAACCTTTCGTGGGTTCTTCTTTGCGTTATCAGCCATCTCACTCCACTACAGCTTGTTACAATTGCCTTTGTCTGTCTTGACATGAAATGAATCACTTCCTGTGCGCAGAATGTCAGTGGACAACACAAGAGCTTAACTCCGCCATGCTGAGAATTACAGGGAGAGTTGTGAGGAGAAGACTGATCCTAAAATCAGAATGTTTAGTGTTTACTCACTGGACAATGTTTTCACTGCACTTCCTCTAATGAAAGGTTTTATTCTTTTATAGTGTGTATTCTTTCTTTATCTATGACTTGCTAAATTAGTAGTCTAATCCTCAATAAAGGAATCATTTAAAAGGAAGGCTGTGTCATAATATTACTGGTTCAACACTTAATCTCAAACAGTCAGACAGTTGTTTCAGTCTCTTATTGTCCTTTACATACTAAGGTCCAGATTCTGCCTTCAGGATAGAGGCTTACTATTCCCAAACAATTTCAGACAAACTAATTATGACATTGCCCAACTTATGATAACATTATGTGTGACCCTTTTGTGCTGTATGGATGTGTGTATGCTCACTTATGTGTTTTATGTATTGATTTGTATGCATTTGTATGGATTTCTGTCTGTAAAAGGAAATGACCCTTCAGCGACATGAAACTTTTATCTCACTATACCTTGTATGCGTGTAAACACAAACACAGGGTTAGCGAAGTCTAAAAAATCTGAATCATCCTGAAAATAATGTAGAGTGTATGTATATGCAGACTGATGATACAACTGCAGAGGGACATTGTGCATGAGAGGAGGAACTGAGTAGAAATGCTTCAGTGAAAGCTGCCAGAAGAAGAGAGATGACCAGAGGGGTTGAGTGACACACGCAGTGGTGTTCCTGTGACCGCTGCAAAGACATTGTTCTACGCCTCCAATCTGCCTTTTAATTACACAGAGGAGGGGCCACCCCCGTCGTGTGTCGCGCTTTAACATGCATCCAATCAAATGACCGTGCAGCAGGATACAACACAAAGTGTGCAGGGGAAAAGTGACACTAATGAAAAGAAATCAATAGTCTCATTTTCACCACAGTTCAGCCCCACTGTCTGTACCACCCACCTAGTCAGTGCTTTTATTCTGTTTCTTTTATTTTCCGTTCTTTCTTCTCCTTGTTATTTTTCTTGCTTGGGAAAGGATGCTGATAATGGAGCTAGGAAAGTGTTAGGCTAGTGTTTATGCCACCACAGTGGATATATGTACAGTATATAAGTAGAAACGTGTATAAAAACATGATAATGGCACAGACATAATGACCTGTTTATGAATTCACATTTCCCTCTGCGATGTAAATGAGCCTGTCTTTTCAGTCAAGGTGACACAGGATTAGAGTATGATAGGTACGACTCCACCAGAGTAAAATTAGTTTTCGGTAAAAGACTACAGGGGGAAAAAAGAAATCAGTGGAGCACTGCTGGATTTAGCTGATACCAGAACTCCTGTGAATGCATCACATTTTTCTATAATGATACGCTTTCCCTGTCATCAGTTTTAATTAATGCAGTTTTTGTATCTCAGTGATGGGGTGGTTTAAGCTACACATAGGTGGTAGTTATCGATCCCATAAATGCAATATCAAGGAGTGATGTATGGCGTTTGAAAAGACTTTTGATATCTTGCGTCCCACTGTTTAGGTTGAACAGTAATGGTCCACTGGATCAATGACCAATAATCAGACTGAGACACCATGACTTGATTTCCCATTTTACTCCACAGCCATGGAAAACAAAAGAACCCTAAAGGAGATCCCATGTTTTCTTCTTCAAGAAGCAATTAACTAACACCTTTCATTGTAATGAAAAATAATGTCCTCTGGCTTTATTTACAAAATGGCATTGACTCTCCTCTCCTCTCCTCTCCATCCTCAGGCATAACCAGTGCCGACACTGTGGTGAATATGCGCAGAGTGACCCATCAGACCATAAGCGAGGAACTATCCAAAACTGTTCTCCTCCCCTGTCTCTTCACCTTGCGCCCCAGTGCTGGTTCATCTCATGAACCTCCCAGGATCAAGTGGACCAAAGTCTGGGGCCAAAGAGGTTCTGACGGCTTGCAGAAGGAACAGTCAGTCCTGGTGGCCAAAGATAACGTGGTCAAGGTACAATAACAGAGAAATGACTGGTGTCAAGTGGTTAGTTCTTCTTTCCTTCATTATTCTTTCCCCTTTTGTCTCCCATCCCCATCAGGTGAAGAAGGCCTTCCAAGGTCGTGTCACGTTGCCTGGTTACAGTGTCAACCGCTTCAATGCCAGTCTTGCTCTGACCGGGCTACGTTCCAGTGACTCTGGTTTGTACCGCTGTGAAGTTGTGGTGGGCATCAATGATGAGCAGGACACGGTTCCCCTGGAGGTGACAGGTGAATACCAGACGGTCTTTTTTGTATGATCTCTTTGATGAAACTCTATTATATCATAAGGAAATGGTCAAAAATGTCATATAATCCAAATGTATTCCCTGAGATATATAATGCACCATGATTGGGTCACATTTTTAGGGCAACATGCTACCATCAGGAGCTAACTATGCTCTCTAACATCCTGAGAGTTGTTGTTTCATTTAATTAAGCGATTTGATAGCTAATTAATCTAAAGTCTAATTAACTGATTGAGATAACGAACCACAATTTACCCTGTACACAAGTAATTAAAGGTTTATTAAGTATTAAAGTTCAGGAGCAGTGATTAGCATTAAATAATTAAGAAACCGCTAAAGCTAAATCTTTATTGACAGCTAAGAGGTGCATTTGAAAGTAAACGACCGAGCTACGACCCCGTATCATAAAAATAAACAAATGACTAATATTTGAGTTACAAAACTTAAAAAGACAAATATCTGTCTCTTATTCAAGAAATGGGAAATTTTAATATTTCTCTTTGTGGTTGCTATTTAAGTCAAGTGACCTGTTCATTAAAGTCATGTCACTTCATTTATAGAGAATTTAAAAACGGCAAACATTAATTTGAAGTTAATCATAGTTAGTACCTTACCAGAGCTGTGTTTTATTTCAATTACAGCCATACTCTGTAACATGCTTAAACATGTTAATACTGAATTGTCATATGCATAAAGCATTTGTGGGGAGGAAAGGAAGGCAAGCAGAGTCATAATCCCAATCAGAGTAACTAATAAACCAATAATCAACACCTTTCTGTCATTATCCGTACCGTGTGTGTTTCAGTTCACTCATTGTTACACTCAAGTAACAATGCTGCCATAAATAATATGATCTTGGTTGTATTTGTGCAGAACGTATGATGATGGGGAAAAGAGTGAGGGAACAAGAACACATTAAACGTCATTGACCTGGTGCCACTCAGGTGCCATTCATGCACTGAAAGCGTAATGAAACCAATAAGGTGGGAACCCCATGGTGTACGCTGTAGTCAAATAGTGTTACTCTGAGAGCATTCTATGGCTCTCGGTGGCTTAGCTAAATAGGCAACCCATTTACCAAATTATCTGTATCCAGGACACCCGTATTTTGCCAGACCACCTGGAGCTAGTTCATTGTAGTAGAACTATAATTACTGTGTCAGAGTATTTTAGCTGCAGTGCTATCATCATATTCTTTCCAGGTCACTCACTATTTTTAATAATAAGCTATTATCATAATGACCACAGGGAATCACACGATGCATTAGCTGCTGTGCACCATCATGCCTCTCACCAATAATCCATGCTAATGTTGCACACATTAGTTGTAAAAGCCGTATTTTGTCTTACACAGACACAGCTATGGTCACATTGTCTGTAACTGGCGGTAACAATAGCCTCCACCCCGTCGCCTGTACATGTTTGTATGAAAGCATGTCCGTGTGGATGAGTCATGTTAGTATTAATCACATAGCCTGCTCATAAAAAGTATTTAGTTTTCTGTTTTCAAAACAAACTCCCCTTTTGAAAATTTAGATTTGGAAACCACATGTGTACATATCACATGACTTTTGTTTTAAATTAAATTCACTCTGTTAAAAGTACTTTACATTTTAGTAGCAAGACCCCTGTCACTTTGCCTGAGAAACCCTGTGTCTTCTCCCGCTTGACCAATCGATTAAAATGCTACGAAAACCATTCCTTCAGAGAGAAACCAATTACGTAGCCAGTAACGAGTACCCATCTCTAGGGCTTAGTCTTAATTGGCACTCAGGCCACACGGCAGACCACAGCCGTCTTCACACTAATTCTACGGAGTGTTCAACATAATAATTAGCGAGTATTGATACTGCTCAGCTATATCAATATCATATTAATCCACTCTTCTCTTCTCCTTAACAGATTTGTGTGTCTAAGCCACAATGAAATGACATTCCTGTTCTGCCATCTTGTCTTCATAGTTTTTCCACCGCTGCCTGTGTCTTACATGCTCCCTGTTCTGTCTTTTTTCCTCTTGGCACATATTGACTGGTTAATTGGCTGTGTCTTACCAATCAGAGCACAGCGCCATTGATTGTGTGTCAACCATTGTCTGTGGTGAGATATGGCTGCCCACTATTAAATGGTGTGTGAGGACAATAGATAGCACGTCAAGTGAAAAGCTGCAGAATTTATTCATGAAACCTCTGGGATGTTGCAGACTTTATAGTTGTTAAAATGTTCGAGCTCCTAGATCACCTTCAGTGCTGCCTGCTTTACACTGTACAAGATTCATAATCTTTATTGGGAGTATGGTAAACTTGTTTTTAAAGAAGGTACCTTCTACACGTTCACTCTCATTTCGAGCATCTCAGTGTCCATTCATTCATTTTTTTTAGCGTGAAGGATTGCAGGGGACGTTGAAGCCAGTCTCATCTGGCGTACCGTAGGGTGAAAAGCAGGGTGCACCATATTTGAACTGTTGGAGGAAACCAGTTCACAAGGTCCAAGTTCTCAAGAAGGACATTCAAACGCCGCATCATTCTTAGAAACATAAAAACTGTAGCTTTTTATATTGTGGATTGTTGGGTTATATAGAGAATAACCTCTAAAACAGCTGTATAGGCGGTTTCCCATTTCCCAGTCATTATCTTAAGCTCAGATAATTCATATTTATTATACATAATACCGAGCTCTGTGTGTACCTTATGACCTAATGCTCAACAAGGCAAAAAGTGACTCATCATAAAAAGTAGCACTTAGTATACAGGGGGATTTCTATTATGTCCCATATTACCTACAAGTTAATATTGTTATACTGATCCTTTGTGATTTAAAGCGTTATATGATTTAACAGTATATTTATAATAGTGGGTGTAGTGCTATGAAATAAGCAATAATTGCAAGAGGCAAAGGGACACTGAAGGCTGAACCGTCTTACGTTGAGGCCGTCATGTATTAACCAACACTGCCTTCCCATCCTTCCTCCTGGGGACTGCGTGGGGATTTGTGATGAAGATGTAGAGGGTAAAAATAGAGGGATGAGGCACTGGGTATTTGAACCTCCTGTGTACTGCCACCATATATACACATAGTATGTAGAGGAAGTCTGTTTGTCTCTCTAGTGTATGTATTAGCCACTGTGCTAAGGTCCCACAGCTACAAAGGAAAAACTGGGAGATCAGGAGAAACAAAACTGTGTGTGAGGACCTTTTCTGGAAGTGTACCAGGAGTCCTCATGGACACCAAAACCTGGTCCTTATGAGGCAGATTCTAATTTCTGAGGAAATGGTTCATTTTAGGGCTGAGGTTTGAGTTAGGTTAAAGTTAAGGTTAGGTATTATCGATGATAGTTAAAGGTTCGGGATGATGCTTTGGTTACATTGTCCAAATGAATAGCTGCGTGAACCTGTGTGTGTGTGTGTGTGTGTGTGTGTGTGCACCTAAAGAGCCAGTGCTCAAATTGCCACATATGCCTCCATCTCAACAGAACTGCTGTCACTCTCCCAGACTCACAGTGGAGATAAAGGAGCAGTGTTAGAAGCCAGAAGCCAGTAGCTTTTATGTCAGTGAAAGCTGTCGGGCGAGGTGAGGGAACATTAGATGGACACTTCTGAAGCTATTACATTCCCATTTAAGTTGGAACATACGTTCCTTTCACAGCTCGCCCCAGTTTTTTTTAGCGACTTTAACCTCAATTGTTTATATTCATGTCTACCTCTCACCTTCTCATTCTGTCACCGTGGTTCAGCACAAGCATCGCTTTGAATACAGTGAATCTCTCTCTCTGCTTATTCGTGTCCTCATTGTCTTGCCATCATGAGCATGGAGACAGGCAGAATGCAGCAGGATGACAACGTCTGTTTGGTTCAAGCAGTAAAATAAACATCACGCGTGTCATACACTGTATTCAAGGGTAACATCTCTTTCCTATAATGATAAGCCAACTGACAATCCGTTGCAAATGAGACTCACATGTGCAGGCTGCCGAACCTGAACGCCTTCGCTTTCCCCTGAACGGATGAAACAATGCCGGTACATGATGTGGATGTCTCGAGGGCGTTGTGTTTACCCGTTTTATGAGCATGTTTCTGTTTCAGTGGCTCAAGTTTGCAGTTAATAAATATTTCTGTATCCCAAAGGTTGCACTCATAAATGTATGTATTATGTTTTCCTCCGTATTTGTTATCATGTATTTGGTTTCTCTCCTCCAGGTGTGGTTTTTCACTACCGGGCCCCCCATGACCGTTATGCACTGTCCTTCACTGACGCCAAGAGAGTGTGTGCGGAGAATTCAGCAGACATTGCAACACCGGGCCACATGCAGGCTACTTTCGCTGATGGCTTTGACAACTGTGATGCTGGCTGGTTGTCTGACCAGACTGTCCGGTGAGACTTTCCACTCTGGGTACATGTGTGACAAGTGCTTCAGAGTTTTAAGTTTGTGTTTGTTGCGACTGGAATAACTCTGAAGAGGCGACTTTTAACTGTCACTATGGTTACAAAGGGGATGTACATTTAAATGACAAAACGGTGGCCATTAGTTTTGGGTTTGCATGGGTTTGCTTGGAAGATACTGAAAGACAGAAACAAGAATGTGTTACACGGTGTTATTGCGTGCACCTATACACATGCATAACTGACCTATTTTGGTTAAATTAACAGGCAGAGATTGAATGTGAAAAGTGTGTCTGCTCCGTGCAGCTGTAGCAGAACATGATTACATGATCAGGAATAAGCAACAAGGTGACAATAACAGACCGTAATAACATCATGAACATGACACCAAAAATGTGTCATAGCAAGAGAGAGATAGAGACATTGGCTGATGCTGAATTGCTTACTTGTCCTCACTGGTATCCGTCTTCAAATTCCTCTCCTCTTTCAGCATCTACATTTTTAACGGCATCTCTCATGCACATCACTGTGTCCCTTTACACTGGTGTTTTCTGTGATCAGATAGTGATCGGATAGTGCTTCACCACATGCATTTACACCTGGTATTATATAACATGTGTCTCCCGTGTCCACATCAAGATCCGGTTGCTCTCCACCCCTTTATGTCACCTCCCCCACTTCTTCTGCAACAACATCAACAACAGCGTTAGCCACATGTGAAGTCCTGCCACTGTACAGACTCGTCTTTGCTTAGCAGGGGAAGAAGTCGCGTTCGACAAGCGTAAAACTGACTAATGCAGAGGAGACGGCACTTTTGTCTTTAGCTGTGCCACCAACGTTGAGAGGGATTTGACTTATTCTTTAGCTAACCTTAAAACACTTTCATTTACAGTTTCAGGTCTTTTTTAATATAGCATCATGTCCATTCTGTAAAGTATGGTTCTATTTAGGGCAAAATAGACAACAAACACAGTGTGCTTCAGCGTGTAGCTATGATTTACCACACATGCCAGTCCTCACTCTCTTCTTTAATATCCACTTCTCCCTTCTTCCCCAACTGCAAACCCCTCATCCATATCAGTTCTGGTTTTACAAAAAACAAGATAGTGTCAGTCTAACCAAGCAGTACACAAATCAGTGTATGATTACACGTTGGGTTGGCACATGGTTTATGATTAAGAAAAGAGGACGCAGACTAATTAGCCCCTTGGTTAGAGTTGGCATGGAAACAAATAAAATCAGCTCGTAACAACGTCATATTCTTTAGCGGTTTGTAATGGGATCAAAAATGGTTGCAACAATTAAGCAAGTTAAACCGTTTTTTAAAATAAACCAAATGAATTACTCTATGTAAACATTTTATTTCCAAATAAAAATGTGCCACATAATTACAGTTATTAGTTTGCGCACAGGAAACAAAGTATACTACTTCTATCTGCCCTCTCTTTGCTGTCTGTCACGCTGCTGTGCATCCTTCAACACCAGACTGAGCCCAAGTCGCAGTGTTCCCCATAACAACATTTTAATTTCAAATTGCTGTTGTAGCCAAGCAAGCTGACAAGTGTTTTTCTGCAAAGCTCCCTCTCTCTATTTTTTCCTCTCCTTCTGTCCTTCACTCCTGTTGTTTTCACTCGGGAGCAATCTAATTGGTCCAGAACCAGAAGGCTCCGACTGCTCATCAGCCATAAGGAAAGTGTCCAATTAATACAGCGGAAAGAAATACAGACATCAGCCGTCGTAGCATCAGCCACCATGCTGAAAGAGGATGCATAATCTTTTAATCAGCTTCTCTGCCTATGCCCAGGTGCGGCTGGAATCAACGCTCTTGAAGAATAATTGCACAGTTGGAACCTGAATATTGTAAATCGCAGTTTTATCAGCTGCATGCTGCCAAGCCTCTGAGGGAATTTGTGATTCCTCTCACCTATACTTGACTTACAATCTCTATCCCATTTCAAAAGGATTGAATAAAGAATAAAGGTTGGGTTCATTCATGGACACGCACGTATTTTAAAGCAAATGTTTTTCAGTTCATGTCCTTAGATTGATGTGACATGTATGTTTTTGACTGTGGTCTTTTAGTCTTTGGGTAGAAATGTATGTTTTTGTTGTTTTTTTTTTTTCTTCAGGAAATATATTTGGGTTATCTCCGTGAGGAAGATATGATTAAAGTCAAAGTATTCAAAGTAGGCAATGATAAAAGTGGAGTTCAATTTTCATCTTATTTTGTATGCATGTGAACACAGACTCATCCCCTGGGAGCTAAGTTTGTCTGTAGCTACCTTTTTCAAGGCCAGGCTATATTAATCTCCCTCTCGCTTTGTCTCTCTGTCCCTGTCTTTTGGTTTTCTCTGCAGGTATCCCATCCAGTCGCCTCGACCTGGTTGCTATGGCGACCGCGAAGACTCACCTGGAGTCCGTAACTACGGCAGCAGGTCCCCCGAAGAGCTGTTTGATGTGTACTGCTTTGCAAAGGAACTTCAAGGTAGGAGTCAGGAGTTTGGACTTGAAATTTGGGTTTAGTCATGCATGGACCCACTAAGTGTGGGGAGGTTGTGACCATGAAGGAAGAGGGAGTTCATAGACATATAATAATAAGAAGAACAAGAACAAGAAGCAGAACTTTGAACTGTGTTCAAGAACTTGTAGGTACAGTGGAGGTACAGAGTGACACAGAAGACAAAGAGAGAGTTGGTTGGTAGCATTATCCTAAAACATTCTGAGTATGATGCCACAGGCAGAGATGGTTAAGACATAGAGCAGGTAAACAAATGTATTTTACATTGATTCAAATTGTAAAATTGTAAATTCAGTAATGACTAATATATACATAAGTGTTCTAGTGTTACCCTTACCCTCTGGCCTTTCACCTCTTTATCTCAGTTAGGTCAATTAGAAACATATTTGTTTCCAGTTTGTAGCTCCAGGATCCTCGTAGATTCATATTCATCCTCATTTACAGTCTTCCCCTCGAGCTCATCAGCAGATCACCTAATCTCATGTGTGACGAGCAGATGTAGTCATCCTCATAAAGCTCTTTCTGTCTCTCAAAGCAAATTTTTTGCATAACTTTTTTTTTTTACCATCACCTTTCTTCATCTGCTACTTTCTTCCTGTACTTAAGTTGTTTCTGTGCACTAGTCGTTCTCTTTCTTCCTCTCTGCAATGCTTTGAAATCAAAGAACTGCCTTTATATAGTCTGTGCTTTGAATAACTGATGAGTTATTTTTTTTTTTTATTTCAGGCAAAGTGCTTTCTTATGCAAAAACCAGTAAAACTTCTCTTTTATCCCTCTGCTCCAAGTCTCTACCTTTTTTGTTGTTTTCACAAAAGGATGAAGAGATGATGCTAGAACTTTCTGCCTTTTAAAGAAGACGATAATGTCGTCACGCTCATCTGCACACACACACACCAAAAAAACAAATGTACCTAAAACTGGAGGAAAAACAAAGTCAATTCAATCTTCAACCAAATTTACAACAAATGGGATGCGTCATATCGGTGCTGTTTACATAAACAATTCATGAGAAGCATGGAAATCACTCTACACTGACCTTTTTCCATTTGCTCTTCACAGGTGAGGTCTTTCACTCCACAATGCCAGAGAAGCTGAGCCTGGCCACAGCCTCCACCCACTGCCACTCCCTGGGTGCCCAGCTGGCTACCGTCGGGCAGCTCTATCTTGCCTGGCAGGCTGGTCTAGACCAGTGTGATCCTGGCTGGCTTGCAGACGGCAGCGTCCGCTACCCCATCAATGTCCCGCGGAAGAACTGCGGTGGAGACGAGCCAGGCGTGAGGACCGTCTACAACAACCCAAACCGAACCGGCTTCCCTGACACCACAGCCCAATTTGATGCCTACTGCTACCAAGGTACTGAGAGCTTTGTGGTGATGAATGTGATGTGCCAATATTTGCTAATATCCATGGCAACAAGAAGGGGAGTCTGGATCGGAATATGCTCTCTATTCTGCTCTTTTAATTTGCACATGTTTATGTCACACATGATGTCGTTGTGAAGAGACTGTGTGACATTTGTATCCTCATGGATTTCAGGGGTTGCATGTCTAGAGGGATAAATTGAAGGGGGATCCCATCACTGGCCAACTCAGACAGGAATATTTAAATTTCACGTTCACATTGGGATTATTCACTATTGCATATTTCCTAATTTGTATCTTATTTTGTTTGTCCAGATTGCAACAGATGGAAAAAATACACTTCCACTGCTCAGGAAAAAAAGGAAATACTGATATTTTCATCTTTCACAATGACAGCTTATAAAATTTTCATTGAAGCGAAACAACTGCATAACCCAATCATTTTAAGGACACGAGAACAGCATGAGAGCAGAGCAGCAGTGCAGCTGTCAAAACAAACAGCTGATGGATGAACCTCATCACTGCACCAGCAATGTTGTATGCACATTAACATTATGACTCCAACAAATCAAATCATTCAGATAGACAAAGTACATGTAGATGGCAAATAGCTTTATTTAATCATATAAATTTAGCCCCGTGTAAATAATATTGTCAATACAACCTCATTTGTTATGACGTGCAGGAAGTATACACATGTTTGCTCATGTTTGGATGAAATCAATTGTGATGAAAGCTATGGTGCCGGCTCTGATATTAAAAAACAGTATCACAAAAAAACAAAGCAACTTTTTCTCCTTTTGGTGAAATGAGGCTGTTGTGTGTGTTGCAGCTCATCAACCAGCAGGGATGCAGGCCGCTGAACCTCAGGCCTTACACCAAACTGCCGTCACGGCAGCACAGGATGTGTCCTTAGGCACCGGAGCCATACGCAGTGCCCCGGATCTCAAAACCTCTACCTGGACTGGCCTGGTTGACTTGGACAAAGCAGGAGTGAACTCCATTACTGGACTCAACAACTCCTCAGAGATCTCTGAGGAGCACATAGTCGTCCACTTAAGGCCTGATGGGGGTTGGAAGGAAGGAAAGAATGGCTTGAGAGGAAACCAACTCAGCACAGAGACAGATGTACAAGAGAGCACCAACACCTTTGGCCTTTCTGCCCTTGAGAGCATGGAGAGTCATGGAGGTTCTGCTCATGAGGAAGAAGATGTTGGCTATTTTGGTTCTGACAGCCCAAGTTTATCATCCACAGCTTCTTCCACTCCACAGCCTCAAGCCACTAACAGTTTATTCACTGAGTTTGTGAACACTCTGATGAAACCCTTTCGGTACTGGACTGGTGGTGGGGGGGATAAAGAGTTAGAGAAGAACCAGACGCAGAGCGAGGCTTCCAGGAAAAACCTGAGTTTACCTAAAGCCAGCAGAGACAAGGGCAACATGGACAATGCCATCATGGAGCAAAACAGTGATAGTTTTCCCTTCAGGGCTCCAACCAGTGAACTGCAGAGTCCAGTGGACGGTCTGTCTGAGCAGGAGAAGGAAGTGACACCACTGTTTCAGTTTGAGCCTGCAGGTGGAAACACGGGGACAGGAGAACAGGCCTCCAGCACATCTGCTGATGCCACTCTGTCCACTGTTAATGGTAAGAGACCAACACTGATTTATTTGTTTTTTAAGTTTAAACTTCAAAATAACATCAGTATGAAATTTAACCAGAAACAATGCAACATTTAAAAAAAAGGTCTCCACATTCTCCATGCCAGTCTCTCTCCCTCTGAGTATACCATAATATATTCCTCCACAGGGTAATATGAAGAATGGCCGTAAATTTAATTAAAAAGTAATTGCATACAAGCAAAAAGGTCATATAGCGCATATAGTAATGCTCAATGCTGTAGTGAAACGGAGATTATATTCTCATATTCACTGACAGAATGCTTTGTTTACAGTGCATGCTGCCAGAAACAAATAACCACTAAGCTGGAATTTTAATCCATCATGATTTAATAAAAGGTTAGCTCACATATTTATGGTTTATTCAGAGAAACAACATACCTGCATTAAAATTGGCAGCTTATTTTTATGAATTACAATTCTGGTTCTAGCTGTGGGAAAAATGATTGGAACTGATAAGAAAAGCTATGCAACGTGACCAGACAGGAAGTGAAGTTTAATCACCCACTTAATGAAAATGAAGCTTCATCATGGGGGATTGAACAGGAGGAGCCAAGTGATGCTCCGTTTATATGGGTTGAGATGTATGTTTGTTTGGTGGTTGAAAAGGTGCTGATGTGTGCATCGTCATGTCGTTGAATATAAAACGAGGCAAAGGTGTAGAGTTGCATCCAAGCTGCTTTAAGGCCATTTCGGGTTTTTTTTTTTTTTTAATGGGAAAAACATTGAAATTGAAATTGAAATTTTCAGAAGCAGCATGAGTTTTGGGGGGTTTATACAGAAGAGCATGTGCGAGCGTCGTCACCCTCAGGAATCCTGTAGTGCAACACAGTTGACGTGAGAAAAGTTCAGCTCGAGCCTTGTTGAAAACACCCTGGCAACAGAACCCCAAGATCACTTCTTCTAGTTTATAACTTCTGGGGTAAAACCAGATTAAAGTTTAGAGGAATGGCTCATGACTGGAAGTATTCCGGACCAATAACTACCAGAGCAAGGCAGCAACATTCATGGCAAATTACACTTCAGAAGAGGAATGTCCCAGATAGGAACCAAAAAGAATTTGTATCACACCCTTGGGTGGAAAAAGGTAGTTTTCTTTAATGGCCACCACAAATAACACATCCTTGGCATCAGCTAAAAGGGGAGGATACAAAGTAAGACTAACACTCTCCCACAGACAGCCAGTGGAATGATTCAATAAAGGGTCTAGGCTTCTCTCACCTAGCAATTGGGGGCTTTATTGATATAAATACTCACTGCTGTGCTACCTGAAATTGGATGACACCCCCAGGCATTAATGCAAATTCAAGCGTTAGTCTGTATGGATTATTCACAGCCGTATCCAATTAACGCGCAGGTTGGGCCGCTCCGCCGCTCCCCCTCACCGCCATCTCTGTCTCTGCCAATTAAGCCGTGGCTCTCTGAAGGTAGGCGGTAATGATCACTACAGTGTACAGTGAGGATGAGCGGGACAGGAGGGGGAAGAGAAGATCAAGGAAGAGGGAAGAAAGGCGAAGATGGGAGAAAGGGAGCTAAGGAAGTGTTGTTTCTTTCTTTAATGTTAATGTTTTATTGAAAGTGGCCCAGCTGATGCGACGTCTTAAAGTAGCATTAGGAAGCTAAATTAACATTGTTATTGTGCACCTCAGGCTACTCCTTGAATCTCAGCACTCATCAGTAGGTGGTTTGATGGCGTCACACCACTTTGATAGTGGAACATACTGGTACTTTCAACACACAGTGGGATTCTTTTTTTATCGACTTAAATTATTTTGTGAATTGGGGAAATGTCTTTGACTTATGGAAGTCCTGAAAGGCCAAAAGTTTTTCAGGCTCATTTTCTTTTTTTCCTCAAAGGGTGAAAAGAAAATCATCTGCTGCCCTTAAAGAAAAGTGGATTTTTTTTTGTGTGTCAGGTTTCTTATTTGTTTCTTTATATTCATCTGAGCCACAGCAAGCTGAAGTGATTTAATTTATTATTTTGGTTATTTTAAATCCCTTTGTCAGACAGCTGTGACTTCTCCCATGTGTCCAGGAGCTGCACGCTGTCATGCACAACCTAAATGACAAATCCACAGAGATTGATTGATTGATTGATTTTTTTTTTTTTTCTTTGATGGTCCACTGGCCCACACCAGTGTGATGGCCTCCTGGGATTATGGCAGTCAATCAGACCTTGATTCTCAACAATTACTCAAAGTCAGCATGGGGAGGTGCAGAAAAAATACTTTTATTGCTTGTACTCTTTCCTCTTTCATTCTTCCATTTACCCTGTAGCTGAAAACAAAAATGGTATTAGAGGTAAAAGTTGTTTTAATAGCTATTAGAAGGAAGAAACCAAGAGACCAAAGTATGTGATTTGTTCTGTCTAGCTGCCTGTGTATGGATCTCCTTCAGTATGGCATCAAATACTCTACATATAGTTCTCTTTATGAATAATCAATGGCACTAGTAAAAGGTAATACATTTATTTATTTATAAAATTACTAAAGTTACCGGTTACCAGTGGGTAACGTTGACATGTACAGTATCTAGTAGTGGTGATAGTAGCATGTGATGTGATCTAAAATATCTGGAAACATGCAATTGATAAACATTACTTCCTTTTTAATATTTAATATAATATATTCATATTTGATTCATCATTTTTTCGCAAGTATTTTTAGCTCCAGCTGCAATGCAGTTGCAAAAAAAAGTCCCGTTATGACAAAATCCATGTTTGCTTTCCACCAGACACGAGACAAACCCCAGAGGAGTCTGCATGTTGACACACAATGACGTAACTTCTCCTCTGTGATATTTATCTGCAACGGGGCTGAGGTGGCATTGTGTCCCTCCCCTCTTTTCTGCCTTCTCACGGTTTAATATCATGCGTGTCTGACCGGAGGGATTCTCTCAGTCCGTTTACTCCAATAAAGTGGAGTCAACACAGCAGAACCACTCACAATGGAAGAACAGCATTGCTGTCTGAATGGGGTTTATTATTACACGTTTATGGAGTTATGTGTGTGTGTGTGTGTTTGTGGCATTTCCAAGCATTTCCCCTGAATAGATTTACAGCAGCAGAGATGAACTTTAACCAAGCTTTGAGTAGCACCATGGAACCAGCCAGACCTACACCTAATTGTCTCATTGTATTTATTACATGGGTCATTGCATAGATGATCAAAGCGGATGAATGCGCTTCATAACTCTCACTTTCATCCGTGTGTGTAGTAAAAGTATGTAATTAGCTATTTAGATTATTAATAGCACAATTACGCCGGTCTACGTGGCTCTTATGGAAATGAACTTCAGGCTCATAAACCTCACTTAGGCATAAAGCGGCACCAGACCTTGTGAATAATTGAAATAGATTTGAATATTTTATGCAAGAACATATTTGTATATGTTGTTTCTCTCATGATAATTTGTTGTGGTGCGTGCTGCATGCTCCTCCCCCCCCGCCTTCACTCTGCTGTATTGCTAACTGAGCTGAGCTAAGGATGGTAGCAACACGAGCTGGGCCTCGCAGTAACACGATTGTGCTGCTGCCGTAAAAGAAACCCGAGCTACAAACCAGCCGTGAGTCACACACGCAAACAGAATGAATAATTGATGGTATGCACACGGAGTCTGGTTTAAAGTAACCTGATAAGGTACACTGGACCACTTTATCGAAATAATCAGGTCTTAGATGGAGTTTGTTGTGGAGCAAATCATTTATCGTGTTAAAAGTGCTCCTGTGTTCTTTCCACACTGAGCAAGTGTACTCAGGCGGTTGTTTGGTGTAACAGAATCTACACAGAAAAAGAAAACAGGGACAGAGAAGTGTGAAATTACTTTGAATACAACCTTCCATCTTTTTAGTCTCTATCTGTGTGTTTCTGGTCTTCCACATGGAGCAGCACTGATTCGAGCCACTGGTGAGGACAGAAGCCCACAATATACAGCTTTATAGTACATTTGCAGCTATTTTTATTTGACTACAAACCTTTAGCAGAAACACATTAGACATAATGCAATAAGAGATGTTGGGAAATTTGTTTAGCTAATGAATAAATAAATAAATGGGACTAGAGGAAACGTGGTTGTGGATGACAACACAGTACTGTACACTGTAAACTGGAGTGGAACGTGCACCACGTCATGTCATGTTCATGTTTCATGTGAGAAATTGCAAGAATGAGAAAAGATTGCGTGGCCGCAGCAACATATTTCATTTGGTCTGTGGAGGTGAAGATGATAAGAGCTGCTGGTGAAAACAGCTTGAGGGAAAAAATAATCTGCTCGCCAGATTACGTTTTTTTTGTTGCAGTCAAGATTGTTCGATTGATTGGTTTGTATAATTTTGATGTGAAGATAAGTGATTTAAAAAACACACAAAAAAAATGTTTGAGGAAATATTTTATACATCAGATGGTGGCATTAACTTAATTAATTTCTATTTATGGTTTTTTTCTGTGTCGCGATTACTGGTCTTATGTGGGCGCACTCACTCTGAAGCCAGCTATCAAATGTGATCACATCATACAAGTGCTAATGAGTCATCTTATATAATTAACTTATAATTAAAAATGCAAAAATATGTCACAATTATAATTTTAATTTTAACTGTTCCAAATTTAGACATGGAAATATAATGTTATTGAGTGGAAGCTAACATTTACCTAAGACAAAAGATGGATATAAGTTTAGGTAGTAACTATGGTGTGGCCTTTTTAAATGTAAGCACATTTATTTTCTATTTATATCATGTATATGAGATGATTTCCTCTCCTAATCAATGAATTTTGTATTATTTGGTAAACAATGAGCACTCAAAGCCAAGGGGACACAGTCCCAAAGGATGTGGTCTAAATTTCAGTTGACTGTCTGCCCTCACTTGATTAATTTTATTATCCCAGACAGAAACTGTTTTACTGTGTGCACAACCTGAGTTAATGCAGGGACTTTAGTCTTGGGTTAAGATACAATTTCATGTTCCAAGAACACCTTTTTAGCTCATGAAAGCCAGTCGTGAGTTTTTAATCGCTTATTCCTAATTCAAAAGAATTAACTTCACCTGATGGTGACATGGAGTGACTTTATCTCCTCTGTCTTTTTGTTCCCTGTAGAATTCACCGCATCAACTCTCGACGAGAAACCTCCACCCAGTGACACTCAGGTTCCCAAAGGAAGCTCCCACAGTGCTCCTGCCCCCAGCAGCCACTTTCAGTGGGCCACGTCCATGCACGGCTCCAAAGTGGGACCTTCTGGAAATGTGGTCCATGTGGGTAAACGTCCGTCCTGGGAGCGCATGGAAGCCAAAGCAGGGCCTCTCGAGGTGATGACCCTCCCCAAGTCCCTCCTGCAGGAAAACTCTGAAAATTACTCAGGCGAAGGAAAGGATCAGGATGAAGAAGGCACCGCCTCCCCAACAGATGCTAGGATTGTGGCGGAGATAGAGGGGAGTGGAGAGGGGACCCACTTTCCTCGTGGAATAGGAGTGAAAGTCAGCAGCTTGGACAGCAGTGGTGTCAAACTAAGCCCTGAAAACGAGTCTCCACCCAGCCTGAGTGAGCTTGTAACTGTGGCTGAGCAAACCACTTTGTCTCAGTGGCAGCTAGTTGAACAGCCAGCCTCCTCACACCCAGGCTCCCAGGAGCAGGACGCAGCAGAAGAGGCTGTGGGTGAGATCTATGTCAGAACCACTAAGAACCTCTTCACTGCCTCTTCACACAGAGGGGAGGTCAGTTCGAATTCAGGATTTACTCTTCTTTTCAGGAAGCACAGCAAAGGCACAAGCAGAGAGGAGTTGGGGACATCCACGCCCGAAGCCTTGATGGAGGTGCTGACACCGTCTTATGTAACCACACCAGAGCTTCTGCTGACCAGCAACACCCCAAGGACAGAAATGACAGGAGAAAACTCCTCTCACAGCTCCCCCACAGATGAGCCATCTATCTCTATCTCATGGCTTCAGGAAGAGAAGGAGCAAATAACAAATGCGCCCGTCCTGCAGCAGGGTCAGGCTACTCCAGCACCTACTGTGGGATCTCACTCGACTACAGGGGTCATCCAGTTGACCACTGACTCTAAAGATAGCACCACACAAATGGAATCCGGGTCTACAGTGTCTGAGTCTGTCAAAGTTGGAAGCCGGTGGACACCATTCAAAGGTGTGGACCAAAAATCCAAGGAGACGACGGACAACAAAGACACAAACAACCCTTTTGGGTTCTTTGCACCCAACTGGGCCCTTGGTCTCCTCCCATCAGGTATGTGTTGGTGGTGAATTCATTTCACTTTCATCATTATCACAGAATGGTATCCTCCGTTATATGGTTACATGTATACCCTTCATCTCAGCTCAGATTTAGTCTCAGTCTCTATGCTGCTCTCGCAGACATAATGCATTCTTAATTCAGGTCCGTTCCTTCCTTTTGCCTTCACATCCCCTCTCTCTCTCTCTCTCTCTCTCTCCATCCCTTCCTCTCATGTTGGTATGGCAGAAACGACCCGTGCACTCAGGTGAGACCAACAAGGGCTCAGTGAAGTAATTAGAGGGTCAGAGTGAGTGCAATTAGGTGAATCGTGAAAAAGCAGAGATCCTAGTCCCCAACAAATCGATGTAGACACAAACTAGGTGGAACTCGTAATTGACTGAGGTCTCTTTTTCCTTTTTCCTTTTCTTTCTTTTTCGTTTGAATTACTCGTATGTTTTTGTTGTTTTGATAAATACTTGATTTTCTCTTATGTCAGAAAAAGCACAAACCAATTAACAGAACAAAAATAGTTATCCTTGGGCCACTTGTCTCTCCCCTGTCTAATTTTGCAACCCTGAGACTCAAAATACTGTATGTCTCAGAGGATAATGATAGTTATTGTGCTTTTGCTCAGCCTGTGCCACTCATTCACAGTCATCTGTGTTTCTGGTATTCTAGGCTTTTATAGCACTTTAAAAAAAAAAAGACTCAGGCAGAACATTAGTCAAGTTGCTTAGTAAAATCTGTTTCTAAAACGTTTCTTTATGAGTCATTATGAGGAGAGATCAGAGCTGGTAGCAGGTGAGTAGTTGCTTTTACATAAAGCTTTTAATGTCAGTAATATTTCTGGTAGCCTATAGAAGTACATTTAGAGTACATTTGCTTGAATTCTACCATCACAGTCAAGAGAAACATCAATTCAGTCACTCGGGTTAATCTGATAGCACTGCCATTATCAGAAAGGCCTCTGTTCTGGTCTCTGGTCAAACTTGTGCACCAGCAAATATGCATGTCCAGACACCGATCTAAAATCCAGCTAATGCTACACTACCAGGAATCAGTTCTTGTGGTGATTAAGTCGTAAAACAGCCAGTTGCAGGAAGGAAAATATGATCCTGGTACATCTTTGTCACTTTATTCTGTGAAAGAGAATAAAGGGAAATGACACATCCTTTTCTATGATCATATTTTGTACATTCTTCATGTTTTTACCTTCTTGCTCACTTTACCGCATTTTACCGCTGGATTATTGTCGGTGCCTTTCATCTTTTTCAAGTAGCAGTGTTGACCATCTTTATTCTGCATTTTTCTCTCTCAGGAGAACCATCCTGAGTGTTGTTTTCCCTGAGAGTGAAGGACACTTACTGAACATGGAAAACCGTTATCAATAATGTCTATACAAAGAAGTTCAACCACATTTTGTTTATTTCAGATAAAATGATACTCCTTATACTCAATATATTATATTATAATGCTGACATATTCTACATCAGAGGAAAACTCAGAGACAACAGTCAGTACAGGAGTACTTGTTCTGATTAGCTGACATTTGAATGGAGTGAGAGGGCTCTGCTCTGGTTGAGTCATTAGAAGGATGAGACCCCTCCCACAGTGTGACCTTTTGTAGTTGTCAGTTATAGAACAGAGAATATTACAGCAGTGGTTGTCTGGTCATTACTGGTGAGAGAAAAAGACAGAGAAGAGGGAAAGGGCAGGAGGACGGACAGACTCGGGGTCAAACTCTGTACTATAACACGTCCCATGGACCTCCAGAGACCACACTGTCCCTTCTTGTCTTCATTTTCTTTTCCTACGCTGCATACAAATAATGTTATACACATAACGCTGTCTGTTCAACAATACCAAACAGAGGTAAAATAATAACATCAACAACAACAAAATAATCTCCAAAAGTTGCGCACTGCAGCTTTAAATTACCAATTCCGGTTTGGTACTCTGGTACAAACAGGGTCCAGGATCACTCTGAGTTATAGCTGTCCTGGGCCTGTGCCTTACCCTGAGCTCAGGATGGATCAGACCTCTCGCCACATCAATAACACTGCAGTTAACCCTCAATCAAATGACAGCGTTACATTTGGAGGAGAAGAGCCAGCAGGTTGAAGTGTGTGTGCATGTGTGTGTGTGTGTTGGGGGCTGAAAGAAGGAGATGAATGGACACAGGGACAGGATGTTGTGGCATATTATCACTATGGGTCTGTGGATAGATGTTCAGCTTGGCTGCTTGATTACGTTGTCCTTGGACAGGCTTTCTGAATCAGTGAGAGGGCACAGTCTCTGTGCTGCATAGAAAACCATTGATTTTCCTGCCTCTGTCTCTATGTATCTCCTATGTTTTTTCCCTCTTTCCTTCCTTCTCTCGTTTCCTTGTCTCTGCCTTCCTAACTATCCCAACCCCCATTTCCCTCACTCCCCACCATCTCCCTGACTTTATGTCTTTTATTACCCCGCTGGTCATTGTTATGAGACTCCCGGCATAATGTTTTCATAGCCTCTTGAACTCCAGTGTGATGCGACTCAAGGAAGTGAATAGCCATCTAACCATATCTGTGTCCTGCATGATGTTCAGCCTCAGTAGAATCTCCATCACTGCCTTTTAAAGGAAGGGCCTCCCTTTAAATCCATTCACTGTCTAATCTGTCATCCCTTTATCTGCTAATCATCTCCAACTTTTCCCCTTTATAGTGGAATTCCACCATTTATTTTTCCAGCTGTTGACTTTAATCCCGTGCTATTGGCTGCTGCTTATTAAACAGATGGGATTTGGTGACGAAAATCCTTGAGGGACACTGGGCTCTATCATGGTGTGGGGTGAAACGGCATTACACTAACTGAGCAATGGCTCTTTGTATCCTGTTAACCAGGGGGAACGACTAAGCAACAAAGAAATGAGCTCATATATAGTGTGGTGAACTAAAATGCAGTCCCTCCAGGATGCTGTGATCCAAACTGTTTATGTAAACCAAATGAAAGCATGCAAAGTCCTGAGCCATAAACATGTACACACCCCGAAAGTCACTACGTTGTGACTGTTAAGATCCAGGTGTGTGTGCTGTGGTGTCCTGCACAAGTGGTGGAACACAAACAACAACAAATGTTAGGTGACAAATCCTTTTCAACTGCAAAACATTTCTATTTAGCCAATCGAAATTGTTAGTGGTAACATTAGTCACATGTGACTAAGGCATTCTTCTTTGTTTGTTTGTTTGTGTGTGTGTGGTTACTTAGAACACACCTGAAACACTAACCACATTTAATGAGTTTGAAAAAGAAATGAATTGCCAGCGACTTTTTATACCAGAGTTATACCAGTGAGGCCATTGTCACTTTCTCTTGCTTTTGTTTTTTTTTAAATCATCACAGATAATCAGGCTTCGCCAGGAGGGCTTAGAAGTCACACTGAGCCTTGTTATTTACTTTGCTCTGAAACTTTTAATCCACCAAAGTTTGTAACAAACATTTCTAAATCAAACTTTATGTAAACACCTGTCAAAATGATTCAATAAAAGATTGATTCCCTGATTCATAGTTACTAGTTAATTCTCCCGAAAAAGTTAAAAAAGCATAGTAACTGAGTTACTAAACTTGTGTACACCCACCCAACTGTGCCTCTGATTGGATTACCAGGACATTTTACTCTACCTTATCCAATCATCTTTACGTATGTAGTTGCCCCGCCCCCCTCACTAAAACTTTCCTGGCCCCTGTGCGGCTGAGAGAGCCTGGTCAGATGAACACTCCTTCAATGAGCTTAATTGTAGTAATGTGCCACATTTTATTGTCAGTGACGGTGACGGCGTTCTAACAGTAACTAGCTAGTTAGTAATGTTGTTTATTTTGACATCGTTATTCCCATTACTGTAAAACAGACATGCTACAACTAGGCAATAGCCTAACTAACTAACTAACTAAAAAGGCAGCAATAAAAGCTAACATCTCATATTTAGTGTGAAAGATGAGTACTTTTTTTAATAGTTTTAGTTTTAGTAAAGCGTTTCAGCGGAGACAATGTATTTTTGTTATCTGACTGCCTCGTAAATGCTGAGATTGTGTCATAAATGGAAGGTAGCGAATATGAAGTATAATACGATGTGGAGTAAACACAGAGGGAATAGCAGCAGATAAGAAGAAATGTGGAGATTAAGAAGAGTGACGAGATTAAAAAACAACAATGAGGTAGGACAGAGAGAGAGAGAGAGCAGTGACTGACTTTATCGATGTTTTGGAAGTTACGATGCGCTAACGTGGTCACTTATCACGCCAGATTAGATATGCTGAATTTTAGCTGTTTTCAACCTTCGGCATTGTTTTTTTTTTTTACACACAATTGCATGAACAGCAGTTCATGATGCACATCTTTCAGTAGACAAATCAAGTGCTGAAGCAGAACATTACAGCGAGCACAGATATAGAAGGCACATATTTGCTGTTTTGTGGAGTGGGATATTTTTTAACTGTAAAATTAAAAACACTCAGTGACTAATAGGTCTAATTCAGCGAGTGGGCTGTTTCATGTGCAGCAGGCAAATTGCTCAAACAAAATATGTGTTATCGCAGCTCTCTGACATTTTTGGGATTAAAAAGTGCTGATTTATATACGTATAAAAGTCAATGACACGGACAGCAATGTTTGTAAAGCTAATGCACCATCAAATTTTGAGTTTAGCATTCTGCAGTGAGCCAGAAAAAACATGAGGAAAGCTGTCTTAAACAAGCATTTTTATGGCATCATAAAAACATACTTTATTTTCTTTGCTCCCACTACAAAACCGGATGATTATTCAGCGTCTATGAGCCCATCACAGGCAGCTGTTGTTTATTTTCGAGATAGTATGACCCATAGCTCCCATTATGGCAATTGAATGGCTGAACCTCTTGACTGGTTAGTGATTGCTGATCTGCAACAAAACAGCAAACACAAGGTTATTTCTTTGGACTACTTTTTCTTCTCACAGCCATTTCAAATATGAAGTGTTCCGTTTACTTGAGGCAGCATACTAACAAAGAATAATCTGTTTCCTTGGGCAAAACATATGCTCTTGTCACGTGTTTGCTTCATTAGTACACCGCCTTAAGTCTGTGTGTTCAAAAAGCATTGAATTTGTGTTCTCACGTCAATACCTTTGCATCTCATTACAACATTACAATAATCAGCGTAATTCTCATATCAACCGAAAATAGCAAATGCTTGTTCCTTTAGGCTTTTGGACAACAAATAAGTACATTTTAGCCACACGGCACATTCAGTCATCACCTTAGAGAAGCCCATATGTCAACCCAATAAAATCACAGATAATGACACCCGGGAAGATGTGGTGGTGTCTTTCCCCACATGCATGCCTATCTGTGACTTCCTATTGTCAGGTACAGCCTTAGGGCCCCTGAGGGTACATAAAGTTTCATAAAGCACGGAACAACATCACCTCTCTTTTCTACCAATTGGGACAGAAAGCTTAGCGGGGAGCTGTCAGAGGAAATATAATCCTCTGTGTGGCTGCTCAGAGCGAGAGACTAACTTGTGCAAGTTATATGGGTAACAATTACAGTGGGGCATTCAGGCAGTATCAGATTAAACGTGAGGAATCTGCTTCCGTTTGCTGAAAGAACATTTCACTGGTCTATCTGTATGTCCTCTTGGAGGGCAAAGGAGGAAGAGGAAAAGGCTCCACATGGTACTGCTGCATTTCAGATTACAGGTGATCCGAGATCCAGTCCAGGTCTGAACACTGAACACACAATCTTTAGAGACCACATCTAGATTAGATTAGAGACTATCGTCTGATCTATGGCAGTTAGAATTGTTTTTAAATAAATCAGCACTCATGCATTGATTCATTTGCAGCTACCATCACACTGACACTTGATTTGTTTTTCTCTCGTAGTTAAAATGTTATTTTATGTAACAACAGTTTTGCTCTTTCTCTCACTCACACACACACACGCACACACTGACATCAGACACATCTCTGCTGTCAGACTCGTTAAACACATCACTTTATTCTCACAAACACACACAACGTCAGTGGCTATCTCATATCATGTGGTCACAGGAAAGCATCCAGGACGGGAACAATCGCACTTAAGGCTGAGTGTGTACAATCAAAACACCGGTATGATTGAACAATGTTCCTGTACACTTATGCACCCTTTGTAGTTTCAACCGCGTTGTATTTTTTGCAGGGCTGAAAGCAGCCTTGTAAGTTCAGAGACATGATGCAACTGCTGGCTGTTCCAAGCACCTGAGCATATACATACTACATTTATTTATAGAGCTTCTATTCTTTCTTGGAAGGGCCACTATTCCAGCACTGTTGGTCAGCAATGGGCTGTCCATTGCTGACCAACAGTTGTTGTCTATCCAGTTTGTTTCCAGTTTCATGTTAAATTAAACTGGAAACAAAAGGGCCAAAAATGTGCTCTGTGAGGCGACTGTAGCCTTTGATCTTTGATCCATGAGTCCCAGTGAATTTTGAAATGCCAAATTGAGAAGGATTCCCTCTTTCTGTGATTATAAAGTCACGATGACCTTAACCTATGACCTCTTAAATCTAATTAGTTCACCCTCAAGTCCAAATCAGTGTTTCAAAGAATGACCTCATTCTTCAGGTTATTGCAAGAGCCGAGTTGATGATGTGCATATGTACACGAGCAGATGGATGGATGGACACCACAAAAACATAATGGCTTGGGTCACAGCTGCGGCTGGGGTTGATATAGGAAAAGAAAAGTCATCTAAAACAAAGTTGGACAATATAACATCAACAATTGAGTGTTTCCGAGATTGGGAGATTGCCTTGGGTCATTTAGTATGCAGTGTCTGTGTCTATCTTTGCTCATTTGGTGGGAGGGGAACAAGACAAAGAGCCTCCATCCCAAATCGTTAGTATTTAATGACCTGAGGACGAGACTTAACAATTTTTTTTCTAATGATCCTTTCTACTACAGCTTTAACTTCTACTTTTATTACCTCTAAATGAGAATGATCAAGATATAAATGTATTAAGATGTGAACCTGCCCAGCAGACACAGTTAAAATAGGGGTTCTATTATGCCTGTGCCACATTTAACAAGATTTAAATAGCAGCATCATGGAGATGTTACTCTTGCGTGTTCATTCTCCATTTGCAGTCAGACACACATACATCTGTCAGCGACTCAGCCGGTCACACATGCTGGCACATGCTGATGAAAATGGAGCTTCCTGCCATCAAGGTTAACAGTGAAATGCATGATTTGAAATTGAGGTATTTTCAAGCGACAGAGGAGTGGCACGGGAGAGGATGAGTGCACCCAGCTGGGGATTTTGAGCTGCCCGATTATCTGACTGACGATTGCTTTTGCTGGCACTGACGGCGGAGACGAGCAGTGGCAGTGGCGTTTGGCTCCCGGCATCAGTCACAAAGCATCATGCAGCATTCAGCCCACAGTGGGTGGAAGGGCTGAGGGGTCTCGTCATGTAGGGCATGTCAGACACACCCACAGATCTGTCCCAACAGCGGATTATTTATAGACAGGGAAAAAGAATGACAGGTCCTGAGGGGAGGAGCGTCGGGTACAGGTGGTGGCTGCAGAATCTGTTGAAGTGTAAAAAGAATGAGGAGGTTTGTTAAATGTCGTAATTGCTTAGATGAAACTGATTTTCTGTTGGTGGGTTCACTGTGTAGAACAACTTATTGATAGTCGGCACTCTGAATTATTAACATGCAGGCAAAGGAGAAAAATTATGTGTCTGTCACATTCGTCATTTGTCGCGTGTCAGGAAACTACAGGTGCCTTTGAGTATCAAACAAAAGATGTCTGTCTTTTTGTTTAAGTAGCTTTCGCTTCATAATGCAAAATGCACTCTGTGGTGAGCAAGCCCCTGTCCCAAGCATATACAAAAAAATGATTTACACACTTATGCATACGTATTTATGGGTAGTGTAATCAATATCTGTCAATAAACCCTACCAAAAGTTACATACTGGACCTTTAACAACAGCCTCACAACAAATAATATCCAATGAGCAAGGTCAGTGGTCCAAACATACTTTTCAAATCTTCTAATATTGGCTGAGCATAATATGTGCCAGAGGCTTTAGAGGAGCATGGTATTCAAAGTTTGATGATTAATCACTGTCTTCTCAGCCAGTCACATTACTGGTCCCATCCTCTCCAAGCAGCTGTGCCAATCACAGCAGGACACAAAGCACACTGGCTTCAACAGGGAGGAATATAGTGGCAGAAGAGCAAAAGTACAGCGACACATATGATGTTACTTTGTAAGCTGGACTGATATGTGTGGGGATAGTGAATGTGTGGCTGCTTGTTTTCATAATGACGTGTGTGGCGATACAGTAAGCTGCATAACAGCTGTTCTGTAAAGTTGATTAAAACCATGTTAACTGCAGTAAAAACTGCATTTAAAAAAAAAAAGCGAGGTAAAAATATACACTGCCCTGACAAAAACAAAGTCACCCGCTCAGTCTTTTGTTGCGCCATCCTTACCTTTGATTACAGCATGAATTTGCATAGGCATTGCTTCAATAAACTTATGCAATGTAGCTCCATTTATTTCATTCCACAGTTTTTTGCTAATGTATTTATGATGGAGTTGGACTATTAAGTGTTAAGTCTTCTCCAGCATGTCCCATAGATTTTCAATGGAGTTAAGGTGTGGTGACCAATCCATGTGTGAAAATGCTGTCTCATGCTCCTTAAACAACTCCTTCATTATTCGATGAATCTTGGCATTGTCATCTTGGAATATGCTCAAAAAAATCCTGCTCATTCAGGATATTTAGGTCAGCTGACCTTATCTTTGGGGCACATAATGTTGCTGAACCTAGACCTGAACAACCCCAGATCATAGCGATGCCCCCACAGACTTGCATACTCAGCCAAATATTAGAATGTGTGACCTTTTTCTGCCCGGAAAGTGCCTTAAACCTGTGAATCATCCATCCATCCATGATCTGTACTGCTTTTCCAGGGGGAGCTGGAGCCAGTCCGAGCTGTCTCTGTAAATTGTGAATAGACCTTACAGAGACTAACAAACATTCACGCTCACATACACACCTGGGGGCAGTTAAGAAGTCTCTAATTAACCAAACCCTGATCTGCATGTCTTTGGACTGTGACAGGAAGCTCTACTATCTGGAGAAAACATACGCACACACTCAGGGAGAACATGCACACTTCACACAGAAAAGTTCCAGGCAAACAGGGATTCAAACTTTCTCGCTGTGAGTGCTAAACAGTCTTCTGAAACATAATAAGTATAATGAAAAAAAGGCACCTTCCATGTTAGCAACATTTATTAGTGAAGTTACATATTGCAGCTGAATATCACTGACCTCCCGTCCCCATAATAAAGGCTCAGTCTGGGATAATGAAAAACAACAATTCATACAATCAGGTGATTGGTGAAAATGAAGTAACATTAACAGATAACAGATAGAGCAGGAAGAAACTGACAGTGGATCATCGTCTGACACTTTAGATACATGACTCACCTAAAGCCTTCAGGTGACAGTGTGTATTTATTGTGCCTATTTTTGATGTTGATGAGTCTGTGCAAAGAGTTTGTCGTCAAAGTGTCTGTTTTATTACTCAGGACTGTTATGCTATTCTGCACATTTCCAAGACCAATTCAGTAAAGGCCATCTAAAGTGTGATCTGGCTGAAACATCAGCACCCTTGCTTCCCCTAATCTCTTATTTCTTGCACTTAGCTTGGCAACCAGAGCTCTCACAAAGTCTCACACACGCATTTCAATCAGTTCACACGCCACACGTGACATTTCTCATTCTGATAAAAGTGATAAAAGTCACCACATATAAATACACAGATTGCTCTGTGGAGTTCATTCATTCATACAGCTGTCTTGAATCACCCAATCAGAAAATAGTATTTCTTGTTGCCGGGTAAATACGAGACTAGGTTTTCTCACTCATCAGCACCCCCCCATCTCACTCCACGCTAAGCACAGAATCACCAGGTACATCTCAAGATAAAGACCAGAGATCTCTTCCAGTGGCTTTTGTACCAAAATGAAAATCAGAAGCAAACGTCTCCTTGCCTAATTCTACATCATGGTGGAAAATCCATTGTTCAATTTCCATAATTTAATTTGATAGCATGATAATCGTGCACGCAAGCATGACTGTGCTGTTACTTGATGTGTAACAATACGTGTTCTTTGATACTAATCACGTTGGTCACACGATGGATAATTCACTACAGATCACTGACAGAAGCTGTTACACACTTTCCCGCACTTTGAGTGTGGTGTGTGTATAAAATGTTGTTTGATAATTAGAAAACAGTGCAAATGCAGTTGATTCAATATTTCACAGAGCTTGGGAAAATGAATGTGAAGACACGCTGAAGAAAAGAGAGGGAAAAACGTCAAAGTGGATAGAATGTGTTTGTGATGATAAGCCAGGATGGATTATTTTCCTGCTTCTCTGACAGCTCAGATAATGGAATTTATTTAGGACGAATGGAGACACCACAAGTGCCACTCTTGTAACAATAGATTCTCAATTTCTTCGCCAGTCTTGTCATACAGATCTGCTGAATTGGGTTGCGCTGAATTGCTGGCGTGTTCTTTCGAGCCTGGTCCTCTCCAGGCTGATTCAGTGTGACGCTGGGTCCATGAGGTGCTCACTAAGAGCACATCTGCAGCTTTCTGCAGCCTCACACTGCTGGCACTGTGGCTAATTGCAAGTGTCATGCTTTTTCATGGTGTGTGTGTGTGTGTGTGTGTGTGTCTGTGTTTTCTCCTGCACAGAAGAGGAAACATATGCAGTTTAAAAACTGTATGGAAATGATTTTTTTTTCTATATTTTTTATTGCGATCGTATACATCGAGTCAATGTTTTTTTTTAACTTGCATATCCACATCTATATTTCAATCACGTAGTGGATTGACTTAAACTTGAAGGGTGAGGAATTATTTGCACGTTTAAAATGTCAGAAAATTCAAGTTCTTGACTCCATGAAGAATAACATAAACTCTTCTAGTGGCTGCAACAGCCTCACTTATCAAGGTCAGATGGTTGTGATGATGATGATGATGATGCTTTACCAAAGTCTCCTGCACCTGAATGAGCTCACTGCCGCAGTCTATTGGTCCATAGTCCATCCAGCTTTGTATGCTTCAAGTTGTAATGATGTTCCATGTGCTTTCTATTGGAGGAGTGGTTAGCAGGCTGTTGTTCTCCCTGTATGAACGTGGGTTTCCTGCGGGTTCTCCAGTTTCCTCCTAGTCCAAAAACATGCAGATTAGGGGATTAGGCAAATTGGACATTGGTGTGAGAGTGAGAGTGAGTGGTTGTTTGTCTCTATGTGGTCCTGTGATGAACTGGCAACCTGTCCAGGGTGTATCCCCCATTTCACCCTATGTCAGCTTGGATTGGCACCAGCGCCCCCTGCGACCCTCATGTGGAGAATAAAGCTGTTTTCCAGCACATTTATGATATAAAACATTACTCAGGATAGAAAAAAGGGAAATTGACATTACTGCTAATTTTGGCATAAAAAGTTATTATTAGTAAATGTGTCTAATTGATGATTTTTCATAGATTTCTCTTTGATATAATAATAGCACGGTTTAAATAGTTAACACCTTGGAACCATCTGCACCATCTCAGTAAATATTTAATGCTGTGTTGTACAGGATTACATGTGGAATGGTTCACAGCACGGTCTGACACTATAGACTGCATGCACTGTCATCTTCACCCTTGAACACACACACACACACACACAATCAACCACATAGAGAGAATACAGACAGAAATAGCAGCTCCCTTTCCTGTAGAACTCATCAATCCTCTTTTGTCCGAGGTTGCTCTCCTCAAGCTCAGGACAATGATCACATCTCTACCTGCTTCATCTGCAACCTTCCCTTAAAGATGCTCGGGCCCAAAAGGATTCAAGGTTGTGTATTCAAGTGGTCAAGCTGGTCTCAATCTCCGTGTGAATATTTATGGAAACCTATCAGTTGTCCTTGAGCCACTGACTCAGCAGTTGAGCAGGTGCTCTGCTCCCCCATTAAGTTTTACATTATAATTCTGTACAACAAGCAACTTTATAGTGTATATGACCGTCTTTGATTAATAGCGCTGCAGTTTCCTGGCCATTTTACAACCAAACTTTCATATTAGTCCTTAAATGTAATTGGATATCATGTGGCTGCTTCCCTTCACCAACAAGCAAACATTATCCTTTTTCTCATGTACTTTTCTTTTTCTTGGCCACACTTTCTGTCCTCCTGCTGCTCAAAAGATGCAAATCAATTACTGTGAGGTAATCATACACCGTATTAAAGTCTGCATCTCCACCCGAGAGAGAGGTTTTATCAATACTTTAACACAGAGGCTTTCATTCTTCCTCTAGTGTCTTTTCAAAGTGCAGATTACACACTCAACACAAAGTGAAAATAAAGACAGAAATCAACAGTTTATTGAGTAATGTCTTAGTCCTGCTGTGACCTGTTCCACTTGTTGTGTGATTACATAATTCAGACACATGTGATGAGATGCACATAACACACTTTCATTGAAGCCATTATACAAATTGAGAATATGAATATCTCACCCTATAGATATATAGAGGCATTACAGGGATAACGCCTGTGTTTAACCCCACACTTTAGCACAGTTTAGCACAGCAATCCACATGGCTCTAACCATTCTGTGTGCCTCGGTACCTTTTAGGGATGTAGTGTAGCATTAAATTTTAACAGGACGGGTCTTGCAGGGCCATGTGATGGCTTATCACACCCATAGAACGGGAACACTAGAGCAGGCTGAGGCATGATCTGTCTCAGCAAAGCTATTACAAGGTTCAGTGAATCCAAGCACAGCCACATGGTGTGTGATAAGCAGGTGTACGTACAGTAAATGTAAGTGCACGTGTGTGCAGTTTTGCTGTGCGCACACGTTCTTGTCGTGCAGTTTCTGTCAGCACAGCCTTTTCTACTTCGGCTTCCATTCAAACGAGTTCTCTCAGCACTCAGCTTCACACTGTCGCGATCCTCTTTTATAGATGGCTTCTAAAAATCCATAAAGTGTGTACGTTGGCATCAGGGAATAGATTCCCAAAAAAACGTTAACATCATTTATGATGACCTTGTAGGGCAGACAGATGTCACATAGAACATATTTTAAGATACTCCTCATAATATTGGAGGGAAGTCGAAGTATCTGCTTAGAGGTTTCGAACTCGCAGTGTCTACTGAGTGTGAATATGCGTCACACAGCACAAACTTCAGCACTGAAAGCTGAACCCTCGCAATTCTTCATTTTATCCCCGTGTGTCTGCCTCTCTTTTTCCTCCTTCCTTTTCCAGACTCCAGCCTTCTATATCTCTCTTCTTTTCTTTGTATGTTTCACGCAGAAAAAGAAGACATGCAGTGGGGATGGAGGAGGCAACCTATTTTCAGACCGCCGTGTAATTAATCATAAGCTAGCAGCAAGCATTAGGAGCGGAGGACTGTATGATAGTACCGTCCGTCCCACCTTACACGACATTTTCCCCCACTTGTTCTCAATCCATCGCTTCCTCTTGTGCTTCTCTGAACTAAACTTTAATTTTTATCCTGTCCTTTCATTTGTTCAAGGGATTTTTTTTGTCATCTCTAATGCTGTTTTTTTAATCTGGCATATTAAGTGTTTAAAGGCCACATAGACCGGAAGCTCCAATTAACGCTGCGTTTGTGTGTGTGTATCTGCGTCATTACCTCGTTGATGAAACCCTAAAGTTTCAGAACAAACAGTTCAGCCACTGCTGAGAAAATAGGGTTTTATTGTTTTCCTGGGCTCTGCGAAGCGGATCGGCACTTCCTTAATTTGATGTCGTCATCAGAAATCCTCACCACCGTAGCGCCTCCTGGTGCGGGCACTAGTCCGGGCACATCCGGTTGCGTACATTCAACCGCAGAAGAAGAAGAACTACTCTCGTTGTAGCTGCTGAGATGCAGAGCATCCACCGTGCCAGAGGGGGAGCTGTGTATCTGAGAGCTGGCCTATCTATTACGTCACTTCCAGGTACCTGGCCAATCACAGGACAGTGGGAAAGCTCTCGTTGGCTGGCCAATCACAACACAGTCCACATTCTGGGGGTGTGGTTTTGGTCTGAAACAGCGCAGCTGACAAGAGCGTCAGTGAGGAGATATTTTGATCGGCTCGTTTGCAGCGATTAGGAGGTTTTTAACCATGAAAACAAGTTAATATATGTAAGTAGACCTCCATAACTCACATATATGTGTGATACAAGCATTCTATGTCGCCTTTAAAGAGCATAAGCATAGACACACACATTTATAATTATAATCATAACCAATAACTGCCTCTTAAAGGCCGATTCCACTGCAGTCGTCACATAATCCATAAACTCTCCATCTTACGCGTGTGCTATACATACGATGTTATTGTTAAGTGTGCAGGATGTGGACAGATGGTGAAGAGCACAGTCTCATTTGTGTGTAATAAGTCGTGACTAATTGTCAGCAGATTGGATCAATGTCTTCTTCTGCCGCAGCTCAGTACCGTTGACATTTATCAGTGCGGGTAAATGGCAGCTGAGGAAAAGTCCTCTTTTTACTTATGATTAAGGCAATTTTGCTGGCATCTGGTGGACTTTGGTCAATGAGTCCTTTCTTTTGTGTGGAAAAATGGACCACCGGGAATGTATTTCAAAAGTTTGCCTTTAGCATTTAAACAGTTACTGCAATTCCAGTTCAAAGCATTTTATAGAGTGGCTGTGAACGTTTGCAAACTGCAAACTGCAAAACTTATTCCTATGGTTTTTGCATCAAGAAGAGGCAGGAGATTGAAAGTGAAAGTGTCTTTGCTTTGGAGCAGCAGTGGAAAACTAACGCATGATGAGAGGAGTGATAACCAAGAAGGTGACAATAGTCGATACATATGTACATTAAATATCCACCAACTACGTCTGTGAGAGAGATACAGAGAGAGAGATCATGAACTAACCTTGGCTGTAGCTTTCTGTTTTGCTTCCACTGTCCAGGGCAAAAATATCGACACCATGTCTTCAACTTACTCTGCTTTTATCCGTCTATATTATAACACTTGTCCACTGTGGACCCCGTTTTTTTTTTTTTATTTCGATTATTGGACGGCAGTGGGTTGTGGCAACAGACCAAAACATAAACCAGTGAAAATTGAAATTGTGAATAAAGTGGCTGCACGATCGTTATCAACGACACTAACAAAACACCCACAGGCGTCGAGCACTATAGCTTTGCTCTAGTTTTTCCAATCAGTCGACGGTGACATCCATTTAAAACCCAGGAGAGATGATGGATTAGTTATCATTTTTCATGAGGGCAAAGAAAAGCCATGTGCAGCTCTGATGCAGATATTAGTCTTACGGTCAGTATGTGTGTGTGTGTGTGTGATTGACTGGAGGCGAACGGCTGTGATGACTTCACCTTTTGACTCTTGCAGTCATCCTTGGCGGCTGCTTGACGAGCCGGTCGTCATCTGTCACAGTTACACTGTGTGCATCACTTCATTTTCCACTGCAGCAGACACATGTCCACCTGGGCTATGTGGAGTCACACTGGAATGGATGTTTGTGTGGCTCAGATTTAATACTGTCACTGCATACAGAGGTACTTGGATGCCAGACACACACTTGGATCTTCACCCCAGTATAATGAGAGTGGGGATTTATGAATTATATTATTAATGGTAGCATATACAGACATTCTGCTGTAATGGTTTTGAACAGCATGGATTTTCTTTGTCAGTCTACCATCACATGTGTATCTCTTCTGTTGGCTGCCATTGGCTACTATGCTGTCTATGAGACAGGAGGATGGGTGAATGTCCTCTTTGACAATAAGACACATTTGACGTTGGAATATATATGTACCCATTGTTGGAGAATTTCCACTAAACATTACTTAACTGTTGGATTGATCATCTGGGGTCTGTGTCACCTGAAAGCCGGGTTTATTCTGGCTGTATTCAGCTTGAGGCTGTGTGTGCTGGAAATGGGCAAACTCTAACTCTAATGCCACTGAATGAGGGAAATCTGCTTAATGTGCCCCGACTGAAATGTTCTTCTTTGAAAAGTTTAAATCTAAATCACTCTACACTGTGAAAAAGGTCCATTGATGCACGGCCTTGAATACAATGTCTTCTTTTTGTAGCCCTGTGTTATATAAGATCCTGCTGCTTCTGTTGTTTTGCTTTATCTGCTTTTCAACATGATAAAATCTGTCGGTATTTCATTTTTTTTTTATTAATGTTTGCACCATTTCTGTTGCTGCAAATCTTCTCTCAATTCTCAGAGTTTTTTTCAGAGCATTTTAGGAAATCTCGCACAGTGATAATAATTTTCCTGTAGGCTCTAAAATACAACCATTTGAACCAGCATTTGAACCAGAGAGACGTGGCGTGTCAGCGCTTCTAAATCAGAATGTGGTTTTGTGCAGTAAGTTGTTCGTACTCATGTTGCTCTCACCTTCACAAATTGGCAGATTTTCAAACAGCTGCTGGGTTTCTTTTCACCTAAAATGAGCTGTGAAAACAGCAACAACAACAAAAAGAGCCAAGTTGAGATAAAAAAAAAGGTTTTCAGGTTGTTTGAAAACTTGAAAACTTTCTTTGGTTATTATTTTTTACCCCCACATATTATATTTCTACTTACAAGCACAAACTATTTTATATCATTTTCCACAAAAGAAAATCACTACCAACTGATGAGAAATTGACCACATGGAATTAAAATAACTATAATTAATATGAACAGTAATTTAGAGCAGACTAATTGGCCTGTGAAGCTCCATGCTCCTCGTCATTGGAAAAGGTTACAGAAACTCAATGCTCTTGTTAACATCTATCTATCGACAACGAAAGCCCCATGGACGCACACACAGACACACACGTCACACCAGCGATTATGAGTACAATCACATTTTAGACTAACCATTAACAGCAATCAGTTCTTCTTAATTAACTGTTTATATAATCAAACTATCGTGGTTTATTTTGAATTATTGATGACAAAGATAACAGTAAACCCCAAACAGAAACACTTGGTCGATCCCTTATCACTTTTTACTTATTATCACTTGTTTTACACGTTAGAAATCTATTCTATTTAAAGTTTACGCCGTGTTTTCAATAAAGCAATTAAAAAATGGACCCTATTTTACTCTGTTTCACTAAATTAACTTGAAATGATGTCAATTAACGTGACCTAACCCAGTCTGAGCCCGGCGATCATTTCTGAATTTCTGTCTGAACCCGGCCCGACCCGTTGAGCATTTTAAATGCAACAAGTCGCTCAGATTGACCATATTCTCTGTGCTTTTAACCTATCATGCATTGCTTAGTACTTGCTCCATTAGTGCATCATTAACCTTTAAGCAATGTATGTTTTCAAATCACGTACAGTGTTGCCTCCACCCCCACTGCTGTTGGTTTAAGAAATGAGCCTGCCCCTAATGTTTTTTTTTGTCCTCATTTGTTGAGTCACTTCTATGTATTTTCAAAAGCAGCCTCTCCATCATCTCCCCTGCCCAGTATGTCAACACCAGCCTTTCTGCAGCAGTTGGAGTCTATCGCACTATTTCACAGGAAATTGAACACACACACACTCACATCATATCTCACCAGCATGCAAAGACAAACCTCCACAAATAATCTCACACACACAAAAGCACATAACGCATGACCACAGACACACTCACACTCACATGTGTATATATATAGATCTATTTATCTATATATATAGATAGATATATATGTATATGTATATAAATATATATATATATATCTATATCTATATATATATACATATCTATATCTATATATAGATATGTATATATACATATATATGTATATGTATATATAAATGAAAATATTCCCAGTGTTTCAGAGGAACTACCTTGTGTGTTCGGCCCAAAATCTCTCCACTCATACATGATCAAGTGAGTCTGGGTGTTATTATGGAGAAAATGCAGAGTATTAGATGGCCTCTAAGATTGTGTCAGGGGCTGAAATCCCATCAGATTTTGATAATAAAAAGACACTTCATCTAGCCAGTTTCCCCACACTGGTTCTTTGCACTCATAATAAAAACTCTTGATGCCTGCCTGGCGCTCTAACCATCCTTGTCAAATTTCCTCCCTCTCTCCCATCCTAAAATATAAGCTCAATAATTACGACTTAATCTTCCTAATATCCACCATTCATCTGCCAAAACATTTCCCAGGAAGAGGCACGGAGTTATAGCCGAGCAGCATTAAATACGTTTATCTCCTCTCTGACACGGTAATGTGACATTAAAATAGGTGCCTACCACTATACGTGAGTGGGTGATAATCAGCTAATTTATGGGGACCTTGAGCGATCAGTAAGACCTGGGATGAGAGGCAGGAGAGCAGCAGGAGGGGGTGGACTCAACAAAATTGTCTTTCACCGGGTCATGATAAACATGGGCACAACAGAAGCAACAACAGCCAATCTGTCACCTTGTAGAAAGGCATGAAGACAGGAATGAGTCTACAAGCTGCCTGCTCCATTTTTTTCTCTCTGTTGCTTCTGTCAGGCGCCTGTGAGAGGATGAGCTGTGTATGGATAATGAGAGGGGTATAATGCCAAATCATTGCCTGCCACAGTTTGTCAACATTGCAGGCACTTTCTTAATGTGCTTCCTCCGTCGAAAATAAATTATAAATTCGCTTTTGTCACTTAACCCTCCTCCTCTCTCTGTCTCGCTTCACAGTGGAGAGTAACCCATGCCAGAACAACCCCTGTCTCCATGGAGGGAGCTGCCTGCAGGAAGGTGACGGCTATAGCTGCTACTGTCCTCAGGGCTTCTCTGGGGAGAGCTGCGAGATCGGTGAGTTCGGTGTAGTCGGAGGGAGTCAAACCTCAGAGGTTGGCAAGTGCAGACTCATGCTGTGTCACTGTGGCATAAGGGAACGAGAGACAGCCATATGCTGGGCTAACATTTAGCATGTGTACTTTCAGGCTGTCAGTTTTTCCAAAAAATGAGAATGTGAAGATATTTGCATCCCTGGTGATATCATTGCTCTCACAGTGGAATTTTAAGGTTTAAAGAACAAGGGCCTTTCTGCATGGAGTTTGCATGTTCTCCCCATGTGGGGTTTTTCCGGTTTCCTCCCACAGACCAAAAACATGCAGATTTGGTGGATTAGGTCAGTTGGACACTCTATGAGTTTAGTTTTGTGGGTGGATGTTTGTCTCTATGTGGCCCTGTGATGGAGTGGCGACCTGTCCAGGGTACGATCACCTTTCGTCCTATGTCAGCTGGGATTAGCACCAGCACCCGCAACCTTCATGTGGAGGCTAAAGTGGTAGAGTATGAACTTTCCTTGTAGGTTTGAACACATATCTTAACTTTGGATAAAAAGCCCCAGTGTACTTCTGTGAGCTTTGCTTTCTTATTTTTTATTTGTTATTATCGCACTCAAAGCAAATCCTTCCACTCAGCTGTTTGAGGGGAAAATGTGTCCATCATAGACATGTGCTGCTGAAGGTCTGTCCACGCCTGAATGTGTGAGTGGGAGACGTGCAAGGACACATGGGCCACAGAGGAGCTGTCTGCTCAGTGAGGGGTGGAGTATCCGATTAAAGTGCCGGAGCAGTGGCACATGCTGCTGTGGATGAGGGAAGACAGAAAACAAAAAGTAGATGTCATGAAAAATACAACACAGTCTGAGAAACATTTAGCCCACAGGATTCAATTGAGTTGGAAAACATCACAGTCAGTGCAAAGTTGTTCAGTCTGGCACGTTGATTCTGGACCCTGGCCAAAGAGTCGGAGTTAAACTTAAATATTAGATCACTACATGAATAAGATTTACTGTATTGCACGTGCGATGTGGGCGTTTTACGCCTCAAGCCCCTTGTGGTTTCAAGGCTTGTGTCTTCTTTTGGTAGTTAGGCTACCTTCTTTAAACACAACCTATTTTCAGCATCAAGCTCCACTTACTGCATTTAAGGCCTTTGTAGCAAATCCCCAAGGACACTGATAAAATGTTTATTTGAGTGCATTAAGTTTGAGGATGAAACCTAAGCAATTATTAAACAAACTGTGCCATGTTTTCCCTCTTTTTGAATGCATGTGTTTTACATGCCTCATTACTTATGGAAAGGCTCAAAGATCAGAGGTGAAAGGTCAAAAGGGCATATTGTCCTGGCTCTGATGCTAAGATAGGGTGTATGTGGGTGTTAATACATTGGAAATCAATCAGACATTCTAGCATTGGATCAATCAGTTGTGATAAATTGTGCTTGTAAACTGCATGAATTACATGCTCACTGAGTTTTTAAATGATTTGCTGCAATCAATTTTGTTTGGGTTGGTAATTGAACTAAATTACCAGCATTACCTTAACGTTGGGAGTGGCACATTTATGTAGTTCATAGTATTTCTTATGTTTACTGATTCATTCTGCACTTGTTTCCCCTCAGCTTTCTTCTTTCAGGAAGGTTTAATTGCTTGTCCTGGTGTTACTTATGTGTTGTGATGTTGATTATGTTGCTAAACAGCTGCAAATCTGATGTTTTTACTATTAATCATGACTAAAAGCAAAAAGGTTAATTGCCAAATGCTCAACACAATATGCTGATGTTGTCAGGGAATTAGACCAAAAGAAATGTACTGTATGCCGTAATCGCTGTATTGCTTTTCATACCAGTGGCTCATATTTCCTTCACCTTGCATTTTCAGTAGAGCAGCTTATTGTAGGCCACTTACATTCTCCTCCAATTGTAAACACATTTTGATGCATGCAACATAACCCAATTACAGCCATGGAGGCATATTAACCAGGTTTGTGCTCTCCATGTGAAATCCTAGTCAAACTGGGGCAGTGGCAACACAGCTGCAGCAAACAATATCGTCTGTAGGAATTGGCTTATGGCCACAATTATTTGGGAAGATGCATTTTGGGGAGATGCATTATTGATGGTGTGTGTTTCTACTGTGACTCTGTAGTTAATATTTATGAGGGCAAGGCAGAGGAAGAGAGATAGAGTGAGAGGTGGTGTAGACATCTTAGTGTTAGCACTTCAGCTACACTAGATCCTCATTGTGAATATGTTCTCATCGTCAGTATCCCTCTTTTTATCCTCATTCACTCATGCCAGTAAAGACTGAAAGTACTTACCTCCTTCACCGACCCTTGTTCAAACAGTGTTTGATTGTTTAAATGATTTTTTGAGTGACGACATGTCTAAAGTGACATAGTTCTCAAGTAAAGAGTCAGTAACGGTGTGTAGTTCAAGGCCAGGTAGATACCAAAAGCCCTGGCACTATTGAGGGCAGGTTAATATGAAATATAACTTGTTTTTTTGGAAATGTAAGCTCTGTGGTTTGCAGAAATTGCAGCATACGGTCGTGGTGGCTGCAGTAGGCTATAACACCCACATCAGAAATCTCAAGTCCTGTAACCAGTGGCCAATGATTGGACGCTATGGCATTGCTACCTCTAATAGTTATGGAACAGACATGCACAATTCCTGGCTTTTCTTTACAATTCCTGGATTATCCATTGGAATCCCTAATCCAGCACAAACATGTTGTTTTTCACCGGAAAAACCGAGTGAGTTCTCATAAATCTCAGTTTGGTCCCTCACATGTTGCCACAGGATCGTACCTGCGTGTCATCCTCTGTCTCAAAATGTAGACAGAAATGTCAAAAAAAGTCAACAAGATCTAAGATGTGTGTTGTTCTCTCCTGTTGATCATTGCAGCAGCAGCAGAAGAAGAGATTAATGAGACTCAACACTGCCTGTCAGTAAGATGGCTATATAATGGCTATGTATTCAGACACGGAAATAAATTATATTTTTCTTTCACCACTGCTGGAACAAATGTTTGTTCCCAGATATGAAAGAATAAAATATAGCCCAAAATAAACTAAGGGAAAAAAAGAGCCCGGGGGGATTCTATGTCACTTATTATGCAAAGATAAAAATAGTAGATATATCTGTCTTAATGTCTCTAATCCTTCTACTGGTTTACACACAAATGCAGATAAACAGTGAGAGCAAGTAAGTGGAAATAAGATTTGCCATCCTTTAAAGCCCTTACACAACGAGTACAACCACAGAAGCTTTTCCACTTATTCTGCCCGATTACACCTTTATTACACTGTTCTGAGAGCAGTGTGCAAACTCATCATGATGGGGTCACACTATCATTCTGATTAACACAAAGAAATGATGCATTGTAGTTATCATATCATTTCCAACATGGCTCCGCCCTCTCAAACCTGAGCAGAGGTCTAATCAGCCAGAGTAATTGAAAAACCTTATGAAACAAGATCCACGAGGACAAAGAGGAGACCATGACCCATCAAAGTGGGTGAAGCACAGGTGCAAATTGAAAAGTGAACAGAAAAGAGTCTATATTAATATTATTAGTGACACCAGAGCTGTTCCAAATGTTCAAGGTGTTTGATCTGAAAAGATTCAAGGTGCTTTTGACAAAGGTGAGAGGGACTGACCATTTTGAGCTTCAGAGCAATCCATAAAAATGAAAAGGTTGCACAACGGTGCAGTTCCGCAAAATGTGTCCACCAAACATTTTCATTGCAACAGCATTAGTAGTGAGTGTTCAGTGTTCCTGCCCACTCACCAAACGTACACAGTGCAAGGACAGAGGATCAGATGTGGAGTGGAAATGAAAGAGGCTTCATTCTCACTCTTTACAAGTCAGTGACTCATATTTTGACTCTGTTATTTAGTGTATAATGTTTCTTTAACCCTCGGAACACAGAGTATTCAGGCTGCTTTTTTCCTATTACCATGATAAATAGAGGCTATAAGAATGTGCAGTATAGAGTGTCTTATATCCTTTTACATTAACACACTTTAACACAACTATATAAACACACCTGAGCAGTACTCAATCTTTTTAAAATTGGATTGAATTAGTGCAGCTGTTCAAATATTGCTACTTTTGAACAAAAAGAAAAGAAAAAAAATTTATTCTGTGACTTCTGCACAATTATTTAAATGAATTATAACTCTGACTCAACAACACATAAGAAGATAAAAAACACTTTCTGTAAAGCTGAAGATGTGACCTATAAACACCCTCCCCCAGGATGTCCATATAAGGAGTTATGTATTATTCCCATAGCAATTCACCAAGGGTTAAATAGACCAGTACCTGTTCTGTGGACCATACTCATCATCAGTGAACCTATTAGGTTTTAGATCTGTTTATCCTGCTATGATAAGTCGAATTCCACCCTTCTTAATCCCATCACTTCCTAATCACAACCTCGACTCAATGTCAACTTATTTGTTTTGACAAACTTTAGTCAAAGCATAAACATCTGTTTATCTGTTAATGAAGCCTGACTGATACAGTCACAAGCACCAGAACTGGCAGGCAAATTGTTTAATTAGTTGACATGTTTTTTTCAACGTGACACCGATATTCACTACTTCTATACTTTCCAATTCAACCACACATGGAAATGAGGTCAGTTCAATTCAATTAATGAGAGATTTTCTTGAAGCCTGTTCTCGTAAACATGTTTATATAGCAGGTTATATCCAAGAACATGCAAATGAATGACCAGCAGCAGTAGTGAAAGGGTTTAGGCTACAGCCTTACTTTTCATGCATTGTGTCTTTTCTGCCATTGGAAATGTTATGTAATTTGTGTGACAACTGCGTTTGATTCAATTGCGGTTTGTGGTACAGAAAACAAATTAACCTTCCTCTGAATACAGGTCCACAAATAACCGTAAATAGAACAGGAGCGAGGGCAATTCTATCTGCTCGGCTGTGTGTTCTTCAGAAAGGCCCCACATTTGTCCATCAGTCAGTCAGAAGACAGAAATGGAACAGGCGGGTAAATACAGTTGAGCTGCAATCTTTCATATGCATCAGCCAACAGTCAGCGAAAGTGTTTTATTCATGGATTTTTTAGAATTAACACTGAGATTTTAAATGCAGAATGTGCCGTAAGATCAAGACAGAAAATCACCCCATTAAACTGAGGAAATGACTCTCATCACACTGTTCTCTCTTCCTCTCTTCCAACCACTGTCCTTCCTCCTCTCTATCCATCTTTCCCGTATCCCATTGTGGATTCCCCTCCTCCATTCAGTCTGTCATTTGCATGATGAATTAGAGGAGATAACGGAACCTGAGCTGCCTCAGACAATTTTGCCAAAGTGACATGCTCCACTGGCTGTGACATTTTTTTTTTTCTTATTCCCCTCATCAACATTCCTCTTATTTCTCCTCAGCTCTCCAAAATCTCCTCTAGGAAATCAGTTGGAAACAAGGACCAGAGTGTTGGTGGGCATAACACACAACATGAGAAAGAAGAGCATAGCCACTGAATCATTTGTATGCACTTCCAGCCCAAAGTGCAAGAAAAGTGTACCTCAAAAGGCTGTCAGCCTCTCCCACAGGAGAAAAAATCTTCTTGCATTATTTTTCAATGTAACCTTCTTCAGAGTGAGTGTAGAGAGATTCTTCTTTTCACATATTATATATACTGTGTTCTGTGTTCTCCCTCCCGTACCGCAATGGACGAAAACACCGTGTGCTAAAGCGCCCTCTTGGGTCACAAGCCAGGGTTTTAAATGGAGGTCAGATGAGGTAAAAATGACACAAAATCACCAAAATGAACCAATGGAGTTACAATTTTATTTTCAGTGACACATTAGGCAGCCATTGAGATATCAATAATCAATAACATACCAAGGCTTTCTTACATATCGTCAAAGATACAGCTCTTAAAAAGGTGAGGCTACAGGTACCACCAGTTACTTTCATCACCAAGCAAAACAGCTATGGGAACTCTAAATGAATCAGTATCGGATTGAATCAGAAATGACATCAGAACGGTACTTTGTGAATCGCAATCAAATCGATTCAGTAAATGACGATTGATTACCACATTCCTACAGCACTTTCTAATCACTCATAGAATCTGCTTAAGCAGTAAACACTGCATTACCTCAAACGTCGGTCATGTCGCCTTATTCTAGATTCTTTCCACAATCTTACAAGAGTTGCAGTTGCAACACTCTCCACCGTCCCACGGAGTTGATTGAGCAAAAACACATTAAGCGGCAACATCTTGTGCAGCATCTTGACTCACAGCAACGTCCTCGAATTCTCTGCTCGACGGGAAGCACACCTGAATGTTATTATTATATTTATTTTTCACCTCTCCACACACTCTGGCCTCATATCCAATCATGGTGATTAGATCTGAGCCTTTCCACTTCCTTCCTCCCCCTCAGCCTTCCATTACCTCTCTCTATGTTTTTATCAAATATGATTTTTTTTTTTTACCACACATTTATTCATTTGACAACATCTTCATATCTAAATACTTTCTTGCTGCTCTTTCACCCCCCCACCCGCCACTTCATATGTTTGCCCCTGCTCTCTTTTATTAATCCTCTTTGTCCCCCATCTATCAGTCCATTTCCCAATTGTCTGCCCGCTCTCCCGCCTCCATCGCCCCATCCTATGATGTTCCTGCAGTATACTGCTCTATTGGATGTTTCTTGGCAGTGCAGAGATTGGGGTGAAAACAGGCCTGTAGCCCCCCCACAGCATTTCTCACCAATAACACATTTCATTTCCTCCCCTTTGCTGTTCCTCACTCTACCACAACCCCTCACCTCTCCTCAGCACCACCTTCTCCTTCTCTCTCTGGCTCCATGCGTCTGTCTCTCTCCCTTTCCCTCCTTCTTTATTTTCCTTTCAAAGGCCAGTACAATTATTCATACCAAAATGCCTTTGTACTCATGCATAAAATGATATTCATTCAAGTTCACATGCACACTCACGTCCATACTCAGATCTCCAAATGTTCTCACAAGGGTTTGCACAAAATATTTTCTCCCTTTTACTTTCTTTTTCTCCCTCTCTCTCTCTCTCTCTCTCTCTCTCTCCGTCTCACACAAAAATGGCCTCAAACACACACACACACACACACACATACTTGTTTCTATGACTTCAGATTCACCATAACCTAAACCTAACCACACAACATGTCTTCACCTTAAAATCTAATCATTTACATTATGGGGACTTGTTTTTTGTCCCAATAAGGAAGACAAGTCCTTATAATAACAGTTGAAAGTCCCCACAACAAACACACACACACAGGTTGGCACAGGTATTCTTCTAAGGACACTGCATTAACTTCCATTCATTTGGGCAGCCCAAATGAAGCATTATTCCTAACCTTAACCAGTTAATACCTCACCTTAACCTAAACACAATTCAAATCGTACCCCTAAACTCAGAAATGAGGGCCTGACGTACAAGGACCAGGATTTTGTCTCCATGAGAACTGTTAGTCCTGATTAGGTCAGTGTTTAGGTCAGGAAAAAGTTCCCAAAGGGGAACACACACACACTCACTAACATTTATAAATCCAATATATACTCAAGACTTTATGACGAGCTAATGCATAACTCATGTTCATAAAGGCCAAGAGAAGCGGTCCTGAGTTTCTGTATTAGCTAATTCCTCCTCTGGGACCCACTCCACTCACTTTAGATCATATGATTGAGCCTGAAACATTCATGAGGCTCAGGCTAATAATATAACCAGCCCCTCACCTCGCTCACCGGTGTTTCCACAGATCTTAGTGATGAGGTCAAAGATGACAGGGGGGGGAATGGTGAGGACAGGCTGCAGCTGAGGATAATGGATGTTTTATTGTAGGTACATGCAGACTCATGAGATGTTTGTCAGCAGATCTGTCAGAATCAGGGGATTTGGAGTGAACTGAGGCAGCTCGGACCTCGAGGTGTTGAATGCAGTATAGCTGGGTTGAGATAGAAAGGCAGATAGAAAGGGTCCATGCTGCCATGCTGCTCCCCGCAGGACATCACATTCACTCTTTCATTAATGATTGAACATATTTACGTGTGCGGCTCCAAATCCTCCAAGTTCTAGCAGCTAGGTCAGTATGTTGTGGATCTCTAGTGCTGTTGCTCCTTTTCAGGCAGTGTTGCGTCCAGTGCTGACCGCCAGAGTGAAAGAAAGCAAGCAGCATTATAAAATGATGATTCATATAACAGTGAAATATTTGATGGGTCACACAGAACAACAGCAGAGACAGTCTGTGGCAAAACATGGTACCTCCAGGACCTTGATGTTTTATTGGTTATTGTTTTCTTTTTCTTTCTATTTTTTTGTTGGACAGTGTGTATCTGTACATTTGTGTCCCAAAGAGTCTCCTGAGATCTGCCATGAAATCTGTTGTCTTGAATGATCCGAATACAAGTCACTGTAATTCTCCACATATTCTCCTCCACTGACTCTTTGAGATCATTTCCCTGCTTTTTCTTTGCAAATATAACATTATATTCTGTGCACTGTGCGACTGTGTCATAGAAATCAATATGTGCTGGTTAATATTGATACTGTGGCGGTTGTCACTATGAATGAATCAGATACAGATACAGATCACCAGTCCTGGTTGATTTAGTATTTGCTGTACTAAAAATCACTAAATCCTAAACTAAGCACTGATATAGTGAAAAGAAACAACATTTATTTTCAGTGAATCAATCACTCACTCATCTCCTACCACTTTATCTTCTACATGAGGGACACTGGGGATGCTGGTGCCAATCCCAGCTGACATAGGACAAAAGGCAGGTCAACCATCCATTCTCACTAATCCCCAAATCTGTATGTTTTTGAAACATGGGAGGAAACCGGAGAAACGGGGAAAACTGACCGGGTCCTGAACCCAGGTGTTTTTCCTGCAAGAGTGCTCATCACTCCAACTGTGTGGCCCATGAATCAGAAATCAATAAAATGTGTGTGTCACCAGGCTACTTGATATTAAAAGCCATTCTAAATAAATACATTTTAAGAAAAGTCCCAGGTCAGTGATAGAACACGAATCAGAGGGTAACCTCAGGACATCCATTTAATGGGTAGTTTTATTTCTGGTGAAGTATTCTTGTTTTCCTAAGATACTTCACCAAACAGACAGTGATGTAACAACAAATGACTTGGCACAGTGACTGAGATGAGACATGCATGAGGCTTGATGGGAAAGTAAAAGGCAGTGTGCACGGCTGCGGCGTGATTGATGACCATCAGTTTGTCACAATTTGTTAAGAACACAGGAGCTCTTAAAAGCTTGTATTAACGTGCCTCATTAATTCATCCACACCACCGGATTCCTCCGTCAGCAATATGAATGGTTGTGGTCCCCCCCCCCACCTGCCAGCACCGCCAGGAAAGCCTGATTGGAGCTGCAGGGCAGGAGAACATGACATGATTTTACTCATGCAAACTGATCACGACACCATATACACATGAAAACGAGCAGATACAAGCTCTGAAACATGCATGTGTGGACCAGTGTGCAGTTAAACTCTGTTCATGGTAGATAAGCGAAGTGTGGTTGGCAACATTTGCAAGTTTTCAATCAGTGTGGGCACTCTTTTCTCACCAGACTTCTCAGGACAATGAGAAACAAAGGACATACTGGCCGCAGTGCTGAATGGGAATGAGCTGTGTGTGTGTGTGTGTGTGTGACTATCTCTTTGGTATAAACACACTGCAGATTAATGAGCTGCTGGCCAAGTTGCCAGGACCCACCTCTCTTTCTTTATCACTTTTTCCCTCTCACTGTTCAACACACACACACATACACACATTCATTTTTCCCTTTTTTCCATTCCATACACTCCACACTCACACGTACCACCTTGAGTTGCCTCGTCATGACCGCTCTGTAATTTACACGTCAGCTGAAGTACCGGGTAAAGAATATGCATGCTCTTGCATGATTAGCTCAGTGTGTGTGTCTGTGTGTTTGCTTGTGTGTGTGTGTGCGTGTGTTGTGCTGAATGAATGGAGGTAATGACTCTGTATACACAGGCTGACGGCTGTTGGAGGTAGTGAAGCATGTAAAGGCTGGACACGTAGAGAGCGGGGCAAATTGATTTTCCTTTAAGACCAAGAGCCAAGCTTTCAGCGAGCCCTGTCGCCTGAATCATATGCTTTTGAACTTTTCTGCAAACCAGATACATGTGAGCTCACGTTTCTGAATGGAAAGGACTTCACTTATGTCTAAAGATGTGTTTTAACCACTTGTGGCATGTTTGATGTTGTTTAGTACAAACTGTTCCGTTTACCACAGTGCCTCAGTACACTCCCAGATTGCTCACAAATTTAATTGCTTTTTTTAAATCCTAAAGCCAGATTTGTATCACCCCAGAAATTAAATTAAATCATTTCTTCCTTTGGACCATAACCTACATCCCCAGAAAATGTAATTAAAAATCAATCCTTCACAGACAAACTTGGCCAAAAACATAACCTCCTCGGTGGAAGTAATTATGTATTTTAATACACAGTTGTATTTCAGCTTGATCGCCAGAGAAAAATTGGTGTAGTACAATTCTGCAAACGATGTATTTTAAACGTATATTACACGACAAAAGTACCTATAGGTGGAGGTGGAAAAAAGGTGATTGTTTCTACTCTCTTTTCATGCAAACACTGCAACAAAATTGTTCAACATTCGGTCTCAAACTGTGCTGCTTGTGAGAATTTGACCTCAAATACTTGTGAAGTGCACTTACTTTATTCACCTGTACACTTGCTTGTCACTGCAAATATCTAATTAGCAGAAACTCACTCCAGGCAGTCATATGGTCATAATGGTCCCGAAAAGACATAAAGAAATATCGAATGAGCAGCACCAAGATTTGCAGAATCACTGAATGACAACAGTTGAAGTAAATAGGCTACAGTAGAAGTGCCATTCCTGACACTGTACTGGGCGTATCCTGGGCGAGTGTACATCACTTTTGAAATACACAATCATTTCATTATGTTGACTCAACTTAAGAAACATACGTAAGGGGATGATACAAATGAAGGTGAGGGTTGTTTTCTAAATGTTTTTAGAAATGTGGGAAAAAAAACCTTAAAAGTACAAACATTATTGTACACACTGTGGTGACCTAACTCGATCAAACAGAGTTTTTTTTTCTTTTCTTAACTCTGCTGTGTTTTAGAAAATAAAAAGTCTAGAATGAGAACAAGAAGCCATCAAAGAGAAGGAGACAGAGCAAAGATGACTGAGTGGATAACATCATTGACAGGGCCTGAGTGTGACTGACAGTTAAACACAAAGTTCCTTACCTTTAAAAGAAATGCTGAATAATTCCTCCTTACCAGGTATCACATCCTCGTATAATTGCACCGTCAGTGATTAATTGACTCTGACAGCACTAAGGAAAAAACAGATCATTCCACCCTACTATTTTCTCTTTAAGTATGTCAGACATAGTGACAGGAGGCAGAGAATAGCCTGTCACTCATGCCTCTGGGGATGTGCTCTACTTTTAAGAGTAGAATTATAGTATTTTTTAAGCGTGCATGCCCATAGAAGTGAGGACAGAGAGAGGAGGAAGTGAGGATGGAAGGAGGGAAGGAAAGGGAAAGGATAAGGGATATAAAAATGAAGTAATAAAGTCTGGGAGGAAGGTGGAAAGGATGTGAAGATTGATGGCAGGTGATTAAATATGTGAGATGGAAGATTGAAGAGGAAGTAGAGAAAATGACAGTAGAGAAAGTAATCTGTTTCAAGGGTTAGATGTGCATCTCTTTAAGCTTAGGTGAGACGTGTTAATGAACACTCCTGGGTGTCCCTAGGCAGATGAAGTTGTTGAGGAACAGGCCAAACTTTACATGGCCCAGAGGGACGCTGCTGCTGCTGCTGCTGCTGCTGCTGCGAGCCCTAAGGGGACACATGTTCACCCCAATGACTCAAAGGAAATTAACCTGGTAAGACTCACAGGGCAAAGGAGGATAAACTTGCCATTTAGATATGTCCAGAGGGAGGGATGGAAAATAGAAGGTGAAAGACTCAGAAGTGACTAATGAACAAGAGTGTTGGGAGGATGAGGAAGAGAAATGGAGGTAGCTCTAAGGAAGGAAATGAAGACAAGGGAATAGAAGAGAAGTGGGACATCTGTGCTACGTGTCCCGGTGATTGTCTATATCTATTTTGAATTTCCTCTTATTTTAAAATGTCTTTCTTTCTCTTTCTGTGAGAAGATAGAAATAGAGTGGGGCTGTGTTGTGCTGGTGGCACAGTGGCAGTTTGTTTGGCATTTCCTGTTCCTGGCTGCTTCTTCCTTCACTGCCCTCCCACCCACACGAAATATTAAAAGACACCAGAGATGGAGCCATTGGACACATGCACCCACAAACACACACACACACACACGCACATCATTTTAAAGTCCTCTTAGCGAGGACACTCATAATACATCCCCTAAACACTCACTTTAACCTGAACTATTACAACTAAATCTTAACACTGAAAAAGCGCTGTGATGATGATGAGCCAAATTGTCCTCCCTTTCCTAAAATATCCTCCCTTCCCATGATTTAGATGTTTTTTTTTTTGGTCCTCATGAAGCTATACATGCAAGTGCACACACACACACACACACACATAACATCAGTGAGCAGAGTCGGGCTGTCAGAACTGAGGGCTAGTAGAGCGATGTGAGATGTTGTGACACTTTACCTCATTACATTTTCCCAGGGCTGTTATGAATGTTGCTGCAGTGCTGTCAACCAAAGCAAAGGCCTGTCTGAAACATACTGTGGGCACAAGCATCCACCCACCCAGACACACACACACACACAAGTGTCATGTATTTGCGCTGAAACACATAAATTAAGATGAATCTTTGCCTGTTGTTGTTTATATATATATATATATATATATAGATATGTACTTTTTTTATGTCTACAAGGCAGGTTTTTAGACTCACTTTACTTGTTTCCCCTCGACTCACAGGGATATCTTGTAAACCCTGACGATTTGGATTGTTGAACATGTGCGGCTCTCAGTACATCGCCTGGGCTCCAGGATGTAATTGCATCTGGGGCTCGTGGTGAGATAGCATATCCTGCTCCTCCAAACATCTCAGTTAAGTGAAACCAAAAAACAAAATTCACCAGAAAGCTCAGGATGAAGGGCAGTGAATGCTCAGATTGGTTGATCTGGGATGCAGCGAGCTGTCTGGAGACCAGGACAAAGCCTTGGGCTGTACCAGACCTGCTGCGTAGACTGTCTGCTTCCTCTTCTCCCCACTGATCCTCATTCCTTTGTAATCCACTCAAACCTAAACTGAAGTGAAGGCACTGACTCCACAGTTTGGCTACTGCTAACACATACTTACACACACATTGACACAATTTAAAAACATATTTTATATTTTTTTTTATTCATGCTTTCATATACATGGTGGCTCAAACATTGACACTACATTTTGTTCTAGATTATGGAAAGAGTAGAAGATGAAATAATCTCAGGAAATAATAAGTGTCGTGTAGCTTTCACAACTGAGCAAAATCCATTCGATGAGGACAGCGACCAAACAGACCTTAAAAATGTTGAGAAACCGAGAAGTGGGTTTTGTTTCAGCTCATCAAGTTATCTCTACATGTCATAGATTATCATTTACAGTATATGAATATCTATAAGCACTGTTTAAATCAACTGTACCTAGGAGTTCATTCAAATTGGTTAGTGTCATGTTTATACAATAATTTAAAGTTAGCTTTAAATAGGTGATATCCAACCAACATGATGACAAAACCAGCAATTCCCATTTCACTATGAGCTAAAAATGCAGATTTTATCCCTGGACTTGTACAGTGTACAGTTTACAAAGTGACACAAACTGCAGTTTCCTGTGGAAAAAGACAAGTTAATGCGGCAGATATTTGTTTTCTTATCCTCGGCTTTTCGGCAAAGGGAGCGTGCAGAGTGCTGTCACTTCTATGTAAGACCCTGACTATGTGTTAATACCTTTTAGAGCCACATTTAAATAAAACTAAACTAAACTAAACCATTCCCTCAAATGGTTAATGTAGAAAAACAGCCAAGTCTGAGTTGGTTTGTCATGGTTACGGCCAGATTTAAATTACATGAAGTTATTTCATGTGTGGTCTTGTTGCCAAACAAGATGGGGTAAAAAAAAAAAAAAACAATTCAGCATTCACACATGCACTAAAACATGTGTGTGTGTCTGGTCTGTAAACACACACACAAACAAGAACACAAAGATTCAGTGCCTGCGGTGTACAAACTATTTTCCCCTTCACTGGTCACACAGCCTTTACACTACAGATTCGTAGGGTTAGGGTCAACACACAGAATTAATTCTATGCTGCACACACACACATCACAGCAACATTATAGCTATTGACACAACACAACGTGGACCATTGACTGGGCATGCTGTTTGCACTAGCACTGGTTCAATAGAAAGTTATCCATCTTGGTAGAAGGGCATGGAAATGTCAATGCCCCTCAGCATGCTAAAGGAAGTCAATCATCCAGGGTCTCGCACAATGAAAGATGACAAACACAAAGCCTGTCAGTGAAAACCTTTGTCTGACAGACATTTACATTTCAAAGCCTCCATTTTACAAGATGCCACTTCCATTTATTTATTTTTACACCATTCTGTCGGTGGTTTGGAGCAATTAGAAGAAGGCGAAAACCTGTGACGTGATCTGTCACTGGTGTTGGTTGATAACAGGGCACACTGGCACCCAGTGGGTTTGTCCAGGCCTTTTCCCTTCACACTTTTCTCTACTTTCTTCTTCTTCTATATCTTATCTTATCTATCTATATCTAGATCATTTTAAATCACTTATTTGAAGGTCTTTATACCTCTACGTCAGTCCTGGTGAAAAATGATGTATTTTATTGGTCTCAGCGAATGGAGAAATGGCGATATAGCACTTTAACAAAGCAGCCCCCAGCGCTCATTTTTCCTCCATGCATGAAATGTGGTAGGCTTATGTAACAGGGTTACAGATCTGTAATAAATAAAGGCCAAAGAAGAGGGAGTTTACAGCGGCATAATGGCAGAGAAAGCTACGTCAGACAGATGATGTGTCTTGCAATATATTGATTATCACAGAATCATTTTATTGTGATATTGTGATTATTAGTATCATAGACCATGTATCGCGTAATGTTTGGTCTGTGCTCTCTAATGTGACGTTGTGGACAAAGGAAGCGCAAAATCAAGGAAATGCAAGAAATTACATCTAACACAACTGCACACAGTGACCCCCTGTCAGTGTCCAGGCTTCACCTCGACAAACACTGGTATGTGACGCCCTGCTCAACACTGCTTTCAGCTTTAATTGGAGTTTGTTTCATGGTTGTGTGAGAGAGACAGATTGATTGGGATATGAATGCCTTTTATGTCACAGGCAAAAGAAAAATCAGTCCTCTTTGTCACATTAATATTGTCCCTTCATGTCCTCTGGACGACCCTGTCAGACGTGAATGCCTCTGGATGGCATTTACTGTTTCAAAGGTTCTCTGTGTAATTGATCATACTGCTGTTTGATCTGTGCGGATGGCATTTAGTCTGCAGAGAAAAACATGCTTTTCTGTCTCGGTTAGGACCAACATGCTGGCTTTCAAACGCCAGCGGAAGTTTGGTGTGATGTGGATCAAATGCATTTTTTTTGCTCTCATTTCACACCCTGCTTGTGTTTCTACCTGTTCACAAGTCTGACGCTTGTAAACACATTAAATTGTATCTCACATGTTCGTCATCAGTTTTCCCTGATTTTTTTGTCTCATCTTTGAGGTTTTTTGTCTTTTTTTTCATCTCTCCGTTTTCCTACTCTGACTTTTTTCATTGCCGCCTCCTTCATCTCTGCACTTAATGAAGCATTTTTCTTTCTTCACAGTTGACCAAAGCAATGTGTTCACAGTTCACTGAAACAGAAACAGCTACTTTCTCTCCTTCAGTAAAAATACATCACGAAAAAAAGTCATACTGCTCTATTTTCTTTCATGCTTTCATTAAGTTAATAAGCAACTGGCTGCAATTTTAACATTCTCAACAAATATTTAATAAGTGGATGCGTTATTCATTAGCATCCAGCATCTTAATTTCCTCTCCACTGCACCTCAACCTATGTGGCAAATGCCTAAACAGAGGAGCAGCAATCACATTCAGTTTGAACATCTTTAAGCTATTTTTGTGTCAACGTGTGACAAATGCCAGGTAAAAAATAACTCACAATGCTTCTCACTTTGACATTTTCTTTTCTTCCTTATTGTGGATGGGTTTGAAGTTCAGAATAGAACAATTGCAAAACATCTCACTGCCACACAGTAAAACAAATGAACTATCATTTAATGCATATGATATGTGTAATAACAATAACAATACACAAATGAACAATTTGTATTTTGATTCAAAAGGACTGTAATAAGAGCATAAACATGTGATTTATCAGTCAGCAAAAAGGTTTTAACACAACAAATGTTACATTTAAATGTAATATTTATATCATATTTGAATGATATTATATATTAATGAGCCAAGTTGCTGTAAAATGTTGAATTGGTATTGAAGAAGACCTGAAACTAGCTTTTACTGGTGTTATTTTCCCTTTGACCTACATTCAAACTGAGTTAACTGTCTATTGTTATATACAGTCTGGTTGTTACCAATGCTAGAATAGTAACATTTCCACTGAAGGGATGAGTACACATTTCATATCAATGGATCAGCCAATAGGAGGCACCCTCTCTCCCACTCTCGCTCTCTCTGAACTACCCAATAATTTGTGATAATCTCTTGTAACAAGTTAGATTTATTAAGTCAGGAAACAGCGGAGGTGCAGAAGTCTAGTCATTCTTCAGATCACTTGGTTTACACTATGGAAGTATTGATCAATAATACCTGAAATATGCTGCCTACCCCAGCTTTAAATATTCACAATTGCACATGAAACAGTTCAAAATGTAATGAAAAACCAGGATAACCTGCCTAATCAGGGATGTGCTGGTGCAATTTGATGACATTTAACTTACAGTGACCAGACTCAGACATTATCAACAACAATAAATCACCCCGCTTTCATGCTGTCACATCATTTGTATCTAATGCATCTGATGTATCTTTCATGTGGAGATGAAGAAGCCTGTGGGTTATTAGTCCAGACTCTGTCTGATTATTTGAGTCTAGGATGTTCGTGAGTTCCCTCTTATTAAAAGTTAAATAGACAGCTTCTAAAGTGGAGTGTGTGATGTGAGACTCCTGTGGTGTTTACTTTGACCTCCTGAAAACTCTCTGAAAACTCTCTTCTTTAACAGTAGCTACAGGATGGCAGCAACATGTTACAGGATAACAGGATATTCCTTCTCTTACAATCATAAATACTTTTTATGGCACAGTTACTGGAACACTAAATAATACCATGTTTAAAAGCATACCAATCCCCAGCTGAAATATCAATTCCTCTCTCTAAGCCTTTATTACTCTTTATCAATTTTCTCTGCTGGAGGCTCCACAATAGATCAAACCACAACATTCTTTACCCTGAAATGTTTTGATTGTGGCCAAGAACCTGTTCATAAAATGGAGAAAGTGCTGGTTACTTTTCAACATTTACAACTTCCATTGCTGGAGTAAGATGAACAGCATAAACTTTGTGGTTATAAAGTGAAAAGACCCAGAAAAAAGTGTCAGAAACAGAAGGACATGAGTGTCTGAATTGATCTTTAGGTCGATGTGGCTCTGGCCGAGTACACACGTAATAGGAATTTAATCTGATCTAATAAACCTGAAAAATAATACCCAAAGGGGAGGCAGGTGAGGAAGGCCTGGGGCCTTCACCCACCTGTTTTCTGTTTGCTCTCTGTCTCCTCTCTTCTTTCTGTCTCTCTGTCTCTTTTTCTGTCCCTTTTCAATTATTCATGCCCCGATTTCGACACATGCCTGCAGTAGGCTTCTAGATATTCTGTCAAATGACACCGCCCCCGCTTTGTCTGGCTGCATTTTCACTATCCTCCCTCATGTTCCTCTTCGCGCCTCCGTTCCCCCATCCTCCACCCTCAAACTCATCGGCTTTCCTCACAGAGGCGGAGATAAACAACAACGGCAGGTTCCAAATTTCCTTAGCAATCAGGCATTCCTCTACCCCATCTTCTTTTCTAAAGTCCTCCACCATTATGTTAGCTTCATCAACTTTCCATAGTTATTTGCTGCCACCCCTGACAGATTCAAATGTCTAAGAGAACCTAGCTGCACCCAGCAATTACTACAGTCGCTGGCACCTGCATAAGGCCCCATCTATTTCTCTCAGCCAGCAGATAAGTGGAGCACTGCTCTCCTCAACTCCTCTGAGACTAAACTAATATCCAGGTCTGGTTTTGTTGTATTGGGTAGTGAGCCAGAGAGTGATTGACACACATACAAGTGCACAAATACAGCCTCACACACGGCCACCTGCTTAAGTTGGATGGTTCTCTCATTAAGCCAGTTGGGCAGAGTGGAGACTGAATGGACTTTGAGTGGATAGGCCTGCTGTGATTTGGCCCTCTTTGCTCAGTTTGAGGGGAGAGAATGGAAGGTGCAGATGCACGTGGATATTGAGGAACAATGTGTTGTCACAGACATATGGTGCACAGCGGTAATGATAGCATTATTTTTATCCACCCAGCCATCGATCCAGCCATCCCATAGACCGCACATTTGAAATCTAGCCTTTGTAGGACGGCCTACTTCTCTCTTACTTTATAATAGTTCTTTATTGTTAGTTTCAACTCTTCCTCAGTTTTGTGAATGTTGTTCCAATTCAGTAAAATAACGAGTAAAATAAATAGCATGGCATATATGAGGGACACCACATGGTTGACAGCTGGCATCATCCAGCCTGGTTGTAGGTGACCTTTAAAAAAAACCTCTATCTAGTTTTTAAAACAAATAAACAAACAAAAAAATATCCTGGAATATCCTGGATTTCAGTCACCTCCTGCTCTAAAACAGCAATAGTAACAATAATAGAACAATAGCTATATAGCTATATAATATAATATATATAATAATATATATATAGCTATATAATAGCTATATAAACAAATGTGTTTATATAGCACATTAAGAATGGTCAAAAATGCAAAGAAAATAAATGTAAATAAGATGCTTAAAATATCATATAAAATAGGAAAAACATAATATTATGCGCTTCAGCATGTTGTTGGTCTTGGCTCCTCCAGCTTTCTTGGACTTTTCGTCAATCTCATCACTTGGCTCCAGCAATGCTAAAGCTCATCAGCTATGCTAATCAGAGATGCTTGCCTGTTGCCCCTTGCTGCCCTGATCCTATCACATCAACTTCACAGTTGTGCCTCTGAATCCACTGGAGCACTGCGGCTTTTAGTCTACAGTATTAACTGGATAGTGAAACTTTATTGAGCCATTGTTTGTGAACTTCTAATCATGGACAGCTATTTTCATGCCTCATGTCTGGCATTAAGTGGGTAATGTTTCTTTTAAAGATCTCAATTGCATGGCGCGCTAAAGTCGGTACCTTGAAGAAAATAAAGAGAAAATAATTATCCAACATTGAAGAAGCCTCTAGTCTAGTTTCTCCATTGGGACTTTTGCTTTGAGTGGTAAGGCTTGTATTTATGCTTTTTTTTCATAGATTCACAGTTACTAATAATACATTTATTGCATATTTAACAATTGAAGCAGATTTAAATTGAAATTGATTTATTGAACTTGGGTGTTTGTCATATTTACTGACTTCAAAACTAGTGTTGAAATGACTTTCTCCATCATAGGGTCCATTTTTATTTTCCATTTGTGTATCGTTTTTACAATTGATTCCTTAAATACATTTCAAGTGGTTTGTGTTTCCACAGTATAACCACTAACTGCAGTTCTGTGTGTGTGTGCGTGTGTGCGTGGCAGTCAGCATCATAGTCCAACCTACACTAGCCCTTATATATTACTTTAACCCTTAGAACACAGCATTTTGGCTCCATTACTATGTTTTAAACATATACAGAGGCTAGAAGAATGTGCTATATAGAGTTTTTTAAAATAGTATTGAATTTGTGAAATTTGGAAATGCGTCACAGTTCAAAGTTCACTTGGCTCGTCTTTATGAACAAAAAGAACGGTCTGTTTTGTGACTTCTGCACAATTATTGCTATAAACACACATCCCAGATCCGTGAGCACTAAGGGTTAAACCTCTTTGTTCATACATCATTTCTGCTACAGCTGTATCGCTAAAAGAGCCACTTCCTCCCTCTCTCACACTCTCATAATATGTAAACCTAGTTGAGTGGACCTGATTAAGCATTTGCTGTAGCTGTCTTATTTTCTTAGGTGTTTTTCTCTTGTTATGACTGCTTTGTTATTTTGTTCTTTTTTTATATATATATTCAGCATGTTCCACCCTGTCTTTAACTAGACATTTAGAGACATGGATATGAGCCGATGCAATACACTGACACAGATGCCATCTCATCGGGACTCCTTTGGTCTCCACATCCATCTCCACATGCATCAAATCAGGGCTTTGATATCAGCCAACCCAAAGCAGGAGAACCAGCAGTGATGTTGTCGCAGTGTTTTACCCTAAAAAGACTCTTCCACTGCAAATGATGTCTTTGTTCAAAGCCCATGTAGTCCAACTCTGAAACATGCCAACTTCTCGGTCTCAGCAGCACATTATCTCTTTGTTTGCATCACCTCTCTATCGTTACTTTGTTCCCTGTGCACATCTTCCCTCACCATTTGGCCTGTCTCTTGACTCCCTCCTCTTCTCCCATCCCTTGACCTCTTACCTAAGCCCCAGGGAATCACTCAGTTGTTGTGATGGCAGAGGATTGTGGGATAGCAGCTGCAGTTTTAATGATTTTGCCCCCGGGCTCAGATCAGCCAGAGAAATACGGTTACCATTTTTCAACCAAATGAGGACTCTCACCGCTGCAACGCCTCTGCAAAATGTGTGCGTTGATTTGCATGTTCGGGCGTGATTTTGACATTACACCAAAAAGGACGACGAGTGTTGTTTTGGTCTTTTTTTACCTGCAGTAAAACAGTGTCGATTTTGAAGATGGAAGCTCATCTTCCTCGTCCATATGCCTGTCTCTGCCTCCTCTCACTCGCTGTCATCGCTCAGGTTTGACAGCACAACTACTGCACATGCTGCAAACACATTGCAATTAGCATCATGTGCTTCAGTGTGTCCCAAACAGATTACTGATGAGGCTCAATCAATTCTCTTCAAATTATAACTTTCTCAAAAACACCTCTAATCTCTCCAAAATGTTAGTCTCCTAGGGTTTTTTTCAGGAGTGTGTTAGGAAAGTGTGGAAATTTAATGGCGTATTTGGAAAGTTCTGTTTCTAACCCTCTCCCTCTTTCTTTCCCTCCAGACATTGATGACTGCCAGTCTAATCCGTGCCAGAATGGAGGAACCTGCATCGATGAGATCAACTCCTTTGTGTGTCTTTGTCTGCCCAGCTACGGAGGAGCTACATGTGAGAAAGGTAAGAGTGTGAATAAAAACACTGCACCCGCTGGTTCACTTCATGAAGGAATATGTATTGGGGCGGAGGTAAATGAATGTAGGAGGATAAACAAAATGTGGAATGACGAGATGATGGAAACGATGTAGGAACAAGGTGCCGTGAGAGTGGAGGCACTGTTGGGAGGGAGCAGGGGGAAGAGAGGCCTGGAAGGGAGTATGTGATTCAGAAAAATGTGGTGGCAAAGGCTCAGCATGTGGAATCAGAAGATGCAGCTGAAGAGGATGTGTAAACAGACTCGGGAGAGAATGAGGATGTGAATGCAGAAAAAAAAGGTGGAGGAGGAGACAGCGAGGAGAGGAAAGCTCCGTGGATTAATGTATTGGCTTCATACAGAACACCTGCGTCCAGCTGGTTTCGTCTCATTATGGGAATTCCCCTGTGAGAGGGGGGATGTGGAAGTGGTGATTCACAAACTGCATATTACATGAAGATGTGAAACAACAAAGAGGCACATCCACAGCTGTGATGTGGATCATGCTTATCGATACTTTTAATTTCTATTATTTGGTGATGAGGAAGGCCCCCACCCACACACACACACCCACCCTATGTCAGCTGGGATTGGCACCAGCACCCCCTGCTACTACTAGGATAAAGATGAATGAATGAATGGTGCTGAGGAAGGCCTGAGTATGGAAGAACTGGGTTAAGGTTGTATTGTTCCTTCACCCTCAGAGGGCAGCATCTTCTGTTTAAACCATAGACTCCAGGTACCCTGAATATACCCATAGACCTTTTGGAATCCTGAAATTCATAGATGTCTCTAAATGGGAAAATAATTAACGGGAAAATAAAAAACTGGCCTGAACCTAGTGATTGAGACCATTCATTCCCCAAGAATGACATTATAAATCAACTGAGATGTAGAATGTAATTTTCCCATAGACTTCTATTCAAATGGCATTATTTTTGCAACCACTGATTGCTGACTGCTACATCTGTCCACTTTTCAAACCCAGAAAACTATATCAATTGTTTTATATATAAACAATGGACTCCACTGTCGTGAAAGTCTTGTTCCATCATTTGGACTGACCTCTGTGGCTGTTGCTTGTCTCTGGGAATATTTAGTGCATACATTAGAAAGTATAAGAAATGATGCCAACTGAGTCTGGACCAAGTAGCAACATATTTAACCATAAAGAGTGTTAACGTGTGAAGTTTTTGGCTGCACTGAGGACTGTGCATTTCTGTTGGCATCAGCAGAAACGTTTATGTTTGTAGGTGTTTTATGGGATCGCTAGTGTGACCCCGTTTAACTGCAAATACGTTTTCACACACCATGATACAAATTGTTACGGTTTTAGCCTCAGTTTTAAGATAAATTTAGCAAAGTGAGCCTAAACTTCTGCGCAATGGCCCACCACGATGTCTGCAGTCACCGTGGAAACATCACACTGTTTTTGTTTTGTTTTTCTTGTTATTTAGAAAAAATAGATATTATTTCATTTGTGTCACCCTGGTCAGATGTGACCACGCATTGTATCCATCTACAGAAGACTTTGGTGTGAGTAGCCTAATTCCAGAGTGCATTAGGCAACCCACACCAAAATCATTTAAATGAATACGAAGCACTACACATAAGAGGAAAAGTCTGTTTTATTTTATTGTTGTTTTCACTTTGAGGTGAACTCTTCCTCTCAGAACATTAAATGAATACAAAAACAGTCTAAATACTGAATATGCAGAGTCACCGTCTCATCCCAGACAGACATGACAGACTCAGTACTTGGGCTTGGCCTGCCAACACCTCCAGTCCTGTAGCGTTTACAAATCAAGGTTGTTCCTTTAGATGGGAGAAACACTTTCCTCCTGCAAACACACACACACACACACACACATCACCTCAGTGTGCCTCTCGTTTGACATGTACCGGAGCTGTGCGTGCGTTCCCTCTCCTGCTGTGTTGCTGCCTTCATGGCTGATTGGGAGCAGCAGGTCTGGTTGTGTAAAACCTAAAGTGTCTGTTTTCCTGTCGCTTTTATCTCTCACTGCTCTGCATTTGCAGAAATATAGGATTCAACTGTGAAAACTGCAGTTCACAACAGGCATCACTCTGTCAGTTTGCTGTGATCTCAGTTTGATATTTAGAGGGAGGTCGAGAACGTCGGAAATTAACTAATTTGCTCCTTTGTTCAGCCAAGGCTTTCATTCATTTAAATGTCATCCCATTGGTCTCTGTCTCGCTAAAGTGGCCCAACACTCACTCACACTGTCTCTCTCCCCGTCTCTCTCTCTCCCCCTCTCTGATTTGCTGTGTGTGTGTGTTTGTGTACATGCTCAGGTGTATGCATTGTGAGGTAACAGCCTCGGACTCCGGGTAGATATGGTCCACTGCTGGTTTGCTCTAGCCTGTTACCATGGTGATCCCATCTGAGAATCAGAAACAGTAAGTTGATGGGGCTTAAGTCATCCAGTCATCCAGTGAATATAGCGAGAGAGGAGGAAAATATATTACATTACATGTCATTTAGCAGACGCTTTTATCCAAAGCGACTTACAAAAGTGCATATTGTTGTTCTTGTTTCAAAATTCAAAGAAAGGAAAGCAGGATTTTTGTTATATTAAAGGTCCAGTGTGTCCAGGGTTTTTTGGAAAAATTGAAGGTAAACGTCTGATTCTATTGTTGAATTGTTGTTTTTTATTATTATTTATATCAGAGTTTTACAGTAGCCCACAGTGGATGAGTTTTGATGTGAACAGAGGGCTACATGGTTCTCCGCCACACTTCACTACAACTTCACCAATAAATTATGCACACTTTTACACACTGTACCCGAATAATTAAAGCAAATTAATTCATCCTTTAGTTTTTATTTATCTTTTATGCTTCAGTTATAAAACAGTATTTGTTTATTATGCTTTTTTATCCTTTTATGTTATTTTTTGGGGTGGGGGTGGGGGGGGTGAATAGTGGCAGAGATAAAAGGCAAAAGAAGGTGAATACAGAAAAGGCAGAAAAGGTGTTTTTATCGGTTGTTGACTCGGCTACTTTTTTCTTTTGGTCTGAAAACCGTGCTGTGTTTGTGAGTGAGTGAGGATTTGTTATTTCACCACTTGATGATGCCTTTTCTTTTTTACTTTTCTTTTCTCTCCCCACCTTGCTGCTGTCACTTCCTGCATCTATTTGTGTCTCTCATCTCTGATGCACTGCAGGGGGTTTTGTCATGAGCTGTTTCATGTGTGTGTGTGTGTGTGTGTGTGTGAGAGCTGCTGCGTGAGTACATTTGTGCATCGGCAGCTTTGCAGTGACTGTGTACGCCTGTGCAAATATTTGTGTGATACCTCTGTGAAGTTCAGCGTCTTTCAGCAAACACACCTGCACACACCAAGATGCATCTTAAAAGGAGCCTTTTTCCATCTCACATAATGCATCATCACAGCCACCTATCCTTAATCTCAACCCCTAGAACCAAACCGTAGCCTTCTAAATGCACTTTAAGCAAAATAAGGAACAGAAAGAAATCACCTCAAAGCCTAAAAGCACATTTTCTCTCATTGTATTTTAGTTACAATGTTTACATTGTACATAGTTTACATTTCTTTCCGGTCTGTTTATTCAACTGCATCTTCATCTTCACAATCCAACTCCAAGCAGAGAAAATATATTCAGGGGCCAATGAAAAAAAAACAATAACAATAACATGAACCACACTCTCTTTATTTCCTGACAGAACACATATATACAAATTGGAAACAAGACGTCTGTGTTAAACACAGAGTATCTCATTAATGCCAAGGCATCTGGCTGCTGTCCAGTTATGTGTGAGGAACG